>NC_092727.1:74481128-74840036 GCF_047496885.1 Scyliorhinus torazame
GTGTGTGCAGGAGGGTTTCCTGACACAATATGTTGTTAGGCCAACAAGAGGCGAGGCCACGTTGGATTTGGTTTTGGGGAATAAACCTGGCCAGGTGTTGGATTTGGAGGTAGGAGAGCACTTTGGGGACAGTGACCACAATTCGGTGACGTTTACGCTAGTGATGGAAAGGGGTAAGTATACACCGCAGGGCAAGAGTTATAGCTGGGGGAAGGGCAATTATGATGCCATTAGACGGGACTTGGGGGGGATAGGTTGGAGAAGTAGACTGCAAGTGTTGGGCACACTGGATAAGTGGAGCTTGTTCAAGGATCAGCTACTGCGTGTTCTTGATAAGTACGTACCGGTCAGGCAGGGAGGAAGGCTTAGAGCGAGGGAACCGTGGTTTACCAAAGAAGTGGAATCTCGTCAAGAGGAAGAAGGAGGCCTATGTGAAGATGAGGTGTGAAGTTTCAGTTGGGGCGATGGATAGATACAAGGTAGCGAGGAAGGATCTAAAGAGAGAGCTAAGGCGGGCAAGGAAGGGACATGAGAAGTATCTGGCAGGTAGGATCAAGGAAAACCCAAAAGCTTTCTGTAGGTATGTCAGGAATAAGCGAATGACTAAGGTATGAGTAGGACCAGTCAAGGACAGGGATGGGAAGTTGTGTGTGGAGTCTGAAGAGATAGGCAAGATACTAAATGAATATTTTTCGTCAGTATTCACTCAGGAAAAAGATAATGTTGTGGAGGAGAATGCTGAGACCCAGGCTATTAGAATAGATGGCATTGAGGTACGTAGGGAAGAGGTGTTGGCAATGCTGGACAGGCTGAAAATAGTTAAGTCCCGGGGGCCTGATGGGATTTATCCTAGGATTCTCTTGGAGGCCAGGGAAGAGATTGCTGGACCTTTGGCTTTGATTTTTATGTCATCATTGGCTACAGGAATAGTGCCAGAGGACTGGAGGATAGCAAATGTGGTCCCTTTGTTCAAAAAGGGGAGCAGAGACAACCCCGGCAAGTTTAGACCGGTGAGCCACACGTCTGTAGTGGGTAAAGTCTTGGAGGGGATTATAAGAGACAAGATTTATAATCATCTAGATAGGAATAATATGATCAGGGATAGTCAGCATGGCTTTGTAAAGGGTAGGTCATTCCTCACAAACCTGATCAAGTTCTTTGAGAAGGTGACTGAACAGGTAGACGAGGGTAGAGCAGTTGATGTGGTGTATATGGATTTCAGTAAAGCGTTTGATAAGGTTCCCCATGGTAGGCTATTGCAGAAAATACGGAGGCTGGGGATTGAGGGTGATTTAGAGATGTGGATCAGAAATTGGCTAGCTGAAGGAAGACAGAGGGTGGTGGTTGATGGGAAATGTTCAGAATGGAGTTCAGTTACAAGTGGAGTACCACAAGGATCTGTTCTGGGGCCGTTGCTGTTTGTCATTTTTATCAATCACCTAGAGGAGGGCGCAGAAGGGTGGGTGAGTAAATTTGCAGACGACACTAAAGTCGTTGGTGTTGTCGACAGTGAAGAAGGATGTAGCAGGTTACAGAGGGACATAGATAAGCTGCAGAGCTGGGCTGAGAGGTGGCAAATGGAGTTTAATGTAGAGAAGTGTGAGGTGATTCACTTTGGAAGGAATAACAGGAATGCGGAATATTTGGCTAATGGTAACGTTCTTGGAAGTGTGGATGAGCAGAGGGATCTAGGTGTCCATGTACATAGATCCCTGAAAATTGCCACCTAGGTTGATAGGGTTGTGAAGAAGGCCTATGGAGTGTTGGCCTTTATTGGTAGAGGGATTGAGTTCCAGAGTCAGGAGGTCATGTTGCAGCTGTACAAAACTCTGGTACGGCCGCATTTGGAGTATTGCGTACCGTTCTGGTCACCGCATTATAGGAAGGACGTGGAGGCTTTGGAGCGGGTGCAGAGGAGATTTACCAGGATGTTGCCTGGTATGGAGGGAAAACCTTATGAGGAAAGGCTGATGGACTTGAGGTTGTTTTCGTTGGAGAGAAGAAGGTTAAGAGGAGACTTAATAGAGGCATACAAAATGATCAGGGGGTTAGATAGGGTGGACAGTGAGAGCCTTCTCCCGCGATGGAAATGGCTGGCACGAGCGGACATAGCTTTAAACTGAGGGGTAATAGATATAGGACAGAGGTCAGAGGTAGGTTCTTTACGCAAAGAGTGGTGAGGCCGTGGAATGCCATACCGGCAACAGTAGTGAACTCGCCAACAGTGAGGGCATTTAAAAGTTTATTGGATAAGCATATGGATGATAATGGCATAGTGTAGGTTAGATGGCTTTTGTTTCGGTGCAACATCGTGGGCCGAAGGCCCTGTACTGCGCTGTATCGTTCTATGTTCTATGTTCTATATATATATAGGATGATAGATAGACAGATAGATACATAGATAGATAGATAGATAGATAAATAGATAGATAGATAGATAGATAGATAGATAGATAGATAGATAGATAGATAGACAGACAGGTAGATAAGTAGAGAGTTAGATAGATAGACAATCAGATCATTTGATTGATAGATAGAGTGATATATTAATCGAGATATAGATAGATGCATAGAAATAGATATCGATTCATAAATCGATAGATAGAAAGATAGATAGATAGATAAATAGATAGATAGATAGATAGGTAGATAGATAGATAGATAGATAGACAGATAGATAGATAAGTATATAGATAGGTAGATAGATAGATAGATAGATAGATAGATAGATAGATAGATAGATAGATAGATAGATAGATAGATAGATCGATTGTTAGATTGATAGATTGATAAATAGAGAGAGAGAGAGTTAGGTAGATAGACAGATAGAAAGATAGATAGGTAGATAGATAGATAGATAAATAGATAGATACATAGAAAGACAAATAGATAGAAAGATACATAGATAGAAAGGTAGATTGACAGATCGATTGAAAGATAGATAGATAGATAGATAGATCGTTCGATTGATAGATATACAGACAGATATATAGATGGATAGATAGATAGATAGGTAATTAAGTAGATAGTTAGATAGATAGACAATCAGGTCGCTTGACTGATGGATAGAGAGATAGATTGATAGATAGAGAGATATATTATTCGAGATATAGATAGATGCATAGATATATATATATAAATTAAAAATAGATAGATAGTTACATAGATAGATAGGTACATAGGTAGATAGACAGATGGATATATAAATAGATAGATAGATAGATGGATAGATCGTTAGATGCTTAATTCGCCGAGATAATCACTTCTTTCCCGAAATGAATGCTTCGCAAATAATAGTTAATTTTGATGCAGCCGGCTCTGAAACCAACCAGCAAATTACACAAAATGCTTAACTCGCCGAGATAATCACTTTTCTTTCCAAATGAATGCTTCGCAAAATTTAGTTAATTTTGATCCAGCTGGCTCTGAAACCAACCGGCAAATTACTCAAAATGCTTAACTCACCGAGAAAATCACTTTACTTCCGAAATGAATGTCTGGCAAAAAAAGTTAATTTTGATGGAAGCCGCTCTGAAACGAACCGGCAAATTACTCAAAATGCTTTACTCGCCGGTAAAATCGCTTTTTTCCCTAAATGAAAGCTTCACAAAAAATGTTGATGCAAGCCGCTCTGAACCCAACCGGCAAATTACTCAAAATGCTTAACTCGCCGAGAAAATCACTTTATCTCCAAAATGAATGTCTGGCAAAAAATTGTTAATTTTGATGCAAGCCGCTCTGAAACCAACCAGCAAATTACTCAAAATGCTTAACTCGCCGAGATAATCTTTTTTTTTCCGAAATGAATGTTTGGCAAAAAATAGTAAATTTTGATGCATCCGGCTCTGAAACCAACCGGCAAAATGCTTCACTCGCCGAGAAAATCACTTTTTTTCGTAAATGAATGTTTGGCAATAAAGAGTTAATCACTTTTTTCCCTAAATAAAAGCTTCACAAAACATTTTGATGCCAGCCGCTGTGAACCCAACCGGCAAATTACTCAAAATGCTGAACTCGCCAAGAAAATCACTTCTTTTCGTAAATGAATGTTTGGCAATAAATAGTTAATTTTGATGCAAGCTGCTCTGAAACCGACCCGCAAATTACTCAAAATTCTTAACTCGCCGAGATAATCATTTTTTTTCCGAAATGAATGTTTGGCAAAAAATAGTAAATTTTGATGCAGCCGGCTCTGAACCCGACCGGCAAATTACTCTAAATGCTTAACTCGCCGAGAAAATCACTTTTCTTCCAAAATGAATGTCTGGCAAAAAATAGTTAATTTTAATGTAAGCCGCTCTGAAACCAACGGGCAAATTGCTCAAAATGATTAACTCGCCGAGAAAATCACTTTCTTTCCAAAGTGAATGTCTGGCAAAAAATAGTTAATTTTGATGCAAGCCGCTCTGAAACCAATCGGCAAATTACTCAAAATGCTTAACTCGCCGAGAAAATCACTTTTATTCCAAAAAGAATGTTTGGCAAAAAATAGTTAATTTTGATGCAAGCCGTTCTGAAATCAACCGGCAAATTACTCAGAATGCTTAACTTCCCAGGAAATACCTTTTTTCGCAAGTTGACTATTTCGCAAAAAATAGCTACTTTTGATGCAAGCAGTTCTAAAACCAACCGGCAAATTACTCAAAATGCTCAACTCGCCGAGAAAATCACTCTTTTTCCAAAATGAATGTTTGGCAAAAAAATAGTTAATCTTGGCGCAAGTCGTTCTGAAGCCAACCGGCAAATTACTCAAAATGCTTAACTCACCGAGAAAATCACACTTATTCCAAAATGAATGTTTGGCAAGAAATACTTAATTTTGATGCAAGCCGTTCTGAAACCAACCGGCAAATTACTCAAAATGCTTAACTCGCCTAGAGAATCACTTCTTTCCCGAAATGAATGCTTCGCAAAAGATAGTTAATTTTGATGCAAGCCGATCTGAAACCAACCGGCAAATTACTCAAAATGCTTAACTCGCCGAGATAATCATTTTTTTTCCTAAATGAATGTTTGGCAAAAAATAGTAAATTTTGATGCAGCCGGCTCTGAAACCAACCGGCAAATTACTCAAAATGCTTAACTCGCCGAGTAAATCACTTTTTTTTCCAAATGAATGCTTCGCAAAAAATAGTTAATTTTGATGCAGCCGGCTCTGAAACCAACCGGCAAATTACTCAAAATGCTCAATTCGCCGAGAAAATCAGTCTTTTTCCAAAATGAATGTTTCGCAAAAAATAGTTAATTTTGATGCAAGCCGTTCTGAAACCAACCGGCAAATTACTCAAACTGCTTAACTCGCCTAGAAAATCATTTTTTTCCAGAATGAATGTTCGGCAAGAAATAGTTAACTTTAATGCCAGCCGTTCTGAGACCAACCGGCAAAGTACTGAAAACGCTTAACTCGCCGAGAAAAATCCACTTTTTTTCGTAAATGAATGTTTGGCACTAAATAGTTAATTTTGATGCAAGCTGCTCTGAAACCAACCAGCAAATTACTCAAAATGCTTAACTCGCCTAGAAAATCACCTTTTTCCCGAAATGAATGCTTCGCAAAAAGTCGTTTATTTTGATGCAAGCCACTCTGAAACCAACCGGCAAATTACTCAAAATGCTTAACTCGCCGTGAAAATCACTTTTTTCCCTAAATGAAAGCTTCACTAAAAATAGTTAATTTTGATGCCTGCCGCTCTGAACCGAACCGGCAAATTACTCAAAATGCTTAACTCACCGAGATAATCACTTCTTTCCCGAAATGAATGCTTCGCAAAAAATAGTTAATTTTGATGCAAGCCGCTCTGAAACCAACCGGCAAATTACTCAAAATGCTTAACTCGCCGAGAAAATCACATTTGTCCCGAAATGAATTCTTCGCAAAAAATAGTTAATTTTGATGCAAGCCGTTCTGAAACCAACCGGCAACTAACTCAAAATGCTTAACTCGCCGAGATAATCATTTTTTTTCCTCAATGAATGTTTGGCAATAAATAGTTAATTTTGATGCAAGCAGCTCTGAAACCAACCAGCAAATTACTCAAAATGCTTAACTCGCCGAGAAAATCACTTTTCTTCCAAAAAGAATGTTTGGCAAAAAATAGTTAATTTTGATGCAAGCCGTTCTGAAACCAACCGGCAAATTACTCAGAATGCTTAACTCGCCCAGGAAATACCTTTTGTCGCAATTTGACTATTTCGCAAAATATAGTTACTTTTGATGCAAGCCGTTCTGAAACCAACCGGCAAATTACTCAAAATGCTCAACTCGCCGAGAAAATCACTCTTTTTCCAAAATGAATGTTTGGGAAAAACCTCTTTAAATACATGTTGCTCAATGTTTTGTCAACAGTACCAGTCACAGATCGAATGTTTTTAGATTTTGGCGCAAGTCGTTCTGAAGCCAAACGGCAAATTACTCAAAATGCTTAACTCACCGAGAAAAACACACTTTTTCCAAAATGATTGTTTGGCAAAAAAAACACTTAAGTTTGATGCAACCCGTTCTGAAACCAACCGGCAAATTACTCAAAATGCGGAACTCGCCGAGATAATCACTTCTTTCCCGAAATGAATGCTTCGCAAAACATAGTTAATTTTGATGCAGCCGGCTGTGAAACCAACCAGCAAATTACTCAAAATGCTTTACTCGCCTAGAAAATCACCTTTTTCCCGAAATGAATGCTTCGCAAAAAATAGTTAATTTTGATGCAAGCTGCTCTGAAACCAACCGGCAAATTACTCAAAATGCTTAACTCGCCGAGATAATCATTTTTTTTCCGCAAGCCGCTCTGAAACGAACCGGCAAATTACTCAAAATGCTTAACTCGCCGAGATAATCATTTTTTTTCCTAAATGAATGTTTGGCATGTAACAGTTAACTTTAATGCCAGCCGTTCTGAGACCAACCGGCAAATTACTCAAAATGCTTAACTCACCGAGATAATCACTTCTTTCCCGAAATGAATGCTTCGCAGAAAAAAGATAATTTTGATGCAGCCGGCTCTGAAACTGACCGGCAAATTACTCAAAATGCTTAACTCACCGTGATAATCACTTCTTTCCCGAAATGAATGCTTCGCAAAAAAATAGTTAATTTTGATGCAGCCGGCTCTGAAACCAAACAGCAAATTACTCAAAATGCTTAACTCGCCTAGAAAATCACCTTTTTCCCGAAATGAATGCGTCGCAAAAAGTAGGTAATTTTGATGCAAGCCGCTCTGAAACGAACCGGCAAATTACTCAAAATGCTTAACTCGCCGCGAAAATCACTTTTTTTCCCTAAATGAAAGCTTCGCAAAAAATAGTTAATTTTGATGCCTGCCGCTCTGAACCGAACCGGCAAATTATTCAAAATGCTTAACTCACCGAGATAATCACTTCTTTCCCGAAATGAATGCTTCGCAAAAAAAAGATAATTTTGATGCAGCCGGCTCTGAAATCGACCGGCAAATTACTCAAAATGCTTAACACGCCGAGATAATCACTTCTTTAACGAAATGAATGCTTCGCAAAAAATAGTGAATTTTGATGCAAGCCGCTCTGAAACCAACCAGCAAATTACTCAAAATGCTTAACTCGCCGAGAAAATCACTTTTCTTCCTAAATGAATGTCTCGCAAAAAATACTTAATTTTGTTGCAAGCCGCTCTGAAACCAACCGGCAAATTACTCAAAATGCTTCACTCGCCGAGAAAATCACTTTTTTCGCTAAATGAATGCTTCACAGAAAATAGTTAATTTTGATGCCTGCCGCTCTGAACCGAACCGGCAAATTACTCAAAATGCTTAACTCGCCGCGAAAATCACTTTTTTTCCCTAAATGTAAGCTTCGCAAAAATTAGTTAATTTTAATGCAAGCCGCTCTGAAACCAACCGGCAAATTACTCAAAATGCTTAACTCGCCAAGAAAATCACTTTTTTCCCGAAATGAATGTTTGGCAAGTAACAGTTAACTTTAATGCCAGCCGTTCTGAGACCAACCGGCAAATTACTCAAAATGCTTAACTCGCTGAGAGAATCACTTCTTCCCGAAATGAATGCTTCGCAAAAAATAGTTAATTTTGATGCAGCCGGCTCTGAAACCAACCAGCAACTTACTCAAAATGCTTAACTCGCCGATATAATCACTTTTTTCCCGAAATGAATGCATCGCAAAAAATAGTTAATTTTGATGCAAACCGCTCTGAAACCAACCGGCAAATTAGTCAAAATGCTTAACTCGCCGAGAAAATCACTTTTTTTCGTAAATGAATGTTTGGCAATAAATAGTTAATTTTGATGCAAGCTGCTCTGAACCCAACCAGCAATTTACTCAAAATGCTTAACTCGCGGAGAAAATCACTTTTCTTCCAAAATGAATGTCTAGAAAAAAATAGTTAATTTTGATGCAGCCGGCTCTGAAACCGACCGGCAAATTACTCAAAATGCTTAACTCGCCTAGAAAATCATCTTTTTCCCGAAATGAATGCGTCGCAAAAAGTAGGTAATTTTGATGCAAGCCGCTCTGAAACGAACCGGCAAATTACTCAAAATGCTTAACTCGCCGCGAAAATCACTTTTTTTCCCTAAATGAAAGCTTCGCAAAAAATAGTTAATTTTGATGCCTGCCGCTCTGAACCGAACCGGCAAATTATTCAAAATGCTTAACTCACCGAGATAATCACTTCTTTCCCGAAATGAATGCTTCGCAAAAAAAAGATAATTTTGATGCAGCCGGCTCTGAAGCCGACCGGCAAATTACTCAAAATGCTTAACTCGCCGAGATAATCACTTCTTTAACGAAATGAATGCTTCGCAAAAAATAGTGAATTTTGATGCAAGCCGCTCTGAAACCAACCAGCAAATTACTCAAAATGCTTAACTCGCCGAGAAAATCACTTTTCTTCCTAAATGAATGTCTCGCAAAAAATACTTAATTTTGTTGCAAGCCGCTCTGAAACCAACCGGCAAATTACTCAAAATGCTTCACTCGCCGCGAAAATCACTTTTTTTCCCTAAATGAAAGCTTCGCAAAAAATAGTTAATTTTGATGCCTGCCGCTCTGAACCGAACCGGCAAATTATTCAAAATGCTTAACTCACCGAGATAATCACTTCTTTCCCGAAATGAATGCTTCGCAAAAAAAAGATAATTTTGATGCAGCCGGCTCTGAAGCCGACCGGCAAATTACTCAAAATGCTTAACTCGCCGAGATAATCACTTCTTTAACGAAATGAATGCTTCGCAAAAAATAGTGAATTTTGATGCAAGCCGCTCTGAAACCAACCAGCAAATTACTCAAAATGCTTAACTCGCCGAGAAAATCACTTTTCTTCCTAAATGAATGTCTCGCAAAAAATACTTAATTTTGTTGCAAGCCGCTCTGAAACCAACCGGCAAATTACTCAAAATGCTTCACTCGCCGCGAAAATCACTTTTTTTCCCTAAATGTAAGCTTCGCAAAAATTAGTTAATTTTAATGCAAGCCGCTCTGAAACCAACCGGCAAATTACTCAAAATGCTTAACTCGCCAAGAAAATCACTTTTTTCCCGAAATGAATGTTTGGCAAGTCACAGTTAACTTTAATGCCAGCCGTTCTGAGACCAACCGGCAAATTACTCAAAATGCTTAACTCGCTGAGAGAATCACTTCTTCCCGAAATGAATCCTTCGCAAAAAATAGTTAATTTTGATGCAGCCGGCTCTGAAACCAACCAGCAAATTACTCAAAATGCTTAACTCGCCGAGAAAATCACTTTTTTTCGTAAATGAATGTTTGGCAATAAATAGTTAATTTTGATGCAAGCTGCTCTGAACCCAACCAGCAATTTACTCAAAATGCTTAACTCGCGGAGAAAATCACTTTTCTTCCAAAATGAATGTCTAGCAAAAAATAGTTAATTTTGATGCAGCAGGCTCTGAAACCGACCGGCAAATTACTCAAAATGCTTAACTCGCCGAGATCATCACTTCTTTCCCGAAATGAATGCTTCGCAAAAAATAGTTAATTTTGATGCAAGCCGCTCTGAAACCAACCAGCAAATTACTCAAAATGCTTAACTCGCCGAGAAAATCACTTTTCTTCCAAAATGAATGTCTGGCAAAAAATTGTTAATTTTGTTGCAAGACGCTCTGAAACCAACCGGCAAATTACTCAAAATGCTTAACTCGCCGAGAAAATCACTTTTCTTCCAAAATGAATATCTGGCAAAAAATAGTTACTTTTGTTGCAAGCCGCTCTGAAACCAACCGGCAAATTAGTCAAAACGCTCAACTCGCCGCGAAAATTACTTTTGTCCCAAAATGAAAGCTTCACAGAAAATAGTTAATTTTGATGCCTGCCGCTCTGAACCGAACCGGCAAACTTTTCAAAATGCTTAACTCACCGAGATAATCACTTCTTTCCCGAAATGAATGCTTCGCAAAAAAATATATAATTTTGATGCAGCCGGCTCTGAAACTGACCGGGAAATTACTCAAAATGCTTAACTCACCGAGATAATCACTTCTTTCCCGAAATGAATGCTTCCCAAGAAATAGTTTATTTTGATGCAGCCGGCTCTGAAACCAACCAGCAAATTACTCAAAATGCTTAACTCGCCTAGAAAATCACCTTTTTCCCGAAATGAATGCGCCGCAAAAAGTAGTTAATTTTGATGCAAGCCGCTCTGAAACGAACCGGCAAATTACTCAAAATGCTGAACTCGCCGAGGAAATCACTTTTTTTTCCCTAAATGAAAGCTTCGCAAAAAATAGTTAATTTTGATGCAAGCCGCTCTGAAACCAACCGGCAAATTACTCAAAATGCTTAACTCGCCGAGATAATCATTTTTTTTCCTAAATGAATGTTTGGCAAGTAACAGTTAACTTTAATGCCAGCCGTTCTGAGACCAACCGGCAAATTACTCAAAATGCTTAACTCGCTGAGAGAATCACTTCTTTCCCGAAATGAATGCTTCGCAAAAAATAGTTAATTTTGATGCAGCCGGCTCTGAAACCAACCAGCAAATTACTCAAAATGCTTAACTCGCTGAGATAATCACTTTTTTCCCGAAATGAATGCTTCGCAAAACATAGTTAATTTTGATGCAAGCCGCTCTAAAACCAACCAGCAAATTACTCAAAATGCTTAACTCGCCGAGGAAATCACTTTTCTTCCTAAATGAATGTCTGGCAAAAAATACTTAATTTTGTTGCAAGCCGCTCTGAAACCAACCGGCAAATTACTCAAAATGCTGAACTCGCTGAGATAATCATTTTTTTTCCTAAATTAATGTTTGGCAAGTAACAGTTAACTTTAATGCCAGCCGTTCTGAGACCAACCGGCAAATTACTCAAAATGCTTAACTCGCTGAGAGAATCACTTCTTTCCCGAAATGAATGCTTCGCAAAAAATAGTTAATTTTGATGCAGGCGGCTCTGAAACCAACCAGCAAATTACTCAAAATGCTTAACTCACCGAGATAATCACTTTTTTCCCGAAATGAATGCTTCGCAAAACATAGTTAATTTTGATGCAAGCCGCTCTAAAACCAACCAGCAAATTATTCAAAATGCTTAACTCGCCGAGGAAATCACTTTTCTTCCTAAATGAATGTCTGGCAAAAAATACTTAATTTTGTTGCAAGCCGCTCTGAAACCAACCGGCAAATTACTCAAAATGCTTAACTCGCCGAGATAATCATTTTTTTTCCTAAATTAATGTTTGGCAAGTAACAGTTAACTTTAATGCCAGCCGTTCTGAGACCAACCGGCAAATTACTCAAAATGCTTAACTCGCTGAGAGAATCACTTCTTTCCCGAAATGAATGCTTCGCAAAGCATAGTTAATTTTGATGCAAGCCGCTCTAAAACCAACCAGCAAATTACTCAAAATGCTTAACTCGCCGAGGAAATCACTTTTCTTCCTAAATGAATGTCTGGCAAAAAATACTTAATTTTGTTGCAAGCCGCTCTGAAACCAACCGGCAAATTACTCAAAATGCTTAACTCGCCGAGAAAATCATTTTTTTCCCGAAATGAATGCTTCGCAAGAAATAGTTAATTTTGATGCAAGCCGCTCTGAAACCAACCGGCAAATTACTCAAAATGCTTAACTCGCCGAGATAATCATTTCTTTTCCTAATTGAATGTTTGGCTAGTAATAGTTAACTTTAATGCCAGCCGTTCAGAGACCAACCGGCAAATTACTCAAAATGTTTAACTCGCTGAGAGAATCACTTCTTTCCCGAAATGAATGCTTCGCAAAAAATAGTTAATTTTGATGCAGCCGGCTCTGAAACCAACAAGCAAATTACTCAAAATGCTTAACTCGCCGAGATAATCATTTTTTTGCGTAAATGAATGTTTGGCAATAAATAGTTAATTTTGATGCAAGCCGGCTCTGAAACCGACCGGCAAATTACTCAAAATGCTTAACTCGCCGAGATCATCACTTCTTTCCCGAAATGAATGCTTCGCAAAAAATAGTTAATTTTGATGCAAGCCGCTCTGAAACCAACCAGCAAATTACTCAAAATGCTTAACTCGCCGAGAAAATCACTTTTCTTCCAAAATGAATGTCTGGCAAAAAATTGTTAATTTTGTTGCAAGACGCTCTGAAACCAACCGGCAAATTACTCAAAATGCTTAACTCGCCGAGAAAATCACTTTTCTTCCAAAATGAATATCTGGCAAAAAATAGTTACTTTTGTTGCAAGCCGCTCTGAAACCAACCGGCAAATTAGTCAAAACGCTCAACTCGCCGCGAAAATTACTTTTTTCCCAAAATGAAAGCTTCACAGAAAATAGTTAATTTTGATGCCTGCCGCTCTGAACCGAACCGGCAAACTTTTCAAAATGCTTAACTCACCGAGATAATCACTTCTTTCCCGAAATGAATGCTTCGCAAAAAAAAAGATAATTTTGATGCAGCCGGCTCTGAAACTGACCGGGAAATTACTCAAAATGCTTAACTCACCGAGATAATCACTTCTTTCCCGAAATGAATGCTTCCCAAGAAATAGTTTATTTTGATGCAGCCGGCTCTGAAACCAACCAGCAAATTACTCAAAATGCTTAACTCGCCTAGAAAATCACCTTTTTCCCGAAATGAATGCGCCGCAAAAAGTAGTTAATTTTGATGCAAGCCGCTCTGAAACGAACCGGCAAATTACTCAAAATGCTGAACTCGCCGAGGAAATCACTTTTTTTTCCCTAAATGAAAGCTTCGCAAAAAATAGTTAATTTTGATGCAAGCCGCTCTGAAACCAACCGGCAAATTACTCAAAATGCTTAACTCGCCGAGATAATCATTTTTTTTCCTAAATGAATGTTTGGCAAGTAACAGTTAACTTTAATGCCAGCCGTTCTGAGACCAACCGGCAAATTACTCAAAATGCTTAACTCGCTGAGAGAATCACTTCTTTCCCGAAATGAATGCTTCCCAAGAAATAGTTTATTTTGATGCAGCCGGCTCTGAAACCAACCAGCAAATTACTCAAAATGCTTAACTCGCCTAGAAAATCACCTTTTTCCCGAAATGAATGCGCCGCAAAAAGTAGTTAATTTTGATGCAAGCCGCTCTGAAACGAACCGGCAAATTAATCAAAATGCTGAACTCGCCGAGGAAATCACTTTTTTTTCCCTAAATGAAAGCTTCGCAAAAAATAGTTAATTTTGATGCAAGCCGCTCTGAAACCAACCGGCAAATTACTCAAAATGCTTAACTCGCCGAGATAATCATTTTTTTTCCTAAATGAATGTTTGGCAAGTAACAGTTAACTTTAATGCCAGCCGTTCTGAGACCAACCGGCAAATTACTCAAAATGCTTAACTCGCTGAGAGAATCACTTCTTTCCCGAAATGAATGCTTCGCAAAAAATAGTTAATTTTGATGCAGCCGGCTCTGAAACCAACCAGCAAATTACTCAAAATGCTTAACTCGCTGAGATAATCACTTTTTTCCCGAAATGAATGCTTCGCAAAAAATAGTTAATTTTGATGCAAGCCGCTCTGAAACCAACCAGCAAATTACTCAAAATGCTTAACTCGCCGAGAAAATCACTTTTCTTCCAAAATGAATGTCTGGCAAAAAATTGTTAATTTTGTTGCAAGACGCTCTGAAACCAACCGGCAAATTACTCAAAATGCTTAACTCGCCGAGAAAATCACTTTTCTTCCAAAATGAATATCTGGCAAAAAATAGTTACTTTTGTTGCAAGCCGCTCTGAAACCAACCGGCAAATTAGTCAAAACGCTCAACTCGCCGCGAAAATTACTTTTTTCCCAAAATGAAAGCTTCACAGAAAATAGTTAATTTTGATGCCTGCCGCTCTGAACCGAACCGGCAAACTTTTCAAAATGCTTAACTCACCGAGATAATCACTTCTTTCCCGAAATGAATGCTTCGCAAAAAAAAAGATAATTTTGATGCAGCCGGCTCTGAAACTGACCGGGAAATTACTCAAAATGCTTAACTCACCGAGATAATCACTTCTTTCCCGAAATGAATGCTTCCCAAGAAATAGTTTATTTTGATGCAGCCGGCTCTGAAACCAACCAGCAAATTACTCAAAATGCTTAACTCGCCTAGAAAATCACCTTTTTCCCGAAATGAATGCGCCGCAAAAAGTAGTTAATTTTGATGCAAGCCGCTCTGAAACGAACCGGCAAATTACTCAAAATGCTGAACTCGCCGAGGAAATCACTTTTTTTTCCCTAAATGAAAGCTTCGCAAAAAATAGTTAATTTTGATGCAAGCCGCTCTGAAACCAACCGGCAAATTACTCAAAATGCTTAACTCGCCGAGATAATCATTTTTTTTCCTAAATGAATGTTTGGCAAGTAACAGTTAACTTTAATGCCAGCCTTTCTGAGACCAACCGGCAAATTACTCAAAATGCTTAACTCGCTGAGAGAATCACTTCTTTCCCGAAATGAATGCTTCCCAAGAAATAGTTTATTTTGATGCAGCCGGCTCTGAAACCAACCAGCAAATTACTCAAAATGCTTAACTCGCCTAGAAAATCACCTTTTTCCCGAAATGAATGCGCCGCAAAAAGTAGTTAATTTTGATGCAAGCCGCTCTGAAACGAACCGGCAAATTACTCAAAATGCTGAACTCGCCGAGGAAATCACTTTTTTTTCCCTAAATGAAAGCTTCGCAAAAAATAGTTAATTTTGATGCAAGCCGCTCTGAAACCAACCGGCAAATTACTCAAAATGCTTAACTCGCCGAGATAATCATTTTTTTTCCTAAATGAATGTTTGGCAAGTAACAGTTAACTTTAATGCCAGCCGTTCTGAGACCAACCGGCAAATTACTCAAAATGCTTAACTCGCTGAGAGAATCACTTCTTTCCCGAAATGAATGCTTCGCAAAAAATAGTTAATTTTGATGCAGCCGTTCTGAGACCAACCGGCAAATTACTCAAAATGCTTAACTCATCGAGATAATCACTTCTTTCCCGAAATGAATGCTTCGCAAAAAAAAGATAATTTTGATGCAGCCGGCTCTGAAACTGACCGGCAAATTACTCAAAATGCTTAACTCACCGTGATAATCACTTCTTTCCCGAAATGAATGCTTCGCAAAAAAATAGTTAATTTTGATGCAGCCGGCTCTGAAACCAAACAGCAAATTACTCAAAATGCCTAACTCGCCTAGAAAATCACCTTTTTCCCGAAATGAATGCGTCGCAAAAAGTAGGTAATTATGATGCAAGCCGCTCTGAAACGAACCGGCAAATTACTCAAAATGCTTAACTCGCCGCGAAAATCACTTTTTTTCCCTAAATGAAAGCTTCGCAAAAAATAGTTATTTTTGATGTAAGCCGCTTTGAAACCAACCGGCAAATTACTCAAAATGCTTAACTCGCCGAGAAAATCATTTTTTTCCCGAAATGAATGCTTCGCAAGAAATAGTTAATTTTGATGCAAGCCGCTCTGAAACCAACCGGCAAATTACTCAAAATGCTTAACTCGCCGAGATAATCATTTCTTTTCCTAATTGAATGTTTGGCTAGTAATAGTTAACTTTAATGCCAGCCGTTCAGACCCCAACCGGCAAATTACTCAAAATGTTTAACTCGCTGAGAGAATCACTTCTTTCCCGAAATGAATGCTTCGCAAAAAATAGTTAATTTTGATGCAGCCGGCTCTGAAACCAACAAGCAAATTACTCAAAATGCTTAACTCGCTGAGAGAATCACTTCTTTCCCGAAATGAATGCTTCGCAAAAAATAGTTAATTTTGATGCAGGCGGCTCTGAAACCAACCAGCAAATTACTCAAAATGCTTAACTCACCGAGATAATCACTTTTTTCCCGAAATGAATGCTTCGCAAAACATAGTTAATTTTGATGCAAGCCGCTCTAAAACCAACCAGCAAATTACTCAAAATGCTTAACTCGCCGAGGAAATCACTTTTCTTCCTAAATGAATGTCTGGCAAAAAATACTTAATTTTGTTGCAAGCCGCTCTGAAACCAACCGGCAAATTACTCAAAATGCTTAACTCGCCGAGATAATCATTTTTTTTCCTAAATTAATGTTTGGCAAGTAACAGTTAACTTTAATGCCAGCCGTTCTGAGACCAACCGGCAAATTACCCAAAATGCTTAACTCGCTGAGAGAATCACTTCTTTCCCGAAATGAATGCTTCGCAAAAAATAGTTAATTTTGATGCAGGCGGCTCTGAAACCAACCAGCAAATTACTCAAAATGCTTAACTCGCCGAGATAATCACTTTTTTCCCGAAATGAATGCTTCGCAAAGCATAGTTAATTTTGATGCAAGCCGCTCTAAAACCAACCAGCAAATTACTCAAAATGCTTAACTCGCCGAGGAAATCACTTTTCTTCCTAAATGAATGTCTGGCAAAAAATACTTAATTTTGTTGCAAGCCGCTCTGAAACCAACCGGCAAATTACTCAAAATGCTTAACTCGCCGAGATAATCATTTTTTTTCCTAAATTAATGTTTGGCAAGTAACAGTTAACTTTAATGCCAGCCGTTCTGAGACCAACCCGCAAATTACTCAAAATGCTTAACTCGCTGAGAGAATCACTTCTTTCCCGAAATGAATGCTTCGCAAAAAATAGTTAATTTTGCTGCAGCAGGCTCTGAAACCAACCAGCAAATTACTCAAAATGCTTAACTCGCCGAGATAATCATTTTTTTTCCTAAATGAATGATTGGCATGTAACAGTTAACTTTAATGCCAGCCGTTCTGAGACCAACCGGCAAATTATTCAAAATGCTTAACTCATCGAGATAATCACTTCTTTCCCGAAATGAATGCTTCGCAAAAAAAAGATAATTTTGATGCAGCCGGCTCTGAAACTGACCGGCAAATTACTCAAAATGCTTAACTCACCGTGATAATCACTTCTTTCCCGAAATGAATGCTTCGCAAAAAAATAGTTAATTTTGATGCAGCCGGCTCTGAAACCAAACAGCAAATTACTCAAAATGCCTAACTCGCCTAGAAAATCACCTTTTTCCCGAAATGAATGCGTCGCAAAAAGTAGGTAATTATGATGCAAGCCGCTCTGAAACGAACCGGCAAATTACTCAAAATGCTTAACTCGCCGCGAAAATCACTTTTTTTCCCTAAATGAAAGCTTCGCAAAAAATAGTTATTTTTGATGTAAGCCGCTTTGAAACCAACCGGCAAATTACTCAAAATGCTTAACTCGCCGAGAAAATCATTTTTTTCCCGAAATGAATGCTTCGCAAGAAATAGTTAATTTTGATGCAAGCCGATCTGAAACCAACCGGCAAATTACTCAAAATGCTTAACTCGCCGAGATAATCATTTCTTTTCCTAATTGAATGTTTGGCTAGTAATAGTTAACTTTAATGCCAGCCGTTCAGAGACCAACCGGCAAATTACTCAAAATGTTTAACTCGCTGAGAGAATCACTTCTTTCCCGAAATGAATGCTTCGCAAAAAATAGTTAATTTTGATGCAAGCCGCTCTGAAACCAACCGGCAAATTACTCAAAATGCTTAACTCGCCGAGATAATCATTTTTTTTCCTAAATGAATGATTGGCATGTAACAGTTAACTTTAATGCCAGCCGTTCTGAGACCAACCGGCAAATTACTCAAAATGCTTAACTCATCGAGATAATCACTTCTTTCCCGAAATGAATGCTTCGCAAAAAAAAGATAATTTTGATGCAGCCGGCTCTGAAACTGACCGGCAAATTACTCAAAATGCTTAACTGACCGTGATAATCACTTCTTTCCCGAAATGAATGCTTCGCAAAAAAATAGTTAATTTTGATGCAGCCGGCTCTGAAACCAAACAGCAAATTACTCAAAATGCCTAACTCGCCTAGAAAATCACCTTTTTCCCGAAATGAATGCGTCGCAAAAAGTAGGTAATTATGATGCAAGCCGGTCTGAAACGAACCGGCAAATTACTCAAAATGCTTAACTCGCCGCGAAAATCACTTTTTTTCCCTAAATGAAAGCTTCGCAAAAAATAGTTATTTTTGATGTAAGCCGCTTTGAAACCAACCGGCAAATTACTCAAAATGCTTAACTCGCTGAGAGAATCACTTCTTTCCCGAAATGAATGCTTCGCAAAGCATAGTTAATTTTGATGCAAGCCGCTCTAAAACCAACCAGCAAATTACTCAAAATGCTTAACTCGCCGAGGAAATCACTTTTCTTCCTAAATGAATGTCTGGCAAAAAATACTTAATTTTGTTGCAAGCCGCTCTGAAACCAACCGGCAAATTACTCAAAATGCTTAACTCGCCGAGAAAATCATTTTTTTCCCGAAATGAATGCTTCGCAAGAAATAGTTAATTTTGATGCAAGCCGCTCTGAAACCAACCGGCAAATTACTCAAAATGCTTAACTCGCCGAGATAATCATTTCTTTTCCTAATTGAATGTTTGACTAGTAATAGTTAACTTTAATGCCAGCCGTTCAGAGACCAACCGGCAAATTACTCAAAATGTTTAACTCGCTGAGAGAATCACTTCTTTCCCGAAATGAATGCTTCGCAAAAAATAGTTAATTTTGATGCAGCCGGCTCTGAAACCAACAAGCAAATTACTCAAAATGCTTAACTCGCCGAGATAATCATTTTTTTGCGTAAATGAATGTTTGGCAATAAATAGTTAATTTTGATGCAAGCCGGCTCTGAAACCGACCGGCAAATTACTCAAAATGCTTAACTCGCCGAGATCATCACTTCTTTCCCGAAATGAATGCTTCGCAAAAAATAGTTAATTTTGATGCAAGCCGCTCTGAAACCAACCAGCAAATTACTCAAAATGCTTAACTCGCCGAGAAAATCACTTTTCTTCCAAAATGAATGTCTGGCAAAAAATTGTTAATTTTGTTGCAAGACGCTCTGAAACCAACCGGCAAATTACTCAAAATGCTTAACTCGCCGAGAAAATCACTTTTCTTCCAAAATGAATATCTGGCAAAAAATAGTTACTTTTGTTGCAAGCCGCTCTGAAACCAACCGGCAAATTAGTCAAAACGCTCAACTCGCCGCGAAAATTACTTTTTTCCCAAAATGAAAGCTTCACAGAAAATAGTTAATTTTGATGCCTGCCGCTCTGAACCGAACCGGCAAACTTTTCAAAATGCTTAACTCACCGAGATAATCACTTCTTTCCCGAAATGAATGCTTCGCAAAAAAAAAGATAATTTTGATGCAGCCGGCTCTGAAACTGACCGGGAAATTACTCAAAATGCTTAACTCACCGAGATAATCACTTCTTTCCCGAAATGAATGCTTCCCAAGAAATAGTTTATTTTGATGCAGCCGGCTCTGAAACCAACCAGCAAATTACTCAAAATGCTTAACTCGCCTAGAAAATCACCTTTTTCCCGAAATGAATGCGCCGCAAAAAGTAGTTAATTTTGATGCAAGCCGCTCTGAAACGAACCGGCAAATTACTCAAAATGCTGAACTCGCCGAGGAAATCACTTTTTTTTCCCTAAATGAAAGCTTCGCAAAAAATAGTTAATTTTGAGGCAAGCCGCTCTGAAACCAACCGGCAAATTACTCAAAATGCTTAACTCGCCGAGATAATCATTTTTTTTCCTAAATGAATGTTTGGCAAGTAACAGTTAACTTTAATGCCAGCCGTTCTGAGACCAACCGGCAAATTACTCAAAATGCTTAACTCGCTGAGAGAATCACTTCTTTCCCGAAATGAATGCTTCGCAAAAAATAGTTAATTTTGATGCAGCCGGCTCTGAAACCAACCAGCAAATTACTCAAAATGCTTAACTCGCTGAGATAATCACTTTTTTCCCGAAATGAATGCTTCGCAAAACATAGTTAATTTTGATGCAAGCCGCTCTAAAACCAACCAGCAAATTACTCAAAATGCTTAACTCGCCGAGGAAATCACTTTTCTTCCTAAATGAATGTCTGGCAAAAAATACTTAATTTTGTTGCAAGCCGCTCTGAAACCAACCGGCAAATTACTCAAAATGCTGAACTCGCTGAGATAATCATTTTTTTTCCTAAATTAATGTTTGGCAAGTAACAGTTAACTTTAATGCCAGCCGTTCTGAGACCAACCGGCAAATTACTCAAAATGCTTAACTCGCTGAGAGAATCACTTCTTTCCCGAAATGAATGCTTCGCAAAAAATAGTTAATTTTGATGCAGGCGGCTCTGAAACCAACCAGCAAATTACTCAAAATGCTTAACTCACCGAGATAATCACTTTTTTCCCGAAATGAATGCTTCGCAAAACATAGTTAATTTTGATGCAAGCCGCTCTAAAACCAACCAGCAAATTACTCAAAATGCTTAACTCGCCGAGGAAATCACTTTTCTTCCTAAATGAATGTCTGGCAAAAAATACTTAATTTTGTTCCAAGCCGCTCTGAAACCAACCGGCAAATTACTCAAAATGCTTAACTCGCCGAGATAATCATTTTTTTTCCTCAATTAATGTTTGGCAAGTAACAGTTAACTTTAATGCCAGCCGTTCTGAGACCAACCGGCAAATTACTCAAAATGCTTAACTCATCGAGATAATCACTTCTTTCCCGAAATGAATGCTTCGCAAAAAAAAGGTAATTTTGATGCAGCCGGCTCTGAAACTGACCGGCAAATTACTCAAAATGCTTAACTGACCGTGATAATCACTTCTTTCCCGAAATGAATGCTTCGCAAAAAAATAGTTAATTTTGATGCAGCCGGCTCTGAAACCAAACAGCAAATTACTCAAAATGCCTAACTCGCCTAGAAAATCACCTTTTTCCCGAAATGAATGCGTCGCAAAAAGTAGGTAATTATGATGCAAGCCGGTCTGAAACGAACCGGCAAATTACTCAAAATGCTTAACTCGCCGCGAAAATCACTTTTTTTCCCTAAATGAAAGCTTCGCAAAAAATAGTTATTTTTGATGTAAGCCGCTTTGAAACCAACCGGCAAATTACTCAAAATGCTTAACTCGCTGAGAGAATCACTTCTTTCCCGAAATGAATGCTTCGCAAAGCATAGTTAATTTTGATGCAAGCCGCTCTAAAACCAACCAGCAAATTACTCAAAATGCTTAACTCGCCGAGGAAATCACTTTTCTTCCTAAATGAATGTCTGGCAAAAAATACTTAATTTTGTTGCAAGCCGCTCTGAAACCAACCGGCAAATTACTCAAAATGCTTAACTCGCCGAGAAAATCATTTTTTTCCCGAAATGAATGCTTCGCAAGAAATAGTTAATTTTGATGCAAGCCGCTCTGAAACCAACCGGCAAATTACTCAAAATGCTTAACTCGCCGAGATAATCATTTCTTTTCCTAATTGAATGTTTGACTAGTAATAGTTAACTTTAATGCCAGCCGTTCAGAGACCAACCGGCAAATTACTCAAAATGTTTAACTCGCTGAGAGAATCACTTCTTTCCCGAAATGAATGCTTCGCAAAAAATAGTTAATTTTGATGCAGCCGGCTCTGAAACCAACAAGCAAATTACTCAAAATGCTTAACTCGCCGAGATAATCATTTTTTTGCGTAAATGAATGTTTGGCAATAAATAGTTAATTTTGATGCAAGCCGGCTCTGAAACCGACCGGCAAATTACTCAAAATGCTTAACTCGCCGAGATCATCACTTCTTTCCCGAAATGAATGCTTCGCAAAAAATAGTTAATTTTGATGCAAGCCGCTCTGAAACCAACCAGCAAATTACTCAAAATGCTTAACTCGCCGAGAAAATCACTTTTCTTCCAAAATGAATGTCTGGCAAAAAATTGTTAATTTTGTTGCAAGACGCTCTGAAACCAACCGGCAAATTACTCAAAATGCTTAACTCGCCGAGAAAATCACTTTTCTTCCAAAATGAATATCTGGCAAAAAATAGTTACTTTTGTTGCAAGCCGCTCTGAAACCAACCGGCAAATTAGTCAAAACGCTCAACTCGCCGCGAAAATTACTTTTTTCCCAAAATGAAAGCTTCACAGAAAATAGTTAATTTTGATGCCTGCCGCTCTGAACCGAACCGGCAAACTTTTCAAAATGCTTAACTCACCGAGATAATCACTTCTTTCCCGAAATGAATGCTTCGCAAAAAAAAAGATAATTTTGATGCAGCCGGCTCTGAAACTGACCGGGAAATTACTCAAAATGCTTAACTCACCGAGATAATCACTTCTTTCCCGAAATGAATGCTTCCCAAGAAATAGTTTATTTTGATGCAGCCGGCTCTGAAACCAACCAGCAAATTACTCAAAATGCTTAACTCGCCTAGAAAATCACCTTTTTCCCGAAATGAATGCGCCGCAAAAAGTAGTTAATTTTGATGCAAGCCGCTCTGAAACGAACCGGCAAATTACTCAAAATGCTGAACTCGCCGAGGAAATCACTTTTTTTTCCCTAAATGAAAGCTTCGCAAAAAATAGTTAATTTTGATGCAAGCCGCTCTGAAACCAACCGGCAAATTACTCAAAATGCTTAACTCGCCGAGATAATCATTTTTTTTCCTAAATGAATGTTTGGCAAGTAACAGTTAACTTTAATGCCAGCCGTTCTGAGACCAACCGGCAAATTACTCAAAATGCTTAACTCGCTGAGAGAATCACTTCTTTCCCGAAATGAATGCTTCGCAAAAAATAGTTAATTTTGATGCAGCCGGCTCTGAAACCAACCAGCAAATTACTCAAAATGCTTAACTCGCTGAGATAATCACTTTTTTCCCGAAATGAATGCTTCGCAAAACATAGTTAATTTTGATGCAAGCCGCTCTAAAACCAACCAGCAAATTACTCAAAATGCTTAACTCGCCGAGGAAATCACTTTTCTTCCTAAATGAATGTCTGGCAAAAAATACTTAATTTTGTTGCAAGCCGCTCTGAAACCAACCGGCAAATTACTCAAAATGCTGAACTCGCTGAGATAATCATTTTTTTTCCTAAATTAATGTTTGGCAAGTAACAGTTAACTTTAATGCCAGCCGTTCTGAGACCAACCGGCAAATTACTCAAAATGCTTAACTCGCTGAGAGAATCACTTCTTTCCCGAAATGAATGCTTCGCAAAAAATAGTTAATTTTGATGCAGGCGGCTCTGAAACCAACCAGCAAATTACTCAAAATGCTTAACTCACCGAGATAATCACTTTTTTCCCGAAATGAATGCTTCGCAAAACATAGTTAATTTTGATGCAAGCCGCTCTAAAACCAACCAGCAAATTACTCAAAATGCTTAACTCGCCGAGGAAATCACTTTTCTTCCTAAATGAATGTCTGGCAAAAAATACTTAATTTTGTTCCAAGCCGCTCTGAAACCAACCGGCAAATTACTCAAAATGCTTAACTCGCCGAGATAATCATTTTTTTTCCTCAATTAATGTTTGGCAAGTAACAGTTAACTTTAATGCCAGCCGTTCTGAGACCAACCGGCAAATTACTCAAAATGCTTAACTCATCGAGATAATCACTTCTTTCCCGAAATGAATGCTTCGCAAAAAAAAGGTAATTTTGATGCAGCCGGCTCTGAAACTGACCGGCAAATTACTCAAAATGCTTAACTCACCGTGATAATCACTTCTTTCCCGAAATGAATGCTTCGCAAAAAAATAGTTAATTTTGATGCAGCCGGCTCTGAAACCAAACAGCAAATTACTCAAAATGCCGAACTCGCCTAGAAAATCACCTTTTTCCCGAAATGAATGCGTCGCAAAAAGTAGGTAATTATGATGCAAGCCGCTCTGAAACGAACCGGCAAATTACTCAAAATGCTTAACTCGCCGCGAAAATCACTTTTATTCCCTAAATGAAAGCTTCGCAAAAAATAGTTATTTTTGATGTAAGCCGCTTTGAAACCAACCGGCAAATTACTCAAAATGCTTAACTCGCCGAGAAAATCATTTTTTTCCCGAAATGAATGCTTCGCAAGAAATAGTTAATTTTGATGCAAGCCGATCTGAAACCAACCGGCAAATTACTCAAAATGCTTAACTCGCCGAGATAATCATTTCTTTTCCTAATTGAATGTTTGGCTAGTAATAGTTAACTTTAATGCCAGCCGTTCAGAGACCAACCGGCAAATTACTCAAAATGTTTAACTCGCTGAGAGAATCACTTCTTTCCCGAAATGAATGCTTCGCAAAAAATAGTTAATTTTGATGCAGCCGGCTCTGAAACCAACAAGCAAATTACTCAAAATGCTTAACTCGCCGAGATAATCATTTTTTTTCGTAAATGAATGTTTGGCAATAAATAGTTAATTTTGATGCAAGCCGGCTCTGAAACCGACCGGCAAATTACTCAAAATGCTTAACTCGCCGAGATAATCACTTCTTTCCCGAAATGAATGCTTCGCAAAAAATAGTTAATTGTGATGCAAGCCGCTCTGAAACCAACCAGCAAATTACTCAAAATGCTTAACTCGCCGAGGAAATCACTTTTCTTCCTAAATGAATGTCTGGCAAAAAATACTTAATTTTGTTGCAAGCCGCTCTGAAACCAACCGGCAAATTACTCAAAATGCTTAACTCGCCGAGATAATCATTTTTTTTCCTAAATTAATGTTTGGCAAGTAACAGTTAACTTTAATGCCAGCCGTTCTGAGACCAACCCGCAAATTACTCAAAATGCTTAACTCGCTGAGAGAATCACTTCTTTCCCGAAATGAATGCTTCGCAAAAAATAGTTAATTTTGATGCAGCAGGCTCTGAAACCAACCAGCAAATTACTCAAAATGCTTAACTCGCCGAGATAATCATTTTTTTTCCTAAATGAATGATTGGCATGTAACAGTTAACTTTAATGCCAGCCGTTCTGAGACCAACCGGCAAATTACTCAAAATGCTTAACTCATCGAGATAATCACTTCTTTCCCGAAATGAATGCTTCGCAAAAAAAAGATAATTTTGATGCAGCCGGCTCTGAAACTGACCGGCAAATTACTCAAAATGCTTAACTGACCGTGATAATCACTTCTTTCCCGAAATGAATGCTTCGCAAAAAAATAGTTAATTTTGATGCAGCCGGCTCTGAAACCAAACAGCAAATTACTCAAAATGCCTAACTCGCCTAGAAAATCACCTTTTTCCCGAAATGAATGCGTCGCAAAAAGTAGGTAATTATGATGCAAGCCGGTCTGAAACGAACCGGCAAATTACTCAAAATGCTTAACTCGCCGCGAAAATCACTTTTTTTCCCTAAATGAAAGCTTCGCAAAAAATAGTTATTTTTGATGTAAGCCGCTTTGAAACCAACCGGCAAATTACTCAAAATGCTTAACTCGCTGAGAGAATCACTTCTTTCCCGAAATGAATGCTTCGCAAAGCATAGTTAATTTTGATGCAAGCCGCTCTAAAACCAACCAGCAAATTACTCAAAATGCTTAACTCGCCGAGGAAATCACTTTTCTTCCTAAATGAATGTCTGGCAAAAAATACTTAATTTTGTTGCAAGCCGCTCTGAAACCAACCGGCAAATTACTCAAAATGCTTAACTCGCCGAGAAAATCATTTTTTTCCCGAAATGAATGCTTCGCAAGAAATAGTTAATTTTGATGCAAGCCGCTCTGAAACCAACCGGCAAATTACTCAAAATGCTTAACTCGCCGAGATAATCATTTCTTTTCCTATTTGAATGTTTGGCTAGTAATAGTTAACTTTAATGCCAGCCGTTCAGAGACCAACCGGCAAATTACTCAAAATGTTTAACTCGCTGAGAGAATCACTTCTTTCCCGAAATGAATGCTTCGCAAAAAATAGTTAATTTTGATGCAGCCGGCTCTGAAACCAACAAGCAAATTACTCAAAATGCTTAACTCGCCGAGATAATCATTTTTTTGCGTAAATGAATGTTTGGCAATAAATAGTTAATTTTGATGCAAGCCGGCTCTGAAACCGACCGGCAAATTACTCAAAATGCTTAACTCGCCGAGATCATCACTTCTTTCCCGAAATGAATGCTTCGCAAAAAATAGTTAATTTTGATGCAAGCCGCTCTGAAACCAACCAGCAAATTACTCAAAATGCTTAACTCGCCGAGAAAATCACTTTTCTTCCAAAATGAATGTCTGGCAAAAAATTGTTAATTTTGTTGCAAGACGCTCTGAAACCAACCGGCAAATTACTCAAAATGCTTAACTCGCCGAGAAAATCACTTTTCTTCCAAAATGAATATCTGGCAAAAAATAGTTACTTTTGTTGCAAGCCGCTCTGAAACCAACCGGCAAATTAGTCAAAACGCTCAACTCGCCGCGAAAATTACTTTTTTCCCAAAATGAAAGCTTCACAGAAAATAGTTAATTTTGATGCCTGCCGCTCTGAACCGAACCGGCAAACTTTTCAAAATGCTTAACTCACCGAGATAATCACTTCTTTCCCGAAATGAATGCTTCGCAAAAAAAAAGATAATTTTGATGCAGCCGGCTCTGAAACTGACCGGGAAATTACTCAAAATGCTTAACTCACCGAGATAATCACTTCTTTCCCGAAATGAATGCTTCCCAAGAAATAGTTTATTTTGATGCAGCCGGCTCTGAAACCAACCAGCAAATTACTCAAAATGCTTAACTCGCCTAGAAAATCACCTTTTTCCCGAAATGAATGCGCCGCAAAAAGTAGTTAATTTTGATGCAAGCCGCTCTGAAACGAACCGGCAAATTACTCAAAATGCTGAACTCGCCGAGGAAATCACTTTTTTTTCCCTAAATGAAAGCTTCGCAAAAAATAGTTAATTTTGATGCAAGCCGCTCTGAAACCAACCGGCAAATTACTCAAAATGCTTAACTCGCCGAGATAATCATTTTTTTTCCTAAATGAATGTTTGGCAAGTAACAGTTAACTTTAATGCCAGCCGTTCTGAGACCAACCGGCAAATTACTCAAAATGCTTAACTCGCTGAGAGAATCACTTCTTTCCCGAAATGAATGCTTCGCAAAAAATAGTTAATTTTGATGCAGCCGGCTCTGAAACCAACCAGCAAATTACTCAAAATGCTTAACTCGCTGAGATAATCACTTTTTTCCCGAAATGAATGCTTCGCAAAACATAGTTAATTTTGATGCAAGCCGCTCTAAAACCAACCAGCAAATTACTCAAAATGCTTAACTCGCCGAGGAAATCACTTTTCTTCCTAAATGAATGTCTGGCAAAAAATACTTAATTTTGTTGCAAGCCGCTCTGAAACCAACCGGCAAATTACTCAAAATGCTGAACTCGCTGAGATAATCATTTTTTTTCCTAAATTAATGTTTGGCAAGTAACAGTTAACTTTAATGCCAGCCGTTCTGAGACCAACCGGCAAATTACTCAAAATGCTTAACTCGCTGAGAGAATCACTTCTTTCCCGAAATGAATGCTTCGCAAAAAATAGTTAATTTTGATGCAGGCGGCTCTGAAACCAACCAGCAAATTACTCAAAATGCTTAACTCACCGAGATAATCACTTTTTTCCCGAAATGAATGCTTCGCAAAACATAGTTAATTTTGATGCAAGCCGCTCTAAAACCAACCAGCAAATTACTCAAAATGCTTAACTCGCCGAGGAAATCACTTTTCTTCCTAAATGAATGTCTGGCAAAAAATACTTAATTTTGTTCCAAGCCGCTCTGAAACCAACCGGCAAATTACTCAAAATGCTTAACTCGCCGAGATAATCATTTTTTTTCCTAAATTAATGTTTGGCAAGTAACAGTTAACTTTAATGCCAGCCGTTCTGAGACCAACCGGCAAATTACTCAAAATGCTTAACTCGCTGAGAGAATCAATTCTTTCCCGAAATGAATGCTTCGCAAAAAATAGTTAATTTTGATGCAGGCGGCTCTGAAACCAACCAGCAAATTACTCAAAATGCTTAACTCGCCGAGATAATCACTTTTTTCCCGAAATGAATGCTTCGCAAAGCATAGTTAATTTTGATGCAAGCCGCTCTAAAACCAACCAGCAAATTACTCAAAATGCTTAACTCGCCGAGGAAATCACTTTTCTTCCTAAATGAATGTCTGGCAAAAAATACTTAATTTTGTTGCAAGCCGCTCTGAAACCAACCGGCAAATTACTCAAAATGCTTAACTCGCCGAGATAATCATTTTTTTTCCTAAATTAATGTTTGGCAAGTAACAGTTAACTTTAATGCCAGCCGTTCTGAGACCAACCCGCAAATTACTCAAAATGCTTAACTCGCTGAGAGAATCACTTCTTTCCCGAAATGAATGCTTCGCAAAAAATAGTTAATTTTGCTGCAGCAGGCTCTGAAACCAACCAGCAAATTACTCAAAATGCTTAACTCGCCGAGATAATCATTTTTTTTCCTAAATGAATGATTGGCATGTAACAGTTAACTTTAATGCCAGCCGTTCTGAGACCAACCGGCAAATTACTCAAAATGCTTAACTCATCGAGATAATCACTTCTTTCCCGAAATGAATGCTTCGCAAAAAAAAGATAATTTTGATGCAGCCGGCTCTGAAACTGACCGGCAAATTACTCAAAATGCTTAACTCACCGTGATAATCACTTCTTTCCCGAAATGAATGCTTCGCAAAAAAATAGTTAATTTTGATGCAGCCGGCTCTGAAACCAAACAGCAAATTACTCAAAATGCCTAACTCGTCTAGAAAATCACCTTTTTCCCGAAATGAATGCGTCGCAAAAAGTAGGTAATTATGATGCAAGCCGCTCTGAAACGAACCGGCAAATTACTCAAAATGCTTAACTCGCCGCGAAAATCACTTTTTTTCCCTAAATGAAAGCTTCGCAAAAAATAGTTATTTTTGATGTAAGCCGCTTTGAAACCAACCGGCAAATTACTCAAAATGCTTAACTCGCCGAGAAAATCATTTTTTTCCCGAAATGAATGCTTCGCAAGAAATAGTTAATTTTGATGCAAGCCGCTCTGAAACCAACCGGCAAATTACTCAAAATGCTTAACTCGCCGAGATAATCATTTCTTTTCCTAATTGAATGTTTGGCTAGTAATAGTTAACTTTAATGCCAGCCGTTCAGAGACCAACCGGCAAATTACTCAAAATGTTTAACTCGCTGAGAGAATCACTTCTTTCCCGAAATGAATGCTTCGCAAAAAATAGTTAATTTTGATGCAGCCGGCTCTGAAACCAACAAGCAAATTACTCAAAATGCTTAACTCGCTGAGAGAATCACTTCTTTCCCGAAATGAATGCTTCGCAAAAAATAGTTAATTTTGATGCAGGCGGCTCTGAAACCAACCAGCAAATTACTCAAAATGCTTAACTCACCGAGATAATCACTTTTTTCCCGAAATGAATGCTTCGCAAAACATAGTTAATTTTGATGCAAGCCGCTCTAAAACCAACCAGCAAATTACTCAAAATGCTTAACTCGCCGAGGAAATCACTTTTCTTCCTAAATGAATGTCTGGCAAAAAATACTTAATTTTGTTGCAAGCCGCTCTGAACCAACCGGCAAATTACTCAAAATGCTTAACTCGCCGAGATAATCATTTTTTTTCCTAAATTAATGTTTGGCAAGTAACAGTTAACTTTAATGCCAGCCGTTCTGAGACCAACCGGCAAATTACTCAAAATGCTTAACTCGCTGAGAGAATCACTTCTTTCCCGAAATGAATGCTTCGCAAAAAATAGTTAATTTTGATGCAGGCGGCTCTGAAACCAACCAGCAAATTACTCAAAATGCTTAACTCGCCGAGATAATCACTTTTTTCCCGAAATGAATGCTTCGCAAAGCATAGTTAATTTTGATGCAAGCCGCTCTAAAACCAACCAGCAAATTACTCAAAATGCTTAACTCGCCGAGGAAATCACTTTTCTTCCTAAATGAATGTCTGGCAAAAAATACTTAATTTTGTTGCAAGCCGCTCTGAAACCAACCGGCAAATTACTCAAAATGCTTAACTCGCCGAGATAATCATTTTTTTTCCTAAATTAATGTTTGGCAAGTAACAGTTAACTTTAATGCCAGCCGTTCTGAGACCAACCGGCAAATTACTCAAAATGCTTAACTCGCTGAGAGAATCACTTCTTTCCCGAAATGAATGCTTCGCAAAAAATAGTTAATTTTGCTGCAGCAGGCTCTGAAACCAACCAGCAAATTACTCAAAATGCTTAACTCGCCGAGATAATCATTTTTTTTCCTAAATGAATGATTGGCATGTAACAGTTAACTTTAATGCCAGCCGTTCTGAGACCAACCGGCAAATTACTCAAAATGCTTAACTCATCGAGATAATCACTTCTTTCCCGAAATGAATGCTTCGCAAAAAAAAGATAATTTTGATGCAGCCGGCTCTGAAACTGACCGGCAAATTACTCAAAATGCTTAACTCACCGTGATAATCACTTCTTTCCCGAAATGAATGCTTCGCAAAAAAATAGTTAATTTTGATGCAGCCGGCTCTGAAACCAAACAGCAAATTACTCAAAATGCCTAACTCGCCTAGAAAATCACCTTTTTCCCGAAATGAATGCGTCGCAAAAAGTAGGTAATTATGATGCAAGCCGCTCTGAAACGAACCGGCAAATTACTCAAAATGCTTAACTCGCCGCGAAAATCACTTTTTTTCCCTAAATGAAAGCTTCGCAAAAAATAGTTATTTTTGATGTAAGCCGCTTTGAAACCAACCGGCAAATTACTCAAAATGCTTAACTCGCCGAGAAAATCATTTTTTTCCCGAAATGAATGCTTCGCAAGAAATAGTTAATTTTGATGCAAGCCGCTCTGAAACCAACCGGCAAATTACTCAAAATGCTTAACTCGCCGAGATAATCATTTCTTTTCCTAATTGAATGTTTGGCTAGTAATAGTTAACTTTAATGCCAGCCGTTCAGAGACCAACCGGCAAATTACTCAAAATGTTTAACTCGCTGAGAGAATCACTTCTTTCCCGAAATGAATGCTTCGCAAAAAATAGTTAATTTTGTTGCAAGCCGCTCTGAAACCAACCGGCAAATTACTCAAAATGCTTAACTCGCCGAGATAATCATTTTTTTTCCTAAATTAATGTTTGGCGAGTAACAGTTAACTTTAATGCCAGCCGTTCTGAGACCAACCCGCAAATTACTCAAAATGCTTAACTCGCTGAGAGAATCACTTCTTTCCCGAAATGAATGCTTCGCAAAAAATAGTTAATTTTGATGCAGCAGGCTCTGAAACCAACCAGCAAATTACTCAAAATGCTTAACTCGCCGAGATAATCATTTTTTTTCCTAAATGAATGATTGGCATGTAACAGTTAACTTTAATGCCAGCCGTTCTGAGACCAACCGGCAAATTACTCAAAATGCTTAACTCATCGAGATAATCACTTCTTTCCCGAAATGAATGCTTCGCAAAAAAAAGATAATTTTGATGCAGCCGGCTCTGAAACTGACCGGCAAATTACTCAAAATGCTTAACTGACCGTGATAATCACTTCTTTCCCGAAATGAATGCTTCGCAAAAAAATAGTTAATTTTGATGCAGCCGGCTCTGAAACCAAACAGCAAATTACTCAAAATGCCTAACTCGCCAAGAAAATCACCTTTTTCCCGAAATGAATGCGTCGCAAAAAGTAGGTAATTATGATGCAAGCCGGTCTGAAACGAACCGGCAAATTACTCAAAATGCTTAACTCGCCGCGAAAATCACTTTTTTTCCCTAAATGAAAGCTTCGCAAAAAATAGTTATTTTTGATGTAAGCCGCTTTGAAACCAACCGGCAAATTACTCAAAATGCTTAACTCGCCGAGAAAATCATTTTTTTCCCGAAATGAATGCTTCGCAAAAAATAGTTAATTTTGATGCAAGCCGCTCTGAAACCAACCGGCAAATTACTCAAAATGCTTAACTCGCCGAGATAATCATTTCTTTTCCTAATTGAATGTTTGGCTAGTATTAGTTAACTTTAATGCCAGCCGTTCAGAGACCAACCGGCAAATTACTCAAAATGTTTAACTCGCTGAGAGAATCACTTCTTTCCCGAAATGAATGCTTCGCAAAAAATAGTTAATTTTGATGCAGCCGGCTCTGAAACCAACAAGCAAATTACTCAAAATGCTTAACTCGCCGAGATAATCATTTTTTTTCGTAAATGAATGTTTGGCAATAAATAGTTAATTTTGATGCAAGCCGGCTCTGAAACCGACCGGCAAATTACTCAAAATGCTTAACTCGCCGAGATAATCACTTCTTTCCCGAAATGAATGCTTCGCAAAAAATAGTTAATTGTGATGCAAGCCGCTCTGAAACCAACCAGCAAATTACTCAAAATGCTTAACTCGCCGCGAAAATCACTTTTTTCCCGAAATGAAAGCTTCACAGAAAATAGTTAATTTTGATGCAGCCGGCTCTGAAACCAGCCGGCAAATTACTCGAACTGCTTAACTCGCCGAGAAATTCACTTTTTTCCCGAAATGAATGCTTCGCAAAAAATAGTTAATTTTGATGCAGCCGGCTCTGAAACCAACCAGCAAATTACTCAAAATGCTTTACTCGCCTAGAAAATCACCTTTTTGCCGAAATCAATGTATCGCAAAAAGTAGTTAATTTTGATGCAAGCCGCTCTGAAACTAACCAGCAAATTACTCAAACTGCTTAGCTCGCCGAGATAATCACTTTTTTCCCGAAATGAATGCTTCGCAAAAAATAGTTAATTTTGATGCAAAGCGCTCTGAAACCGACCGGCAAATTACTCAAAATGCTTATCTCACCGAGATAATCACTTCTTCCCGAAATGAATGCTTCGCAAAAAATAGTTAATTGTGATGCAAGCCGCTGTGAAACCAACCGGCAAATTACTCAAAATGCTTAACTCGCCGAGATAATCATTTTTTTTCCTAATTGAATTTTTGACAAGTAATATTTAACTTTAATGCCAGCCGACCTGAGACCAACCAGCAAATTACTCAAAATGCTTAACTCGCCGAGATAATCACCTTTTTCGCGAAGTGAATGCTTCGCAAAAAGTAGTTAATTTTGATGCAAGCCGCTCTGAAACGAACCGGCAAATCACTCAAAATGCTTAACTCGCCGCGAAAATCACTTTTTTTCCCTAAATGAAAGCTTCGCAAAAAATAGTTAATTTTGATGCAAGCCGCTCTGAAACCAACCGGCAAATTACTCAAAATGCTTAACTCGCCGAGATAATCATTTTTTTTCCTATTTGAATGTTTGGCAAAAAATAGTAAATTTTGATGCAGCCGGCTCTGAAACCAACCAGCAAATTACTCAAAATGCTTAACTCGCCGAGAAAATCACTTTTCTTCCAAAATGAATGTCTGACAAAAAATAGTTAATTTTGTAGCAAGCCGCTCTGAAACCAACCGGCAAATTTCTCAAAATGCTTAACTCACCGCGAAAATCACCTTTTTCCCTTAATGAAAGCTTCACAGAAAATAATTAATTTTGATGCAGCCGGCTCTGAAACCAACCAGCAAATTAATCAAAATGCTTAACTCGCCGAGATAATCACTTCTTTCCCGAAATGAATGCTTCGCAAAAAATAGTTAATTGTGATGCAAGCCGCTCTGAAACCAACCGGCAAATTACTCAAAATCCTTAACTCGCCGAGAAAATCACTTTTTTTCGTAAATGAATGTCTGGCAAAAAATAGTTAATTTTGTTGCAAGCCGCTCTGAAACCAGCCGGCAAATTACTCAAAATGCTTAACTCGCCGAGATAATCATTTTTTTTCCTAAATGAATTTTTGACAAGTAATATTTAACTTTAATGCCAGCCGTTCTGAGACCAACCAGCAAATTACTCAAAATGCTTAACTCGCCTAGAAAATCACCTTTTTCCCGAAATGAATGCGTCGCAAAAAGTAGGTAATTTTGATGCAAGCCGCTCTGAAACGAACCGGCAAATTACTCAAAATGCTTAACTCGCCGCGAAAATCACTTTTTTTCCCTAAATGAAAGCTTCGCAAAAAATAGTTAATTTTGATGCCTGCCGCTCTGAAACCGACCGGATAATTACTCAAAATGCTTAACACGCCGAGATAATCACTTCTTTAACGAAATGAATGCTTCGCAAAAAATAGTGAATTTTGATGCAAGCCGCTCTGAAACCAACCAGCAAATTACTCAAAATGCTTAACTCGCCGAGAAAATCACTTTTCTTCCTAAATGAATGTCTCGCAAAAAATACTTAATTTGGTTGCAAGCCGCTCTGAAACCAACCGGCAAATTACTCAAAATGCTTCACTCGCCGCGAAAATCACTTTTTTCGCTAAATGAATGCTTCACAGAAAATAGTTAATTTTGATGCCTGCCGCTCTGAACCGAACCGGCAAATTACTCAAAATGCTTAACTCGCCGCGAAAATCACTTTTTTTCCCTAAATGTAAGCTTCGCAAAAATTAGTTAATTTTAATGCAAGCCGCTCTGAAACCAACCGGCAAATTACTCAAAATGCTTAACTCGCCAAGAAAATCACTTTTTTCCCGAAATGAATGTTTGGCAAGTAACAGTTAACTTTAATGCCAGCCGTTCTGAGACCAACCGGCAAATTACTCAAAATGCTTAACTCGCTGAGAGAATCACTTCTTCCCGAAATGAATGCTTCGCAAAAAATAGTTAATTTTGATGCAGCCGGCTCTGAAACCAACCAGCAAATTACTCAAAATGCTTAACTCGCCGATATAATCACTTTTGTCCCGAAATGAATGCATCGCAAAAAATAGTTAATTTTGATGCAAACCGCTCTGAAACCAACCGGCAAATTAGTCAAAATGCTTAACTCGCCGAGAAAATCACTTTTTTTCGTAAATGAATGTTTGGCAATAAATAGTTAATTTTGATGCAAGCTGCTCTGAACCCAACCAGCAATTTACTCAAAATGCTTAACTCGCGGAGAAAATCACTTTTCTTCCAAAATGAATGTCTAGAAAAAAATAGTTAATTTTGATGCAGCCGGCTCTGAAACCGACCGGCAAATTACTCAAAATGCTTAACTCGCCTAGAAAACCATCTTTTTCCCGAAATGAATGCGTCGCAAAAAGTAGGTAATTTTGATGCAAGCCGCTCTGAAACGAACCGGCAAATTACTCAAAATGCTTAACTCGCCGCGAAAGTCACTTTTTTTCCCTAAATGAAAGCTTCGCAAAAAATAGTTAATTTTGATGCCTGCCGCTCTGAACCGAACCGGCAAATTATTCAAAATGCTTAACTCACCGAGATAATCACTTCTTTCCCGAAATGAATGCTTCGCAAAAAAAAGATAATTTTGATGCAGCCGGCTCTGAAGCCGACCGGCAAATTACTCAAAATGCTTAACTCGCCGAGATAATCACTTCTTTAACGAAATGAATGCTTCGCAAAAAATAGTGAATTTTGATGCAAGCCGCTCTGAAACCAACCAGCAAATTACTCAAAATGCTTAACTCGCCGAGAAAATCACTTTTCTTCCTAAATGAATGTCTCGCAAAAAATACTTAATTTTGTTGCAAACCGCTCTGAAACGAACCGGCAAATTACTCAAAATGCTGAATTCGCCGAGGAAATCACTTTTTTTTCCCTAAATGAAAGCTTCGCAAAAAATAGTTAATTTTGATGCAAGCCGCTCTGAAACCAACCGGCAAATTACTCAAAATGCTTAACTCGCCGAGATAATCATTTTTTTTCCTAAATTAATGTTTGGCAAGTAACAGTTAACTTTAATGCCAGCCGTTCTGAGACCAACCGGCAAATTACTCAAAATGCTTAACTCGCTGAGAGAATCACTTCTTTCCCGAAATGAATGCTTCGCAAAAAATAGTTAATTTTGATGCAGCCGGCTCTGAAACCAACCAGCAAATTACTCAAAATGCTGAACTCGCCGAGAAAATCACTTTTCTTCCTAAATGAATGTCTCGCAAAAAATACTTAATTTTGTTGCAAACCGCTCTGAAACGAACCGGCAAATTACTCAAAATGCTGAATTCGCCGAGGAAATCACTTTTTTTTCCCTAAATGAAAGCTTCGCAAAAAATAGTTAATTTTGATGCAAGCCGCTCTGAAACCAACCGGCAAATTACTCAAAATGCTTAACTCGCCGAGATAATCATTTTTTTTCCTAAATTAATGTTTGGCAAGTAACAGTTAACTTTAATGCCAGCCGTTCTGAGACCAACCGGCAAATTACTCAAAATGCTTAACTCGCTGAGAGAATCACTTCTTTCCCGAAATGAATGCTTCGCAAAAAATAGTTAATTTTGATGCAGTCGGCTCTGAAACCAACCAGCAAATTACTCAAAATGCTTAACTCGCCGAGATAATCACTTTTTTCCCGAAATGAATGCTTCGCAAAACATAGTTAATTTTGATGCAAGCCGCTCTAAAACCAACCAGCAAATTACTCAAAATGCTTAACTCGCCGAGGAAATCACTTTTCTTCCTAAATGAATGTCTGGCAAAAAATACTTAATTTTGTTGCAAGCCGCTCTGAAACCAACCGGCAAATTACTCAAAATGCTTAACTCGCCGAGATAATCATTTTTTTTCCTAAATTAATGTTTGGCAAGTAACAGTTAACTTTAATGCCAGCCGTTCTGAGACCAACCCGCAAATTACTCAAAATGCTTAACTCGCTGAGAGAATCACTTCTTTGCCGAAATGAATGCTTCGCAAAAAATAGTTAATTTTGATGCAGCAGGCTCTGAAACCAACCAGCAAATTACTCAAAATGCTTAACTCGCCGAGATAATCATTTTTTTCCCTAAATGAATGATTGGCATGTAACAGTTAACTTTAATGCCAGCCGTTCTGAGACCAACCGGCAAATTACTCAAAATGCTTAACTCATCGAGATAATCACTTCTTTCCCGAAATGAATGCTTCGCAAAAAAAAGATAATTTTGATGCAGCCGGCTCTGAAACTGACCGGCAAATTACTCAAAATGCTTAACTCACCGTGATAATCACTTCTTTCCCGAAATGAATGCTTCGCAAAAAAATAGTTAATTTTGATGCAGCCGGCTCTGAAACCAAACAGCAAATTACTCAAAATGCCTAACTCGCCTAGAAAATCACCTTTTTCCCGAAATGAATGCGTCGCAAAAAGTAGGTAATTATGATGCAAGCCGCTCTGAAACGAACCGGCAAATTACTCAAAATGCTTAACTCGCCGCGAAAATCACTTTTTTTCCCTAAATGAAAGCTTCGCAAAAAATAGTTATTTTTGATGTAAGCCGCTTTGAAACCAACCGGCAAATTACTCAAAATGCTTAACTCGCCGAGAAAATCACTTTTTTCCCGAAATGAATGCTTCGCAAGAAATAGTTAATTTTGATGCAAGCCGCCCTGAAACCAACCGGCAAATTACTCAAAATGCTTAACTCGCCGAGATAATCATTTCTTTTCCTAATTGAATGTTTGGCTAGTAATAGTTAACTTTAATGCCAGCCGTTCAGAGACCAACCGGCAATTTACTCAAAATGTTTAACTCGCTGAGAGAATCACTTCTTTCCCGAAATGAATGCTTCGCAAAAAATAGTTAATTTTGATGCAGCCGGCTCTGAAACCAACAAGCAAATTACTCAAAATGCTTAACTCGCCGAGATAATCATTTTTTTTCGTAAATGAATGTTTGGCAATAAATAGTTAATTTTGATGCAAGCCGGCTCTGAAACCGACCGGCAAATTAGTCAAAATGCTTAACTCGCCGAGATAATCACTTCTTTCCCGAAATGAATGCTTCGCAAAAAATAGTTAATTCTGATGCAAGCCGCTCTGAAACCAACCAGCAAATTACTCAAAATGCTTAACTCGCCGCGAAAATCACTTTTTTCCCGAAATGAAAGCTTCACAGAAAATAGTTAATTTTGATGCAGCCGGCTCTGAAACCAACCGGCAAATTAATCGAACTGCTTAACTCGCCGAGAAATTCACTTTTTTCCCGAAATGAATGCTTCGCAAAAAATAGTTAATTTTGATGCAGCCGGCTCTGAAACCAACCAGCAAATTACTCAAAATGCTTAACTCGCCTAGAAAATCACCTTTTTGCCGAAATCAATGTATCGCAAAAAGTAGTTAATTTTGATGCAAGCCGCTCTGAAACTAACCAGCAAATTACTCAATCTGCTTAGCTCGCCGAGATAATCACTTTTTTCCCGAAATGAATGCTTCGCAAAAAATAGTTAATTTTGATGCAAAGCGCTCTGAAACCGGCCGGCAAATTACTCAAAATGCTTATCTCACCGAGATAATCACTTCTTCCCGAAATGAATGCTTCGCAAAAAATAGTTAATTGTGATGCAAGCCGCTGTGAAACCAATCGGCAAATTACTCAAAATGCTTAACTCGCCGAGAAAATCACTTTTTTTCGTTAATGAATGCCTGGCAAAAAATAGTTAATTTTGTTGCAAGCCGCTCTGAAACCAGCCGGCAAATTACTCAAAATGCTTAACTCGCCGAGATAATCATTTTTTTTCCTAAATGAATGTTTGGCAAAAAATAGTAAATTTTGATGCAGCCGGCTCTGAAACCAACCGGCAAATTACTCAAAATGCTTAACTCGCCGAGTAAATCACTTTTTTTTCCAAATGAATGCTTCGCAAAAAATAGTTAATTTTGATGCAGCCGGCTCTGAAACCAACCGGCAAATTACTCAAAATGCTCAATTCGCCGAGAAAATCAGTCTTTTTCCAAAATGAATGTTTCGCAAAAAATAGTTAATTTTGATGCAAGCCGTTCTGAAACCAACCGGCAAATTACTCAAACTGCTTAACTCGCCTAGAAAATCACTTTTTTCCAGAATGAATGTTCGGCAAGAAATAGTTAACTTTAATGCCAGCCGTTCTGAGACCAACCGGCAAAGTACTGAAAACGCTTAACTCGCCGAGAAAAATCCACTTTTTTTCGTAAATGAATGTTTGGCACTAAATAGTTAATTTTGATGCAAGCTGCTCTGAAACCAACCAGCAAATTACTCAAAATGCTTAACTCGCCTAGAAAATCACCTTTTTCCCGAAATGAATGCTTCGCAAAAAGTCGTTTATTTTGATGCAAGCCACTCTGAAACCAACCGGCAAATTACTCAAAATGCTTAACTCGCCGTGAAAATCACTTTTTTCCCTAAATGAAAGCTTCACTAAAAATAGTTAATTTTGATGCCTGCCGCTCTGAACCGAACCGGCAAATTACTCAAAATGCTTAACTCACCGAGATAATCACTTCTTTCCCGAAATGAATGCTTCGCAAAAAATAGTTAATTTTGATACAAGCCGCTCTGAAACCAACCGGCAAATTACTCAAAATGCTTAACTCGCCGAGAAAATCACATTTGTCCCGAAATCAATTCTTCGCAAAAAATAGTTAATTTTGATGCAAGCCGTTCTGAAACCAACCGGCAAATAACTCAAAATGCTTAACTCGCCGAGATAATCCTTTTTTTTCCTAAATGAATGTTTGGCAATAAATAGTTAATTTTGATGCAAGCAGCTCTGAAACCAACCAGCAAATTACTCAAAATGCTTAACTCACCGAGAAAATCACTTTTCTTCCAAAAAGAATGTTTGACAAGTAATATTTAACTTTAATGCCAGCCGTTCTGAGACCAACCAGCAAATTACTCAAAATGCTTAACTCGCCGAGATAATCACCTTTTTCGCGAAGTGAATGGTTCGCAAAAAGTAGTTAATTTTGATGCAAGCCGCTCTGAAACGAACCGGCAAATCACACAAAATGCTTAACTCGCCGCGAAAATCACTTTTTTTCCCTAAATGAAAGCTTCGCAAAAAATAGTTAATTTTGATGCAAGCCGCTCCGAAACCAACCGGCAAATTACTCAAAATGCTTAACTCGCCGAGATAATCACTTTTTTCCCTGAAATGAATGCTTCGCAAAAAATAGTTAATTTTGATGCAAGCCGCTCTGAATCCAACCAGCAAATTTCTCAAAATGCTTAACTCGCCGAGATAATCATTTTTTTTCCTATATGAATGTTTGGCAAAAAATAGTAAATTTTGATGCAGCCGGCTCTGAAACCAACCAGCAAATTACTCAAAATGCTTAACTCGCTGAGATAATCACTTATTTCCAGAAATGAATGCTTCGCAAAAAATAGTTAACTTTGATGCAAGCCGCTCTGAAACCAACCGGCAAATTACTCAAAATGCTTAACTCGCCGAGAAAATCACTTTTCTTCCAAAATGAATGTCTGGCAAAAAATAGTTAATTTTGTAGCAAGCCGCTCTGAAACCAACCGGCAAATTTCTCAAAATGCTTAACTCACCGCGAAAATCACCTTTTTCCCTTAATGAAAGCTTCACAGAAAATAGTTAATTTTGATGCAGCCGGCTCTGAAACCAACCAGCAAATTAATCAAAATGCTTAACTCGCCGAGATAATCACTTCTTTCCCGAAATGAATGCTTCGCAAAAAATAGTTGATTGTGATGCAAGCCGCTCTGAAACCAACCGGCAAATTACTCAAAATCCTTAACTCGCCGAGAAAATCACTTTTTTTCGTAAATGAATGTCTGGCAAAAAATAGTTAATTTTGTTGCAAGCCGCTCTGGAACCAGCCGGCAAATTACTCAAAATGCTTAACTCGCCGAGATAATCATTTTTTTTCCTAAATGAATTTTTGACAAGTAATATTTAACTTTAATGCCAGCCGTTCTGAGACCAACCTGCAAATTACTCTAATTTTTAACTCGCTGAGAGAATCACTTCTTTCCCGAAATGAATGCTTCGCAAAAAAAAGTTAATTTTGATGCAAGCCGCTCTGAAACCAACCGGCAAATTACTCAAAATGCTTAACTCGCCGAGAAAATCACTTATCTTCCAAAATGAATATCTGGCAAAAAATAGTTAATTTTGATGCAGCCGGCTCTGAAACCGACCGGCAAATTACTCAAAATGCTGAACACGCCGAGAAAATCACTTTTTTTCGTAAATGTATGTTTGGCAATAAATAGTTAATTTTGATGCCTGCCGCTCTGAACCGAACCGGCAAAATACTCAAAATGCTTAACTCACCGAGAAAATCACTTCTTTCCCGAAATGAATGCTTCGCCAAAAAAAAGATAATTTTGATGCAGCCGGCTCTGAAACTGACCGGCAAATTACTCAAAATGCTTAACTCACCGAGATAATAACTTCTTTCCCGAAATGAATGCTTCGCAAAAAATAGTTAATTTTGATGCAGCCGGCTCTGAAACCAACCAGCAAATTACTCAAAATGCTTAACTCGCCGAGAAAATCACTTTTATTCCAATATGAATGTCTGGCAAAAAATAGTTAATTTTGTTGCAAGCCGCTCTGAAACCAACCGGCAAATTACTCAAAATGCTTAACTCGCCGAGATAATCATTTTTTTTCCTAAATTAATGTTTGGCAAGTAACAGTTAACTTTAATGCCAGCCGTTCTGAGACCAACCCGCAAATTACTCAAAATGCTTAACTCGCTGAGAGAATCACTTCTTTCCCGAAATGAATGCTTCGCAAAAAATAGTTAATTTTGATGCAGCAGGCTCTGAAACCAACCAGCAAATTACTCAAAATGCTTAACTCGCCGAGATAATCATTTTTTTCCCTAAATGAATGATTGGCATGTAACAGTTAACTTTAATGCCAGCCGTTCTGAGACCAACCGGCAAATTACTCAAAATGCTTAACTCATCGAGATAATCACTTCTTTCCCGAAATGAATGCTTCGCAAAAAAAAGATAATTTTGATGCAGCCGGCTCTGAAACTGACCGGCAAATTACTCAAAATGCTTAACTCACCGTGATAATCACTTCTTTCCCGAAATGAATGCTTCGCAAAAAAATAGTTAATTTTGATGCAGCCGGCTCTGAAACCAAACAGCAAATTACTCAAAATGCCTAACTCGCCTAGAAAATCACCTTTTTCCCGAAATGAATGCGTCGCAAAAAGTAGGTAATTATGATGCAAGCCGCTCTGAAACGAACCGGCAAATTACTCAAAATGCTTAACTCGCCGCGAAAATCACTTTTTTTCCCTAAATGAAAGCTTCGCAAAAAATAGTTATTTTTGATGTAAGCCGCTTTGAAACCAACCGGCAAATTACTCAAAATGCTTAACTCGCCGAGAAAATCACTTTTTTCCCGAAATGAATGCTTCGCAAGAAATAGTTAATTTTGATGCAAGCCGCCCTGAAACCAACCGGCAAATTACTCAAAATGCTTAACTCGCCGAGATAATCATTTCTTTTCCTAATTGAATGTTTGGCTAGTAATAGTTAACTTTAATGCCAGCCGTTCAGAGACCAACCGGCAAATTACTCAAAATGTTTAACTCGCTGAGAGAATCACTTCTTTCCCGAAATGAATGCTTCGCAAAAAATAGTTAATTTTGATGCAGCCGGCTCTGAAACCAACAAGCAAATTACTCAAAATGCTTAACTCGCCGAGATAATCATTTTTTTTCGTAAATGAATGTTTGGCAATAAATAGTTAATTTTGATGCAAGCCGGCTCTGAAACCGACCGGCAAATTAGTCAAAATGCTTAACTCGCCGAGATAATCAATTCTTTCCCGAAATGAATGCTTCGCAAAAAATAGTTAATTCTGATGCAAGCCGCACTGAAACCAACCAGCAAATTACTCAAAATGCTTAACTCGCCGCGAAAATCACTTTTTTCCCGAAATGAAAGCTTCACAGAAAATAGTTAATTTTGATGCAGCCGGCTCTGAAACCAACCGGCAAATTAATCGAACTGCTTAACTCGCCGAGAAATTCACTTTTTTCCCGAAATGAATGCTTCGCAAAAAATAGTTAATTTTGATGCAGCCGGCTCTGAAACCAACCAGCAAATTACTCAAAATGCTTAACTCGCCTAGAAAATCACCTTTTTGCCGAAATCAATGTATCGCAAAAAGTAGTTAATTTTGATGCAAGCCGCTCTGAAACTAACCAGCAAATTACTCAATCTGCTTAGCTCGCCGAGATAATCACTTTTTTCCCGAAATGAATGCTTCGCAAAAAATAGTTAATTTTGATGCAAAGCGCTCTGAAACCGACCGGCAAATTACTCAAAATGCTTATCTCACCGAGATAATCACTTCTTCCCGAAATGAATGCTTCGCAAAAAATAGTTAATTGTGATGCAAGCCGCTGTGAAACCAATCGGCAAATTACTCAAAATGCTTAACTCGCCGAGAAAATCACTTTTTTTCGTTAATGAATGCCTGGCAAAAAATAGTTAATTTTGTTGCAAGCCGCTCTGAAACCAGCCGGCAAATTACTCAAAATGCTTAACTCGCCGAGATAATCATTTTTTTTCCTAAATGAATGTTTGGCAAAAAATAGTAAATTTTGATGCAGCCGGCTCTGAAACCAACCGGCAAATTACTCAAAATGCTTAACTCGCCGAGTAAATCACTTTTTTTTCCAAATGAATGCTTCGCAAAAAATAGTTAATTTTGATGCAGCCGGCTCTGAAACCAACCGGCAAATTACTCAAAATGCTCAATTCGCCGAGAAAATCAGTCTTTTTCCAAAATGAATGTTTCGCAAAAAATAGTTAATTTTGATGCAAGCCGTTCTGAAACCAACCGGCAAATTACTCAAACTGCTTAACTCGCCTAGAAAATCACTTTTTTCCAGAATGAATGTTCGGCAAGAAATAGTTAACTTTAATGCCAGCCGTTCTGAGACCAACCGGCAAAGTACTGAAAACGCTTAACTCGCCGAGAAAAATCCACTTTTTTTCGTAAATGAATGTTTGGCACTAAATAGTTAATTTTGATGCAAGCTGCTCTGAAACCAACCAGCAAATTACTCAAAATGCTTAACTCGCCTAGAAAATCACCTTTTTCCCGAATTGAATGCTTCGCAAAAAGTCGTTTATTTTGATGCAAGCCACTCTGAAACCAACCGGCAAATTACTCAAAATGCTTAACTCGCCGTGAAAATCACTTTTTTCCCTAAATGAAAGCTTCACTAAAAATAGTTAATTTTGATGCCTGCCGCTCTGAACCGAACCGGCAAATTACTCAAAATGCTTAACTCACCGAGATAATCACTTCTTTCCCGAAATGAATGCTTCGCAAAAAATAGTTAATTTTGATGCAAGCCGCTCTGAAACCAACCGGCAAATTACTCAAAATGCTTAACTCGCCGAGAAAATCACATTTGTCCCGAAATGAATTCTTCGCAAAAAATAGTTAATTTTGATGCAAGCCGTTCTGAAACCAACCGGCAAATAACTCAAAATGCTTAACTCGCCGAGATAATCCTTTTTTTTCCTAAATGAATGTTTGGCAATAAATAGTTAATTTTGATGCAAGCAGCTCTGAAACCAACCAGCAAATTACTCAAAATGCTTAACTCACCGAGAAAATCACTTTTCTTCCAAAAAGAATGTTTGACAAGTAATATTTAACTTTAATGCCAGCCGTTCTGAGACCAACCAGCAAATTACTCAAAATGCTTAACTCGCCGAGATAATCACCTTTTTCGCGAAGTGAATGGTTCGCAAAAAGTAGTTAATTTTGATGCAAGCCGCTCTGAAACGAACCGGCAAATCACACAAAATGCTTACCTCGTCGCGAAAATCACTTTTTTTCCCTAAATGAAAGCTTCGCAAAAAATAGTTAATTTTGATGCAAGCCGCTCCGAAACCAACCGGCAAATTACTCAAAATGCTTAACTCGCCGAGATAATCACTTTTTTCCCTGAAATGAATGCTTCGCAAAAAATAGTTAATTTTGATGCAAGCCGCTCTGAATCCAACCAGCAAATTTCTCAAAATGCTTAACTCGCCGAGATAATCATTTTTTTTCCTATATGAATGTTTGGCAAAAAATAGTAAATTTTGATGCAGCCGGCTCTGAAACCAACCAGCAAATTACTCAAAATGCTTAACTCGCTGAGATAATCACTTATTTCCAGAAATGAATGCTTCGCAAAAAATAGTTAACTTTGATGCAAGCCGCTCTGAAACCAACCGGCAAATTACTCAAAATGCTGAACACGCCGAGAAAATCACTTTTTTTCGTAAATATATGTTCGGCAATAAATAGTTAATTTTGATGCCTGCCGCTCTGAACCGAACCGGCAAAATACTCAAAATGCTTAACTCACCGAGAAAATCACTTCTTTCCCGAAATGAATGCTTCGCCAAAAAAAAGATAATTTTGATGCAGCCGGCTCTGAAACTGACCGGCAAATTACTCAAAATGCTTAACTCACCGAGATAATCACTTCTTTCCCGAAATGAATGCTTCGCAAAAAATAGTTAATTTTGATGCAGCCGGCTCTGAAACCAACCAGCAAATTACTCAAAATGCTTAACTCGCCGAGAAAATCACTTTTATTCCAATATGAATGTCTGGCAAAAAATAGTTAATTTTGTTGCAAGCCGCTCTGAAACCAACCGGCAAATTACTCAAAATGCTTAACTCGCCGCGAAAATCACTTTTTTCCCTCAATGAAAGCTTCACATCAAATAGTTAATTTTGATGCAGCAGGCTCTGAAAGCAACCAGCAAATTACTCAAAATGCTTAACTCGCTGAGATCATCACTTCTTTCCCGAAATGAATGCTTCGCAAAAAATAGTTAATTGTGATGCAAGCCGCTCTGAAACCAACCGGCAAATTTCTCAAAATGCTCAACTCGCCGAGAAAATCACTTTTTTTCGTAAATGAATGTCTGGCAAAAAATAGTTAATTTTGTTGCAAGCCGCTCTGAAACCAGCCGGCAAATTACTCAAAATGCTTAACTCACCGAGATAATCATTTTTTTTTCCTAATTGAATTTTTGACAAGTAATATTTAACTTTAATGCCAGCCGTGCTGAGACCAACCAGCAAATTACTCAAAATGTTTAACTCGCCGAGATAATCACCTTTTTCGCGAAGTGAATGCTTCGCAAAAAGTCGTTAATTTTGATGCAAGCCGCTCTGAAACGAACCGGCAAATCACTCAAAATGTTTAACTCGCCGCGAAAATCACTTTTTTTCCCTAAATGAAAGCTTCGCAAAAAATAGTTAATTTTGATGCAAACCGCTCTGAAACCAACCGGCAAATTACTCAAAATGCTTAACTCGCCGAGATAATCACTTTTTTCCCTGAAATGAATGCTTCGCAAAAAATAGTTAATTTTGATGCAAGCCGCTCTGAAACCAACCGGCAAATTACTCAAAATGCTTAACTCGCTGAGAAAATCACTTTTTTTCTTAAATGAATGTTTGGCAATAAATAGTTAGTTTTGATGCAAGCTGCTCTGAAACCAACCGGCAAATTACTCAAAATGCTTAACTCGCCGCGAAAATCACTTATTTCCCGAAATGAAAGCTTCACAGAAAATAGTTAATTTTGATGCAGCCGGCTCTGAAACCAACCAGCAAATTACTCAAAATGCTTAACTCGCCGAGGAAATCACTTCTTTCCCGAAATGAATGCTTCGCAAAATATAGTTAATTTTGATGCAAGCCGCTCTGAAACCAACCGGCAAATTACTCAAAATGCTTTACTCGCCGAGAAAATCACTTTTCTTCCAAAATGAATGTCTCGCAAAAAATAGTTAATTTTGATGCAGCCGGCTCTGAAACCAACCGGCAAAGTACTCAAAATGCTTAACTCGCCGAGATAATCACTTCTTTCCCGAAATGGATGTTTCGCAAAAAATAGTTAATTTTGTTGCAAGCCGCTCTGAAACCAACCGGCAAATTACTCAAAATGCTTAACTCGCCGAGAAAATCACTTTTCTTCCAAAATGAATGTCTCGCAAAAAATAGTTAATTTTGATGCAGCCGGCTCTGAAACCAACCGGCAAATTACTCAAAATGCTTAACTCACCGAGATAATCACTTCTTTCCCGAAATGAATGCTTCGCAAAAAATAGTTAATTTTGATGCAGCCGGCTCTGAAACCAACCAGCAAATTACTCAAAATGCTTAACTCGCCGAGAAAATCACTTTTCTTCCAAAATGAATGTCTGGCAAAAAATAGTTAATTTTGTTGCATGCCGCTCTGAAACCAACCGGCAAATTACTCAAAATGCTTAACTCGCCGCGAAAATCACTTTTTTCCCAAAATGAAAGCTTCACAGCAAATAGTTAATTTTGATGCAGCCGGCTCTGAAACCAACCAGCAAATTACTCAAAATGCTTAGCTCGCTGAGATAATCACTTCTTTCCCGAAATGAATGCTTCGCAAAAAATAGTTAATTGTGATGCAAGCCGCTCTGAAACCAACCAGCAAATTACTCAAAATGCTTAACTCGCCGAGAAAATCACTTTTTTTCGTAAATGAATGTCTGGCAAAAAATAGTTAATTTTGTTGCAAGCCGCTCTGAAACCAGCCGGCAAATTACTCAAAATGCTTAACTCGCCGAGATAATCATTTTTTTTCCTAAATGAATTTTTGACAAGTAATATTTAACTTTAATGCCAGCCGTTCTGAGACCAACCTGCAAATTACTCTAATTTTTAACTCGCTGAGAGAATCACTTCTTTCCCGAAATGAATGCTTCGCAAAAAAAAGTTAATTTTGATGCAAGCCGCTCTGAAACCAACCGGCAAATTACTCAAAATGCTTTACTCGCCGAGAAAATCACTTTTCTTCCAAAATGAATGTCTCGCAAAAAATAGTTAATTTTGATGCAGCCGGCTCTGAAACCAACCGGCAAAGTACTCAAAATGCTTAACTCGCCGAGATAATCACTTCTTTCCCGAAATGAATGTTTCGCAAAAAATAGTTAATTTTGTTGCAAGCCGCTCTGAAACCAACCGGCAAATTACTCAAAATGCTTAACTCGCCGAGAAAATCACTTTTCTTCCAAAATGAATGTCTCGCAAAAAATAGTTAATTTTGATGCAGCCGGCTCTGAAACCAACCGGCAAATTACTCAAAATGCTTAACTCACCGAGATAATCACTTCTTTCCCGAAATGAATGCTTCGCAAAAAATAGTTAATTTTGATGCAGCCGGCTCTGAAACCAACCAGCAAATTACTCAAAATGCTTAACTCGCCGAGAAAATCACTTTTCTTCCAAAATGAATGTCTGGCAAAAAATAGTTAATTTTGTTGCATGCCGCTCTGAAACCAACCGGCAAATTACTCAAAATGCTTAACTCGCCGCGAAAATCACTTTTTTCCCAAAATGAAAGCTTCACAGCAAATAGTTAATTTTGATGCAGCCGGCTCTGAAACCAACCAGCAAATTACTCAAAATGCTTAGCTCGCTGAGATAATCACTTCTTTCCCGAAATGAATGCTTCGCAAAAAATAGTTAATTGTGATGCAAGCCGCTCTGAAACCAACCAGCAAATTACTCAAAATGCTTAACTCGCCGAGAAAATCACTTTTTTTCGTAAATGAATGTCTGGCAAAAAATAGTTAATTTTGTTGCAAGCCGCTCTGAAACCAGCCGGCAAATTACTCAAAATGCTTAACTCGCCGAGATAATCATTTTTTTTCCTAAATGAATTTTTGACAAGTAATATTTAACTTTAATGCCAGCCGTTCTGAGACCAACCTGCAAATTACTCTAATTTTTAACTCGCTGAGAGAATCACTTCTTTCCCGAAATGAATGCTTCGCAAAAAAAAGTTAATTTTGATGCAAGCCGCTCTGAAACCAACCGGCAAATTACTCAAAATGCTTAACTCGCCGAGAAAATCACTTATCTTCCAAAATGAATATCTGGCAAAAAAAATAGTTAATTTTCATGCAGCCGGCTCTGAAACCGACCGGCAAATTACTCAAAATGCTTAACACGCCGAGAAAATCACTTTTTTTCGTAAATGTGTGTTTGGCAATAAATAGTTAATTTTGATGCCTGCCGCTCTGAACCGAACCGGCAAAATACTCAAAATGCTTAACTCACCGAGAAAATCACTTCTTTCCCGAAATGAATGCTTCGCAAAAAAAAGATAATTTTGATGCAGCCGGCTCTGAAACTGACCGGCAAATTACTCAAAATGCTTAACTCACCGAGATAATCACTTCTTTCCCGAAATGAATGCTTCGCAAAAAATAGTTAATTTTGATGCAGCCGGCTCTGAAACCAACCAGCAAATTACTCAAAATGCTTAACTCGCCGAGAAAATCACTTTTCTTCCAAAATGAATGTCTGGCAAAAAATAGTTAATTTTGTTGCATGCCGCTCTGAAACCAACCGGCAAATTACTCAAAATGCTTAACTCGCCGCGAAAATCACTTTTTTCCCAAAATGAAAGCTTCACAGCAAATAGTTAATTTTGATGCAGCCGGCTCTGAAACCAACCAGCAAATTACTCAAAATGCTTAGCTCGCTGAGATAATCACTTCTTTCCCGAAATGAATGCTTCGCAAAAAATAGTTAATTGTGATGCAAGCCGCTCTGAAACCAACCAGCAAATTACTCAAAATGCTTAACTCGCCGAGAAAATCACTTTTTTTCGTAAATGAATGTCTGGCAAAAAATAGTTAATTTTGTTGCAAGCCGCTCTGAAACCAGCCGGCAAATTACTCAAAATGCTTAACTCGCCGAGATAATCATTTTTTTTCCTAAATGAATTTTTGACAAGTAATATTTAACTTTAATGCCAGCCGTTCTGAGACCAACCTGCAAATTACTCTAATTTTTAACTCGCTGAGAGAATCACTTCTTTCCCGAAATGAATGCTTCGCAAAAAAAAGTTAATTTTGATGCAAGCCGCTCTGAAACCAACCGGCAAATTACTCAAAATGCTTAACTCGCCGAGAAAATCACTTATCTTCCAAAATGAATATCTGGCAAAAAAAATAGTTAATTTTCATGCAGCCGGCTCTGAAACCGACCGGCAAATTACTCAAAATGCTTAACACGCCGAGAAAATCACTTTTTTTCGTAAATGTGTGTTTGGCAATAAATAGTTAATTTTGATGCCTGCCGCTCTGAACCGAACCGGCAAAATACTCAAAATGCTTAACTCACCGAGAAAATCACTTCTTTCCCGAAATGAATGCTTCGCAAAAAAAAGATAATTTTGATGCAGCCGGCTCTGAAACTGACCGGCAAATTACTCAAAATGCTTAACTCACCGAGATAATCACTTCTTTCCCGAAATGAATGCTTCGCAAAAAATAGTTAATTTTGATGCAGCCGGCTCTGAAACCAACCAGCAAATTACTCAAAATGCTTAACTCGCCGAGAAAATCACTTTTCTTCCAAAATGAATGTCTGGCAAAAAATAGTTAATTTTGTTGCATGCCGCTCTGAAACCAACCGGCAAATTACTCAAAATGCTTAACTCGCCGCGAAAATCACTTTTTTCCCAAAATGAAAGCTTCACAGCAAATAGTTAATTTTGATGCAGCCGGCTCTGAAACCAACCAGCAAATTACTCAAAATGCTTAGCTCGCTGAGATCATCACTTCTTTCCCGAAATGAATCCTTCGCAAAAAATAGTTAATTGTGATGCAAGCCGCTCTGAAACCAACCAGCAAATTACTCAAAATGCTTAACTCGCCGAGAAAATCACTTTTTTTCGTAAATGAATGTCTGGCAAAAAATAGTTAATTTTGTTGCAAGCCGCTCTGAAACCAGCCGGCAAATTACTCAAAATGCTTAACTCGCCGAGATAATCATTTTTTTTCCTAAATGAATTTTTGACAAGTAATATTTAACTTTAATGCCAGCCGTTCTGAGACCAACCTGCAAATTACCCTAATTTTTAACTCGCTGAGAGAATCACTTCTTTCCCGAAATGAATGCTTCGCAAAAAAAAGTTAATTTTGATGCAAGCCGCTCTGAAACCAACCGGCAAATTACTCAAAATGCTTAACTCGCCGAGAAAATCACTTATCTTCCAAAATGAATATCTGGCAAAAAAATAGTTAATTTTCATGCAGCCGGCTCTGAAACCGACCGGCAAATTACTCAAAATGCTTAACACGCCGAGAAAATCACTTTTTTTCGTAAATGTGTGTTTGGCAATAAATAGTTAATTTTGATGCCTGCCGCATGATTACCTCACCGAGATAATCACTTCTTTCCCGAAATGAATGCTTCGCAAAAAAATAGTTAATTTTGATGCAGCCGGCTCTGAAACCAACCAGCAAATTACTCAAAATGCTGAACTCGCCGAGAAAATCACTTTTCTTCCAAAATGAATGTCTGGCAAAAAATAGTTAATTTTGTTGCAAGCCGCTCTGAAACCAACCGGCAAATTACTCAAAATGCTTAACTCGCCGCGAAAATCACTTTTTTCCCTCAATGAAAGCTTCACAGCAAATAGTTAATTTTGATGCAGCCGGCTCTGAAACCAACCAGCAAATTACTCAAAATGCTTAACTCGCTGAGATAATCACTTCTTTCCCGAAATGAATGCTTCGCAAAAAATAGTTAATTGTGATGTAAGCCGCTCTGAAACCAACCGGCAAATTACTCAAAATGCTCAACTCGCCGAGAAAATCACTTTTTTTCGTAAATGAATGTCTGGCAAAAAATAGTTGATTTTGTTGCAAGCCGCTCTGAAACCAGCCGGCAAATTACTCAAAATGCTTAACTCACCGAGATAATCATTTTTTTTCCTAATTGAATTTTTGACAAGTAATATTTAACTTTAATGCCAGCCGTTCTGAGACCAACCAGCAAATTACTCAAAATGCTTAACTCGCCGAGATAATCACCTTTTTCGCGAAGTGAATGTTTGGCAATAAATAGTTAGTTTTGATGCAAGCTGCTCTGAAACCAACCGGCAAATTACTCAAAATGCTTAACTCGCCGCGAAAATCACTTTTTTCCCTAAATGAAAGCTTCACAGAAAATAGTTAATTTTGATGCAGCCGGCTCTGAAACCAACCAGCAAATTACTCAAAATGCTTAACTCGCCGAGGAAATCACTTGTTTCCCTAAATGAAAGATTCGCAAAAAATAGTTAATTTTGATGCAAACCACTCTGAAACCAACCGGCAAATTACTCAAAATGCTTAACTCGCCGAGATAATCACTTTTTTCCCTGAAATGAATGCTTCGCAAAAAATAGTTAATTTTGATGCAAGCCGCTCTGAAACCAACCGGCAAATTACTCAAAATGCTTAACTCGCCGAGAAAATCACTTTTTTTCTTAAATGAATGTTTGGCAATAAATAGTTAGTTTTGATGCAAGCTGCTCTGAAACCAACCGGCAAATTACTCAAAATGCTTAACTCGCCGCGAAAATCACTTTTTTCCCTAAATGAAAGCTTCACAGAAAATAGTTAATTTTGATGCAGCCGGCTCTGAAACCAACCAGCAAATTACTCAAAATGCTTAACTCGCCGAGGAAATCACTTCTTTCCCGAAATGAATGCTTCGCAAAAAATAGTTAATTTTGATGCAAGCCGCTCTGAAACCAACCGGCAAATTACTCAAAATGCTTTACTCGCCGAGAAAATCACTTTTCTTCCAAAATGAATGTCTCGCAAAAAATAGTTAATTTTGATGCAGCCGGCTCTGAAACCAACCAGCAAATTACTCAAAATGCTTAACTCGCTGAGATAATCACTTCTTTCCCGAAATGAATGTTTCGCAAAAAATAGTTAATTTTGATGCAAGCCGCTCTGAAACCAACCGGCAAATTACTCAAAATGCTTAACTCGCCGAGAAAATCACTTTTCTTCCAAAATGAATGGCTCGCAAAAAATAGTTAATTTTGATGCAGCCGGCTCTGAAACTGACAGGCAAATTACTCAAAATGCTTAACTCACCGAGATAATCACTTCTTTCCCGAAATGAATGCTTCGCAAAAAATAGTTAATTTTGATGCAGCCGGCTCTGAAACCAACCAGCAAATTACTCAAAATGCTTAACTCGCCGAGAAAATCACTTTTCTTCCAAAATGAATGTCTGGCAAAAAATAGTTAATTTTGTTGCATGCCGCTCTGAAACCAACCGGCAAATTACTCAAAATGCTTAACTCGCCGCGAAAATCACTTTTTTCCCTAAATGAAAGCTTCACAGCAAATAGTTAATTTTGATGCAGCCGGCTCTGAAACCAACCAGCAAATTACTCAAAATGCTTAGCTCGCTGAGATAATCACTTCTTTCCCGAAATGAATGCTTCGCAAAAAATAGTTAATTGTGATGCAAGCCGCTCTGAAACCAACCAGCAAATTACTCAAAATGCTTAACTCGCCGAGAAAATCACTTTTCTTCCAAAATGAATGTCTGGCAAAAAATAGTTAATTTTGTAGCAAGCCGCTCTGAAACCAACCGGCAAATTTCTCAAAATGCTTAACTCACCGCGAAAATCACCTTTTTCCCTAAATGAAAGCTTCACAGAAAATAGTTAATTTTGATGCAGCCGGCTCTGAAACCAACCAGCAAATTACTCAAAATGCTTAACTCGCCGAGATAATCAATTCTTTCCCGAAATGAATGCTTCGCAAAAAATAGTTAATTGTGATGCAAGCCGCTCTGAAACCAACCGGCAAATTACTCAAAATGCTCAACTCGCCGAGAAAATCACTTTTCTACCAAAATGAATGTCTGTCAAAAAATAGTTAATTTTGTTGCAAGCCGCTCTGAAATCAACCGGCAAATTACTCAAAATGCTTAACTCGCCGCGAAAATCACTTTTTTCCCGAAATGAATGCTCCGCAAAAAATAGTTAATTTTGATGCAAGCCGCTCTGAAATCAACCAGGAAATTACTCAAAATGCTTAACTCTCCGAGAAAATCACTTTTTTTCGTAAATGAATGTCTGGCAAAAAATAGTTAATTTTGTTGCAAGCCGCTCTGAAACCAGCCGGCAAATCACTCAAAATGCTTAACTCGCCGAGATAATCATTTTTTTTCCTAAATGAATTTTTGACAAGTAATATTTAACTTTAATGCCAGCCGTTCTGAGACCAACCTGCAAATTGCTCTAATGTTTAACTCGCTGAGAGAATCACTTCTTTCCCGAAATGAATGCTTCGCAAAAAAAAGTTAATTTTGATGCAAGCCGCTCTGAAACCAACCGGCAAATGACTCAAAATGCTTAACTCGCCGAGAAAATCACTTATCTTCCAAAATGAATGTCTGGCAAAAAATAGTTAATTTTGATGCAGCCGGCTCTGAAACAGACGGCAAATTACTCAAAATGCTTAACACGCCGAGAAAATCACTTTTTTTCGTAAATGTATGTTTGGCAATAAATAGTTAATTTTGATGCCTGCCGCTCTGAACCGAACCGGCAAATTACTCAAAATGCTTAACTCACCGAGGAAATCACTTATTTCCCGAAATGAATGCTTCGCAAAAAAAAAGATAATTTTGATGCAGCCGGCTCTGAAACCAACCAGCAAATTACTCAAAATGCTTAACTCGCTGAGATAATCACTTCTTTCCCGAAATCAATGCTTCGCAAAAAATAGTTAATTTTGATGCAGCCGGCTCTGAAACCAACCAGCAAATTACACAAAATGCTTAACTCGCCGAGATAATCATTTTTTTCCCTGAAATGAATGCTTCGCAAAAAATAGTTAATTTTGATGCAAGCCGCTCTGAAACCAACCGGCAAATTACTCAAAATGCTTAACTCGCCGAGAAAATCACTTTTTTTCGTAAATGAATGTTTGGCAATAAATAGTTCGTTTTGATGCAAGCTGCTCTGAATGCAACCGGCAAATTACTCAAAATGCTTAACTCGCCGCGAAAATCACTTTTTTCCCTCAATGAAAGCTTCGCAGAAAATAGTTAATTTTGATGCAGCCGGCTCTGAAACCAACCAGCAATTTACTCAAAATGCTTAACTCGCCGAGGTAATCACTTCTTTCCTGAAATGAATGCTTCGCAAAAAATAGTTAATTTTGATGCAAGCCGCTCTGAAACCAACCGGCAAATTACTCAAAATGCTTTACTCGCCGAGAAAATCACTTTTCTTCCAAAATGAATGTCTCGCAAAAAATAGTTAATTTTGATGCAGCCGGCTCTGAAACCGACCGGCAAATTACTCAAAATGCTTAACTCGCCGAGATAATCACTTCTTTCCCGAAATGAATGCTTCGCAAAAAATAGTTAATTTTGATGCAAACCGCTCTGAAACCAACCAGCAAATTACTCAAAATGCTTAACTCGCCGCGAAAATCACTTTTTTCCTGAAATGAATGCAACGCAAAAAATAGTTATTTTGATGCAAGCCGCTCTGAAACCAACCGGCAAATTACTCAAAATGCTTAACTCGCCTTGAAAATCACTTTTTTTCGTAAATGAATGTTTGGCAATAAATAGTTAGTTTTGATGCAAGCTGCTCTGAAACCAACCGGCAAATTACTCAAAATGCTTAACTCGCCGAGAAAATCACTTTTCTTCCAAAATGAATGTCTGGCAAAAAATAGTTAATTTTGTAGCAAGCCGCTCTGAAACCAACCGGCAAATTTCTCAAAATGCTTAACTCACCGCGAAAATCACCTTCTTCCCTAAATGAAAGCTTCACAGAAAATAGTTAATTTTGATGCAGCCGGCTCTGAAACCAACCAGCAAATTACTCAAAATGCTTAACTCGCCGAGATAATCAATTCTTTCCCGAAATGAATGCTTCGCAAAAAATAGTTAATTGTGATGCAAGCCGCTCTGAAACCAACCGGCAAATTACTCAAAATGCTCAACTCGCCGAGAAAATCACTTTTCTACCAAAATGAATGTCTGTTAAAAAATAGTTAATTTTGTTGCAAGCCGCTCTGAAATCAACCGGCAAATTACTCAAAATGCTTAACTCGCCGCGAAAATCACTTTTTTCCCGAAATGAATGCTCCGCAAAAAATAGTTAATTTTGATGCAAGCCGCTCTGAAATCGACCAGGAAATTACTCAAAATGCTTAACTCTCCGAGAAAATCAATTTTTTTCGTAAATGAATGTCTGGCAAAAAATAGTTAATTTTGTTGCAAGCCGCTCTGAAACCAGCCGGCAAATCACTCAAAATGCTTAACTCGCCGAGATAATCATTTTTTTTCCTAAATGAATTTTTGACAAGTAATATTTAACTTTAATGCCAGCCGTTCTGAGACCAACCTGCAAATTGCTCTAATGTTTAACTCGCTGAGAGAATCACTTCTTTCCCGAAATGAATGCTTCGCAAAAAAAAGTTAATTTTGATGCAAGCCGCTCTGAAACCAACCGGCAAATGACTCAAAATGCTTAACTCGCCGAGAAAATCACTTATCTTCCAAAATGAATGTCTGGCAAAAAATAGTTAATTTTGATGCAGCCGGCTCTGAAACCGACGGCAAATTACTCAAAATGCTTAACACGCCGAGAAAATCACTTTTTTTCGTAAATGTATGTTTGGCAATAAATAGTTAATTTTGATGCCTGCCGCTCTGAACCGAACCGGCAAATTACTCAAAATGCTTAACTCACCGAGGAAATCACTTCTTTCCCGAAATGAATGCTTCGCAAAAAAAAAGATAATTTTGATGCAGCCGGCTCTGAAACCAACTAGCAAATTACTCAAAATGCTTAACTCGCTGAGAAAATCACTTTTTTTCGTAAATGAATGTTTGGCAATAAATAGTTAATTTTGATGCCTGCCGCTCTGAACCGAACCGGCAAATTACTCAAAATGCTTAACTCACCGAGGAAATCACTTCTTTCCCGAAATGAATGCTTCGCAAAAAAAAAGATAATTTTGATGCAGCCGGCTCTGAAACCAACCAGCAAATTACTCAAAATGCTTAACTCGCCGCGAAAATCACTTTTTTCCCTCAATGAAAGCTTCGCAGAAAATAGTTAATTTTGATGCAGCCGGCTCTGAAACCAACCAGCAATTTACTCAAAATGCTTAACTCGCCGAGGTAATCACTTCTTTCCTGAAATGAATGCTTCGCAAATAACAGTTAATTTTGATGCAAGCCGCTCTGAAACCAACCGGCAAATTACTCAAAATGCTTTACTGCCGAGAAAATCACTTTTCTTCCAAAATGAATGTCTCGCAAAAAATAGTTAATTTTGATGCAGCCGGCTCTGAAACCGACCGGCAAATTACTCAAAATGCTTAACTCGCCGAGATAATCACTTCTTTCCCGAAATGAATGCTTCGCAAAAAATAGTTAATTTTGATGCAAACCGCTCTGAAACCAACCAGCAAATTACTCAAAATGCTTAACTCGCAGCGAAAATCACTTTTTTCCTGAAATGAATGCAACGCAAAAAATAGTTATTTTGATGCAAGCCGCTCTGAAACCAACCGGCAAATTACTCAAAATGCTTAACTCGCCTTGAAAATCACTTTTTTTCGTAAATGAATGTTTGGCAATAAATAGTTAGTTTTGATGCAAGCTGCTCTGAAACCAACCAGCAAATTACTCAAAATGCTTAACTCGCCGAGAAAATTACTTTTCTTCCAAAATGAATGTCTCGCAAAAAATAGCTAATTTTGATGCAGCCGGCTCTGAAACCGACCGGCAAATTACTCAAAATGCTTAACTCGCCGAGATAATCACGTTTTTCCCTGAAATGAATGCTTCGCAAAAAATAGTTAATTTTGATGCAAGCCGCTCTGAAACCAACCGGCAAATTACTCAAAATGCTTAACTCGCCGAGAAAATCACTTTTTTTCGCAAATGAATGTTTGGCAATAAATAGTTAGTTTTGATGCAAGCTGCTCTGAAACCAACCGGCAAATTACTCAAAATGCTTAACTCGCCGCGATAATCACTTTTTTCCCAAAATGAAAGCTTCACAGAAAATAGTTAATTTTGATGCAGCCGGCTCTGAAACCAACCAGCAAATTACTCAAAATGCTTAATTCGCCGAGGTAATCACTTCTTTCCCGAAATGAATGCTTCGCAAAAAATAGTTAATTTTGAAGGAAGCCGCTCTGAAACCAACCGGCAAATTACTCAAAATGCTTAACTCGCCGAGAAAATCACTTTTCTTCCAAAATGAATGTCTCGCAAAAAATAGTTAATTTTGATGCAGCCGGCTCTGAAACCCACCGGCAAATTACTCAAAATGCTTAACTCGCCGAGATAATCACTTCTTTCCCGAAATGAATGCTTCGCAAAAAATAGTTAATTTTGATGCAAGCCGCTCTGAAACCAACCGGCAAATTACTCAAAATGCTTAACTCGCCGAGATAATCACTTCTTTCCCGAAATGAATGCTTCGCAAAAAATAGTTAATTTTGATGCAAACCGCTCTGAAACCAACCAGCAAATTACTCAAAATGCTTAACTCGCCGCGAAAATCACTTTTTTCCTGAAATGAATGCAACGCAAAAAATAGTTATTTTGATGCAAGCCGCTCTGAAACCAACCGGCAAATTACTCAAAATGCTTAACTCGCCTCGAAAATCACTTTTTTTCGTAAATGAATGTTTGGCAATAAATAGTTAGTTTTGATGCAAGCTGCTCTGAAACCAACCAGCAAATTACTCAAAATGCTTAACTCGCCGAGAAAATTACTTTTCTTCCAAAATGAATGTCTCGCAAAAAATAGCTAATTTTGATGCAGCCGGCTCTGAAACCGACCGGCAAATTACTCAAAATGCTTAACTCGCCGAGATAATCACGTTTTTCCCTGAAATGAATGCTTCGCAAAAAATAGTTAATTTTGATGCAAGCCGCTCTGAAACCAACCGGCAAATTACTCAAAATGCTTAACTCGCCGAGAAAATCACTTTTTTTCGCAAATGAATGTTTGGCAATAAATAGTTCGTTTTGATGCAAGCTGCTCTGAATGCAACCGGCAAATTACTCAAAATGCTTAACTCGCCGCGAAAATCACTTTTTTCCCTCAATGAAAGCTTCGCAGAAAATAGTTAATTTTGATGCAGCCGGCTCTGAAACCAACCAGCAATTTACTCAAAATGCTTAACTCGCCGAGGTAATCACTTCTTTCCTGAAATGAATGCTTCGCAAATAATAGTTAATTTTGATGCAAGCCGCTCTGAAACCAACCGGCAAATTACTCAAAATGCTTCACTCGCCGAGAAAATCACTTTTCTTCCAAAATGAATGTCTCGCAAAAAATAGTTAATTTTGATGCAGCCGGCTCTGAAACCGACCGGCAAATTACTCAAAATGCTTAACTCGCCGAGATAATCACTTCTTTCCCGAAATGAATGCTTCGCAAAAAATAGTTAATTTTGATGCAAACCGCTCTGAAACCAACCAGCAAATTACTCAAAATGCTTAACTCGCCGCGAAAATCACTTTTTTCCTGAAATGAATGCAACGCAAAAAATAGTTATTTTGATGCAAGCCGCTCTGAAACCAACCGGCAAATTACTCAAAATGCTTAACTCGCCGAGAAAATTACTTTTCTTCCAAAATGAATGTCTCGCAAAAAATAGCTAATTTTGATGCAGCCGGCTCTGAAACCGACCGGCAAATTACTCAAAATGCTTAACTCGCCGAGATAATCACGTTTTTCCCTGAAATGAATGCTTCGCAAAAAATAGTTAATTTTGATGCAAGCCGCTCTGAAACCAACCGGCAAATTACTCAAAATGCTTAACTCGCCGAGAAAATCACTTTTTTTCGCAAATGAATGTTTGGCAATAAATAGTTAGTTTTGATGCAAGCTGCTCTGAAACCAACCGGCAAATTACTCAAAATGCTTAACTCTCCGCGAAAATCACTTTTTTCCCAAAATGAAAGCTTCACAGAAAATAGTTAATTTTGATGCAGCCGGCTCTGAAACCAACCAGCAAATTACTCAAAATGCTTAATTCGCCGAGGTAATCACTTCTTTCCCGAAATGAATGCTTCGCAAAAAATAGTTAATTTTGAAGGAAGCCGCTCTGAAACCAACCGGCAAATTACTCAAAATGCTTAACTCGCCGAGAAAATCACTTTTCTTCCAAAATGAATGTCTCGCAAAAAATAGTTAATTTTGATGCAGCCGGCTCTGAAACCCACCGGCAAATTACTCAAAATGCTTAACTCGCCGAGGTAATCACTTCTTTCCCGAAATGAATGCTTCGCAAAAAATAGTTAATTTTGATGCAAGCCGCTCTGAAACCAACCGGCAAATTACTCAAAATGCTCAACTCGCCGAGAAAATCACTTTTCTACCAAAATGAATGTCTGTCAAAAAATAGTTAATATTGTTGCAAGCCGCTCTGAAATCAACCGGCAAATTACTCAAAATGCTTAACTCGCCGCGAAAATCACTTTTTTCCTGAAATGAATGCAACGCAAAAAATAGTTATTTTGATGCAAGCCGCTCTGAAACCAACCGGCAAATTACTCAAAATGCTTAACTCGCCGAGAAAATCACTTTTTTTCGTAAATGAATGTTTGGCAATAAATAGTTAGTTTTGATGCAAGCTGCTCTGAAACCAACCAGCAAATTACTCAAAATGCTTAACTCGCCGAGAAAATTACTTTTCTTCCAAAATGAATGTCTCGCAAAAAATAGCTAATTTTGATGCAGCCGGCTCTGAAACCGACCGGCAAATTACTCAAAATGCTTAACTCGCCGAGATAATCACGTTTTCCCTGAAATGAATGCTTCGCAAAAAATAGTTAATTTTGATGCAAGCTGCTCTGAAACCAACCGGCAAATTACTCAAAATGCTTAACTCGCCGAGAAAATCACTTTTTACCCAAAATGAAAGCTTCACAGAAAATAGTTAATTTTGATGCAGCCGGCTCTGAAACCAACCAGCAAATTACTCAAAATGCTTAATTCGCCGAGGTAATCACTTCTTTCCCGAAATGAATGCTTCGCAAAAAATAGTTAATTTTGAAGCAAGCCGCTCTGAAACCAACCGGCAAATTACTCAAAATGCTTAACTCGCCGAGAAAATCACTTTTCTTCCAAAATGAATGTCTCGCAAAAAATAGTTAATTTTGATGCAGCCGGCTCTGAAACCCACCGGCAAATTACTCAAAATGCTTAACTCGCCGAGATAATCACTTCTTTCCCGAAATGAATGCTTCGCAAAAAATAGTTAATTTTGATGCAAGCCGCTCTGAAACCAACCGGCAAATTACTCAAAATGCTCAACTCGCCGAGAAAATCACTTTTCTACCAAAATGAATGTCTGTCAAAAAATAGTTAATTTTGTTGCAAGCCGCTCTGAAATCAACCGGCAAATTACTCAAAATGCTTAACTCGCCGCGAAAATCACTTTTTTCCCGAAATGAATGCTCCGCAAAAAATAGTTAATTTTGATGCAAGCCGCTCTGAAACCAACGAGCAAATTACTCAAAATGCTTAACTCGCCGAGAAAATCACTTTTTTTCGTAAATGAATGTTTGGCAATAAAAAGTTAGTTTTGATGCAAGCTGCTCTGAAACCAACCAGCAAATTACTCAAAATGCTTAACTCGCCGAGAAAATCACTTTTCTTCCAAAATGAATGTCTCGCAAAATGTAGTTAATTTTGATGCAGCCGGCTCTGAAACCGACCGGCAAATTACTCAAAATGCTTAACTCGCCGAGATAATCACTTCTTTCCCGAAATCAATGGTTCGCAAAAAATAGTTAATTTTGATGCAAGCTGCTCTGAAACCAACCAGCAAATTACTCAAAATGCTTAACTCGCCGAGAAAATCCACTTTTCTTCGTAAATGAATGTTTGGCAATAAATAGTTAATTTTGATGCAAGCTGCTCTGGAACCAACCAGCAAATTACTCAAAATACTTAACTCGCCGAGATAATCATTTTTTTCTCCTATATGAATGTTTCGCAAAAAATAGTAAATTTTGATGCAGCCGGCTCTGAAACCAACCGGCAAATTACTCAAAACTCGCCTAGAAAATCACCTTTTTCCCGAAATGAATGCTTCGCAAAAAGTAGTTAATTTTGATGCAAGCCGCTCTGAAACGAACCGGCAAATTACTCAAAATGCTTAACTCGCCGCGAAAATCACTTCTTTCCCGAAATGAATGCTTCGCAAAAAATAGTTAATTTTGATGCAGCCGGCTCTGAAACCAACCAGCAAATTGCTCAAAATGCTAAACTCGCCTAGAAAATCAATTTTTTCCCGAAATGAATGCTTCGCAAAAAGTAGTTAATTTTGATGCAAGCCGCTCTGACACCAACCGGCAAATTACTCAAAATGCTTAACTCGCCGAGAAAATCATTTTTTTTCCTATATGAATGTTTGGCAAAAAGTAGTGAATTTTAATGCAGCCGCTCTGAAACCAAACGGCAAATTACTGAAAATGCTTAACTCGCCGAGAAAATCACTTTTTTTCATAAATGAATGTTTGGCAATAAATAGTTCGTTTTGATGCATGCTGCTCTGAAACCAACCAGCAAATTACTCAAAATGCTTAACTCGCCGAAAAAAATCACTTTTCTTCTTTAAAATTAATGTCTCGCAAAAAATAGTTAATTTTAATGCAGCCGGCTCTGAAACCAACCGGCAAATTACTCAAAATGCTTAACTCGGTGAGAAAATCACTTTTCTTCCAAAATGAGTGTCTCGCAAAAAATAGTTAATATTGATGCAGCCGGCTCTGAAACCCACCGGCAAATTACTCAAAATGCTTAACTCGCCGAGATAATCACTTCTTTCCCGAAATGAATGCTTCGCAAAAAATAGTTAATTTTGGTGCAAGCCGCTCTGAAACCAACCGGCAAATTACTCAACATGCTCAACTCGCCGAGAAAATCACTTTTCTACCAAAATGAATGTCTGTCAAAAAATAGTTAATTTTGTTGCAAGCCGCTCTGAAATCAACCGGCAAATTACTCAAAATGCTTAACTCGCCGCGAAAATCACTTTTTTTCGTAAATGAATGTTTGGCAATAAATAGTTAGTTTTGATGCAAGCTGCTCTGAAACCAACCAGCAAATTACTCAAAATGCTTAACTCGCCGAGAAAATCACTTTTCTTCCAAAATGAATGTCTCGCAAAAAGTAGTTAATTTTGATGCAGCCGGCTCTGAAACCGACCGGCAAATTACTCAAAATGCTTAACTCGCCGAGATAATCACTTCTTTCCCGAAATGAATGGTTCGCAAAAAATAGTTAATTTTGATGCAAGCTGCTCTGAAACCAACCAGCAAATTACTCAAAATGCTTCACTCGCCGAGAAAATCACTTTTCTTCCAAAATGAATGTCTGGCAAAAAATAGTTAATTTTGTTGCATGCCGCTCTGAAACCAACCGGCAAATTACTCAAAATGCTTAACTCGCCGCGAAAATCACTTTTTTCCCTAAATGAAAGCTTCACAGCAAATAGTTAATTTTGATGCAGCCGGCTCTGAAACCGACGGCAAATTACTCAAAATGCTTAACTCGCCGAGATAATCACTTCTTTCCCGAAATGAATGCTTCGCAAAAAATAGTTAATTGTGATGCAAGCCGCTCTGAAACCAACCGGCAAATTACTCAAAATGCTTAACTCGCCGAGAAAATCACTTCTTTCCCGAAATCAATGGTTCGCAAAAAATAGTTAATTTTGATGCAAGCTGCTCTGAAACCAACCAGCAAATTACTCAAAATGCTTAACTCGCCGAGAAAATCCACTTTTCTTCGTAAATGAATGTTTGGCAATAAATAGTTAATTTTGATGCAAGCTGCTCTGGAACCAACCAGCAAATTACTCAAAATACTTAACTCGCCGAGATAATCATTTTTTTTTCCTATATGAATGTTTCGCAAAAAATAGTAAATTTTGATGCAGCCGGCTCTGAAACCAACCGGCAAATTACTCAAAACTCGCCTAGAAAATCACCTTTTTCCCGAAATGAATGCTTCGCAAAAAGTAGTTAATTTTGATGCAAGCCGCTCTGAAACGAACCGGCAAATTACTCAAAATGCTTAACTCGCCGCGAAAATCACTTCTTTCCCGAAATGAATGCTTCGCAAAAAATAGTTAATTTTGATGCAGCCGGCTCTGAAACCAACCAGCAAATTGCTCAAAATGCTAAACTCGCCTAGAAAATCACTTCTTTCCCGAAATCAATGGTTCGCAAAAAATAGTTAATTTTAATGCAGCCGGCTCTGAAACCAACCGGCAAATTACTCAAAATGCTTAACTCGGTGAGAAAATCACTTTTCTTCCAAAATGAGTGTCTCGCAAAAAATAGTTAATATTGATGCAGCCGGCTCTGAAACCCACCGGCAAATTACTCAAAATGCTTAACTCGCCGAGATAATCACTTCTTTCCCGAAATGAATGCTTCGCAAAAAATAGTTAATTTTGGTGCAAGCCGCTCTGAAACCAACCGGCAAATTACTCAACATGCTCAACTCGCCGAGAAAATCACTTTTCTACCAAAATGAATGTCTGTCAAAAAATAGTTAATTTTGTTGCAAGCCGCTCTGAAATCAACCGGCAAATTACTCAAAATGCTTAACTCGCCGCGAAAATCACTTTTTTTCGTAAATGAATGTTTGGCAATAAATAGTTAGTTTTGATGCAAGCTGCTCTGAAACCAACCAGCAAATTACTCAAAATGCTTAACTCGCCGAGAAAATCACTTTTCTTCCAAAATGAATGTCTCGCAAAAAGTAGTTAATTTTGATGCAGCCGGCTCTGAAACCGACCGGCAAATTACTCAAAATGCTTAACTCGCCGAGATAATCACTTCTTTCCCGAAATGAATGGTTCGCAAAAAATAGTTAATTTTGATGCAAGCTGCTCTGAAACCAACCAGCAAATTACTCAAAATGCTTCACTCGCCGAGAAAATCACTTTTCTTCCAAAATGAATGTCTGGCAAAAAATAGTTAATTTTGTTGCATGCCGCTCTGAAACCAACCGGCAAATTACTCAAAATGCTTAACTCGCCGCGAAAATCACTTTTTTCCCTAAATGAAAGCTTCACAGCAAATAGTTAATTTTGATGCAGCCGGCTCTGAAACCGACGGCAAATTACTCAAAATGCTTAACTCGCCGAGATAATCACTTCTTTCCCGAAATGAATGCTTCGCAAAAAATAGTTAATTGTGATGCAAGCCGCTCTGAAACCAACCGGCAAATTACTCAAAATGCTTAACTCGCCGAGAAAATCACTTCTTTCCCGAAATCAATGGTTCGCAAAAAATAGTTAATTTTGATGCAAGCTGCTCTGAAACCAACCAGCAAATTACTCAAAATGCTTAACTCGCCGAGAAAATCCACTTTTCTTCGTAAATGAATGTTTGGCAATAAATAGTTAATTTTGATGCAAGCTGCTCTGGAACCAACCAGCAAATTACTCAAAATACTTAACTCGCCGAGATAATCATTTTTTTTTCCTATATGAATGTTTCGCAAAAAATAGTAAATTTTGATGCAGCCGGCTCTGAAACCAACCGGCAAATTACTCAAAACTCGCCTAGAAAATCACCTTTTTCCCGAAATGAATGCTTCGCAAAAAGTAGTTAATTTTGATGCAAGCCGCTCTGAAACGAACCGGCAAATTACTCAAAATGCTTAACTCGCCGCGAAAATCACTTCTTTCCCGAAATGAATGCTTCGCAAAAAATAGTTAATTTTGATGCAGCCGGCTCTGAAACCAACCAGCAAATTGCTCAAAATGCTAAACTCGCCTAGAAAATCACTTCTTTCCCGAAATCAATGGTTCGCAAAAAATAGTTAATTTTGATGCAAGCTGCTCTGAAACCAACCAGCAAATTACTCAAAATGCTTAACTCGCCGAGAAAATCCACTTTTCTTCGTAAATGAATGTTTGGCAATAAATAGTTAATTTTGATGCAAGCTGCTCTGGAACCAACCAGCAAATTACTCAAAATACTTAACTCGCCGAGATAATCATTTTTTTTTCCTATATGAATGTTTCGCAAAAAATAGTAAATTTTGATGCAGCCGGCTCTGAAACCAACCGGCAAATTACTCAAAACTCGCCTAGAAAATCACCTTTTTCCCGAAATGAATGCTTCGCAAAAAGTAGTTAATTTTGATGCAAGCCGCTCTGAAACGAACCGGCAAATTACTCAAAATGCTTAACTCGCCGCGAAAATCACTTCTTTCCCGAAATGAATGCTTCGCAAAAAGTAGTTAATATTGATGCAAGCCGCTCTGAAACGAACCGGCAAATTACTCAAAATGCTTAACTCGCCGAGAAAATCATTTTTTTTCCTATATGAATGTTTGGCAAAAAGTAGTGAATTTTAATGCAGCCGCTCTGAAACCAAACGGCAAATTACTGAAAATGCTTAACTCGCCGAGAAAATCACTTTTTTTCATAAATGAATGTTTGGCAATAAATAGTTCGTTTTGATGCATGCTGCTCTGAAACCAACCAGCAAATTACTCAAAATGCTTAACTCGCCGAAAAAAATCACTTTTCTTCTTTAAAATTAATGTCTCGCAAAAAATAGTTAATTTTAATGCAGCCGGCTCTGAAACCAACCGGCAAATTACTCAAAATGCTTAACTCGGTGAGAAAATCACTTTTCTTCCAAAATGAGTGTCTCGCAAAAAATAGTTAATTTTGATGCAGCCGGCTCTGAAACCCACCGGCAAATTACTCAAAATGCTTAACTCGCCGAGATAATCACTTCTTTCCCGAAATGAATGCTTCGCAAAAAATAGTTAATTTTGGTGCAAGCCGCTCTGAAACCAACCGGCAAATTACTCAAAATGCTCAACTCGCCGAGAAAATCACTTTTCTACCAAAATGAATGTCTGTCAAAAAATAGTTAATTTTGTTGCAAGCCGCTCTGAAATCAACCGGCAAATTACTCAAAATGCTTAACTCGCCGCGAAAATCACTTTTTTCCCGAAATGAATGCTCCGCAAAAAATAGTTAATTTTGATGCAAGCCGCTCTGAAACCAACCAGCAAATTACTCAAAATGCTTAACTCGCCGAGAAAATCACTTTTTTTCGTAAATGAATGTTTGGCAATAAATAGTTAGTTTTGATGCAAGCTGCTCTGAAACCAACCAGCAAATTACTCAAAATGCTTAACTCGCCGAGAAAATCACTTTTCTTCCAAAATGAATGTCTCGCAAAAAGTAGTTAATTTTGATGCAGCCGGCTCTGAAACCGACCGGCAAATTACTCAAAATGCTTAACTCGCCGAGATAATCACTTCTTTCCCGAAATGAATGGTTCGCAAAAAATAGTTAATTTTGATGCAAGCTGCTCTGAAACCAACCAGCAAATTACTCAAAATGCTTCACTCGCCGAGAAAATCACTTTTCTTCCAAAATGAATGTCTGGCAAAAAATAGTTAATTTTGTTGCATGCCGCTCTGAAACCAACCGGCAAATTACTCAAAATGCTTAACTCGCCGCGAAAATCACTTTTTTCCCTAAATGAAAGCTTCACAGCAAATAGTTAATTTTGATGCAGCCGGCTCTGAAACCGACGGCAAATTACTCAAAATGCTTAACTCGCCGAGATAATCACTTCTTTCCCGAAATGAATGCTTCGCAAAAAATAGTTAATTGTGATGCAAGCCGCTCTGAAACCAACCGGCAAATTACTCAAAATGCTTAACTCGCCGAGAAAATCACTTTTTTTCGTAAATGAATGTCTGGCAAAAAATAGTTAATTTTGTTGCAAGCCGCTCTGAAACCAGCCGGCAAATTACTCAAAATGCTTAACACGCCGAGAAAATCACTTTTTTTCGTAAATGTATGTTTGGCAATAAATAGTTAATTTTGATGCCTGCCGCTCTGAACCGAACCGGCAAATTACTCAAAATGCTTAACTCACCGAGAAAATCACTTCTTTCCCGAAATGAATGCTTCGCAAAAAAAAGATAATTTTGATGCAGCCGGCTCTGAAACTGACCGGCAAATTACTCAAAATGCTTAACTCACCGAGATAATCACTTCTTTCCCGAAATGAATGCTTCGCAAAAAATAGTTAATTTTGATGCAGCCGGCTCTGAAACCAACCAGCAAATTACTCAAAATGCTTAACTCGCCGACAAATTAACTTTTCTTCCAAAATGAATGACTGGCAAAAAATAGTTAATTTTGTTGCAAGCCGCTCTGAAACCAACCGGCAAAATACTCAAAATGCTTAACTCGCCGCGAAAATCACTTTTTTCCCTCAATGAAAGCTTGACAGCAAATAGTTAATTTTGATGCAGCCGGCTCTGAAACCAACCAGCAGATTACTCAAAATGCTTAACTCGCTGAGATAATCACTTCTTTCCCGAAATGAATGCTTCGCAAAAAATAGTTAATTTTGATGCAGCCGGCTCTGAAACCAACCAGCAAATTGCTCAAAATGCTTAACTCGCCGAGATAATCATTTTTTTCCCTGAAATGAATGCTTCGCAAAAAATAGTTAATTTTGATGCAAGCCGCTCTGAAACCAACCGGCAAATTACTCAAAATGCTTAACTCGCCGAGAAAATCACTTTTTTTCGTAAATGAATGTTTGGCAATAAATAGTTCGTTTTGATGCAAGCTGCTCTGAATGCAACCGGCAAATTACTCAAAATGCTTAACTCGCCGCGAAAATCACTTTTTTCCCTCAATGAAAGCTTCGCAGAAAATAGTTAATTTTGATGCAGCCGGCTCTGAAACCAACCAGCAATTTACTCAAAATGCTTAACTCGCCGAGGTAATCACTTCTTTCCTGAAATGAATGCTTCGCAAATAATAGTTAATTTTGATGCAAGCCGCTCTGAAACCAACCGGCAAATTACTCAAAATGCTTTACTCGCCGAGAAAATCACTTTTCTTCCAAAATGAATGTCTCGCAAAAAATAGTTAATTTTGATGCAGCCGGCTCTGAAACCGACCGGCAAATTACTCAAAATGCTTAACTCGCCGAGATAATCACTTCTTTCCCGAAATGAATGCTTCGCAAAAAATAGTTAATTTTGATGCAAACCGCTCTGAAACCAACCAGCAAATTACTCAAAATGCTTAACTCGCCGCGAAAATCACTTTTTTCCTGAAATGAATGCAACGCAAAAAATAGTTATTTTGATGCAAGCCGCTCTGAAACCAACCGGCAAATTACTCAAAATGCTTAACTCGCCGAGAAAATTACTTTTCTTCCAAAATGAATGTCTCGCAAAAAATAGCTAATTTTGATGCAGCCGGCTCTGAAACCGACCGGCAAATTACTCAAAATGCTTAACTCGCCGAGATAATCACGTTTTTCCCTGAAATGAATGCTTTGCAAAAAATAGTTAATTTTGATGCAAGCCGCTCTGAAACCAACCGGCAAATTACTCAAAATGCTTAACTCGCCGAGAAAATCACTTTTTTTCGCAAATGAATGTTTGGCAATAAATAGTTAGTTTTGATGCAAGCTGCTCTGAAACCAACCGGCAAATTACTCAAAATGCTTAACTCTCCGCGAAAATCACTTTTTTCCCAAAATGAAAGCTTCACAGAAAATAGTTAATTTTGATGCAGCCGGCTCTGAAACCAACCAGCAAATTACTCAAAATGCTTAATTCGCCGAGGTAATCACTTCTTTCCCGAAATGAATGCTTCGCAAAAAATAGTTAATTTTGAAGGAAGCCGCTCTGAAACCAACCGGCAAATTACTCAAAATGCTTAACTCGCCGAGAAAATCACTTTTCTTCCAAAATGAATGTCTCGCAAAAAATAGTTAATTTTGATGCAGCCGGCTCTGAAACCCACCGGCAAATTACTCAAAATGCTTAACTCGCCGAGATAATCACTTCTTTCCCGAAATGAATGCTTCGCAAAAAATAGTTAATTTTGATGCAAGCCGCTCTGAAACCAACCGGCAAATTACTCAAAATGCTCAACTCGCCGAGAAAATCACTTTTCTACCAAAATGAATGTCTGTCAAAAAATAGTTAATTTTGTTGCAAGCCGCTCTGAAATCAACCGGCAAATTACTCAAAATGCTTAACTCGCCGAGAAAATTACTTTTCTTCCAAAATGAATGTCTCGCAAAAAATAGCTAATTTTGATGCAGCCGGCTCTGAAACCGACCGGCAAATTACTCAAAATGCTTAACTCGCCGAGATAATCACGTTTTTCCCTGAAATGAATGCTTTGCAAAAAATAGTTAATTTTGATGCAAGCCGCTCTGAAACCAACCGGCAAATTACTCAAAATGCTTAACTCGCCGAGAAAATCACTTTTTTTCGCAAATGAATGTTTGGCAATAAATAGTTAGTTTTGATGCAAGCTGCTCTGAAACCAACCGGCAAATTACTCAAAATGCTTAACTCTCCGCGAAAATCACTTTTTTCCCAAAATGAAAGCTTCACAGAAAATAGTTAATTTTGATGCAGCCGGCTCTGAAACCAACCAGCAAATTACTCAAAATGCTTAATTCGCCGAGGTAATCACTTCTTTCCCGAAATGAATGCTTCGCAAAAAATAGTTAATTTTGAAGGAAGCCGCTCTGAAACCAACCGGCAAATTACTCAAAATGCTTAACTCGCCGAGAAAATCACTTTTCTTCCAAAATGAATGTCTCGCAAAAAATAGTTAATTTTGATGCAGCCGGCTCTGAAACCCACCGGCAAATTACTCAAAATGCTTAACTCGCCGAGATAATCACTTCTTTCCCGAAATGAATGCTTCGCAAAAAATAGTTAATTTTGATGCAAGCCGCTCTGAAACCAACCGGCAAATTACTCAAAATGCTCAACTCGCCGAGAAAATCACTTTTCTACCAAAATGAATGTCTGTCAAAAAATAGTTAATTTTGTTGCAAGCCGCTCTGAAATCAACCGGCAAATTACTCAAAATGCTTAACTCGCCGCGAAAATCACTTTTTTCCTGAAATGAATGCAACGCAAAAAATAGTTATTTTGATGCAAGCCGCTCTGAAACCAACCGGCAAATTACTCAAAATGCTTAACTCGCCGAGAAAATCACTTTTTTTCGTAAATGAATGTTTGGCAATAAATAGTTAGTTTTGATGCAAGCTGCTCTGAAACCAACCAGCAAATTACTCAAAATGCTTAACTCGCCGAGAAAATTACTTTTCTTCCAAAATGAATGTCTCGCAAAAAATAGCTAATTTTGATGCAGCCGGCTCTGAAACCGACCGGCAAATTACTCAAAATGCTTAACTCGCCGAGATAATCACGTTTTTCCCTGAAATGAATGCTTCGCAAAAAATAGTTAATTTTGAAGCAAGCCGCTCTGAAACCAACCGGCAAATTACTCAAAATGCTTAACTCGCCGAGAAAATCACTTTTTTTCGCAAATGAATGTTTGGCAATAAATAGTTAGTTTTGATGCAAGCTGCTCTGAAACCAACCGGCAAATTACTCAAAATGCTTAACTCGCCGCGAAAATCACTTTTTTCCCAAAATGAAAGCTTCACAGAAAATAGTTAATTTTGATGCAGCCGGCTCTGAAACCAACCAGCAAATTACTCAAAATGCTTAATTCGCCGAGGTAATCACTTCTTTCCCGAAATGAATGCTTCGCAAAAAATAGTTAATTTTGAAGGAAGCCGCTCTGAAACCAACCGGCAAATTACTCAAAATGCTTAACTCGCCGCGAAAATCACTTTTTTCCCAAAATGAAAGCTTCACAGAAAATAGTTAATTTTGATGCAGCCGGCTCTGAAACCGACGGCAAATTACTCAAAATGCTTAACTCGCCGAGATAATCACTTCTTTCCCGAAATGAATGCTTCGCAAAAAATAGTTAATTGTGATGCAAGCCGCTCTGAAACCAACCGGCAAATTACTCAAAATGCTTAACTCGCCGAGAAAATCACTTTTTTTCGTAAATGAATGTCTGGCAAAAAATAGTTAATTTTGTTGCAAGCCGCTCTGAAACCAGCCGGCAAATTACTCAAAATGCTTAACACGCCGAGAAAATCACTTTTTTTCGTAAATGTATGTTTGGCAATAAATAGTTAATTTTGATGCCTGCCGCTCTGAACCGAACCGGCAAATTACTCAAAATGCTTAACTCACCGAGAAAATCACTTCTTTCCCGAAATGAATGCTTCGCAAAAAAAAGATAATTTTGATGCAGCCGGCTCTGAAACTGACCGGCAAATTACTCAAAATGCTTAACTCACCGAGATAATCACTTCTTTCCCGAAATGAATGCTTCGCAAAAAATAGTTAATTTTGATGCAGCCGGCTCTGAAACCAACCAGCAAATTACTCAAAATGCTTAACTCGCCGACAAATTAACTTTTCTTCCAAAATGAATGACTGGCAAAAAATAGTTAATTTTGTTGCAAGCCGCTCTGAAACCAACCGGCAAAATACTCAAAATGCTTAACTCGCCGCGAAAATCACTTTTTTCCCTCAATGAAAGCTTCGCAGCAAATAGTTAATTTTGATGCAGCCGGCTCTGAAACCAACCAGCAGATTACTCAAAATGCTTAACTCGCTGAGATAATCACTTCTTTCCCGAAATGAATGCTTCGCAAAAAATAGTTAATTTTGATGCAGCCGGCTCTGAAACCAACCAGCAAATTACTCAAAATGCTTAACTCGCCGAGATAATCATTTTTTTCCCTGAAATGAATGCTTCGCAAAAAATAGTTAATTTTGATGCAAGCCGCTCTGAAACCAACCGGCAAATTACTCAAAATGCTTAACTCGCCGAGAAAATCACTTTTTTTCGTAAATGAATGTTTGGCAATAAATAGTTCGTTTTGATGCAAGCTGCTCTGAATGCAACCGGCAAATTACTCAAAATGCTTAACTCGCCGCGAAAATCACTTTTTTCCCTCAATGAAAGCTTCGCAGAAAATAGTTAATTTTGATGCAGCCGGCTCTGAAACCAACCAGCAATTTACTCAAAATGCTTAACTCGCCGAGGTAATCACTTCTTTCCTGAAATGAATGCTTCGCAAATAATAGTTAATTTTGATGCAAGCCGCTCTGAAACCAACCGGCAAATTACTCAAAATGCTTTACTCGCCGAGAAAATCACTTTTCTTCCAAAATGAATGTCTCGCAAAAAATAGTTAATTTTGATGCAGCCGGCTCTGAAACCGACCGGCAAATTACTCAAAATGCTTAACTCGCCGAGATAATCACGTTTTTCCCTGAAATGAATGCTTCGCAAAAAATAGTTAATTTTGATGCAAGCCGCTCTGAAACCAACCGGCAAATTACTCAAAATGCTTAACTCGCCGAGAAAATCACTTTTTTTCGCAAATGAATGTTTGGCAATAAATAGTTAGTTTTGATGCAAGCTGCTCTGAAACCAACCGGCAAATTACTCAAAATGCTTAACTCTCCGCGAAAATCACTTTTTTCCCAAAATGAAAGCTTCACAGAAAATAGTTAATTTTGATGCAGCCGGCTCTGAAACCAACCAGCAAATTACTCAAAATGCGTAATTCGCCGAGGTAATCACTTCTTTCCCGAAATGAATGCTTCGCAAAAAATAGTTAATTTTGAAGGAAGCCGCTCTGAAACCAACCGGCAAATTACTCAAAATGCTTAACTCGCCGAGAAAATCACTTTTCTTCCAAAATGAATGTCTCGCAAAAAATAGTTAATTTTGATGCAGCCGGCTCTGAAACCCACCGGCAAATTACTCAAAATGCTTAACTCGCCGAGATAATCACTTCTTTCCCGAAATGAATGCTTCGCAAAAAATAGTTAATTTTGATGCAAGCCGCTCTGAAACCAACCGGCAAATTACTCAAAATGCTCAACTCGCCGAGAAAATCACTTTTCTACCAAAATGAATGTCTGTCAAAAAATAGTTAATTTTGTTGCAAGCCGCTCTGAAATCAACCGGCAAATTACTCAAAATGCTTAACTCGCCGCGAAAATCACTTTTTTCCTGAAATGAATGCAACGCAAAAAATAGTTATTTTGATGCAAGCCGCTCTGAAACCAACCGGCAAATTACTCAAAATGCTTAACTCGCCCAGAAAATCACTTTTTTTCGTAAATGAATGTTTGGCAATAAATAGTTAGTTTTGATGCAAGCTGCTCTGAAACCAACCAGCAAATTACTCAAAATGCTTAACTCGCCGAGAAAATTACTTTTCTTCCAAAATGAATGTCTCGCAAAAAATAGCTAATTTTGATGCAGCCGGCTCTGAAACCGACCGGCAAATTACTCAAAATGCTTAACTCGCCGAGATAATCACGTTTTTCCCTGAAATGAATGCTTCGCAAAAAATAGTTAATTTTGATGCAAGCCGCTCTGAAACCAACCGGCAAATTACTCAAAATGCTTAACTCGCCGAGAAAATCACTTTTTTTCGCAAATGAATGTTTGGCAATAAATAGTTAGTTTTGATGCAAGCTGCTCTGAAACCAACCGGCAAATTACTCAAAATGCTTAACTCGCCGCGAAAATCACTTTTTTCCCAAAATGAAAGCTTCACAGAAAATAGTTAATTTTGATGCAGCCGGCTCTGAAACCAACCAGCAAATTACTCAAAATGCTTAATTCGCCGAGGTAATCACTTCTTTCCCGAAATGAATGCTTCGCAAAAAATAGTTAATTTTGAAGGAAGCCGCTCTGAAACCAACCGGCAAATTACTCAAAATGCTTAACTCGCCGAGAAAATCACTTTTCTTCCAAAATGAATGTCTCGCAAAAAATAGTTAATTTTGATGCAGCCGGCTCTGAAACCCACCGGCAAATTACTCAAAATGCTTAACTCGCCGAGATAATCACTTCTTTCCCGAAATGAATGCTTCGCAAAAAATAGTTAATTTTGATGCAAGCCGCTCTGAAACCAACCGGCAAATTACTCAAAATGCTCAACTCGCCGAGAAAATCACTTTTCTACCAAAATGAATGTCTGTCAAAAAATAGTTAATTTTGTTGCAAGCCGCTCTGAAATCAACCGGCAAATTACTCAAAATGCTTAACTCGCCGCGAAAATCACTTTTTTCCTGAAATGAATGCAACGCAAAAAATAGTTATTTTGATGCAAGCCGCTCTGAAACCAACCGGCAAATTACTCAAAATGCTTAACTCGCCGAGAAAATCACTTTTTTTCGTAAATGAATGTTTGGCAATAAATAGTTAGTTTTGATGCAAGCTGCTCTGAAACCAACCAGCAAATTACTCAAAATGCTTAACTCGCCGAGAAAATTACTTTTCTTCCAAAATGAATGTCTCGCAAAAAATAGCTAATTTTGATGCAGCCGGCTCTGAAACCGACCGGCAAATTACTCAAAATGCTTAACTCGCCGAGATAATCACGTTTTCCCTGAAATGAATGCTTCGCAAAAAATAGTTAATTTTGATGCAAGCTGCTCTGAAACCAACCGGCAAATTACTCAAAATGCTTAACTCGCCGAGAAAATCACTTTTTACCCAAAATGAAAGCTTCACAGAAAATAGTTAATTTTGATGCAGCCGGCTCTGAAACCAACCAGCAAATTACTCAAAATGCTTAATTCGCCGAGGTAATCACTTCTTTCCCGAAATGAATGCTTCGCAAAAAATAGTTAATTTTGAAGCAAGCCGCTTTGAAACCAACCGGCAAATTACTCAAAATGCTTAACTCGCCGAGAAAATCACTTTTCTTCCAAAATGAATGTCTCGCAAAAAATAGTTAATTTTGATGCAGCCGGCTCTGAAACCCACCGGCAAATTACTCAAAATGCTTAACTCGCCGAGATAATCACTTCTTTCCCGAAATGAATGCTTCGCAAAAAATAGTTAATTATGATGCAGCCGGCTCTGAAACCAACCGGCAAATTACTCAAAACTCGCCTAGAAAATCACCTTTTTCCCGAAATGAATGCTTCGCAAAAAGTAGTTAATTTTGATGCAAGCCGCTCTGAAACGAACCGGCAAATTACGCAAAATGCTTAACTCGCCGCGAAAATCACTTCTTTCCCGAAATGAATGCTTCGCAAAAAATAGTTAATTTTGATGCAGCCGGCTCTGAAACCAACCAGCAAATTGCTCAAAATGCTAAACTCGCCTAGAAAATCAATTTTTTCCCGAAATGAATGCTTCGCAAAAAGTAGTTAATTTTGATGCAAGCCGCTCTGACACCAACCGGCAAATTACTCAAAATGCTTAACTCGCCGAGAAAATGATTTTTTTTCGTAAATGAATGTTTGGCAATAAATAGTTAGTTTTGATGCAAGCTGCTCTGAAACCAACCAGCAAATTACTCAAAATGCTTAACTCGCCGAGAAAATCACTTTTCTTCCAAAATGAATGTCTCGCAAAAAGTAGTTAATTTTGATGCAGCCGGCTCTGAAACCGACCGGCAAATTACTCAAAATGCTTAACTCGCCGAGATAATCACTTCTTTCCCGAAATGAATGGTTCGCAAAAAATAGTTAATTTTGATGCAAGCTGCTCTGAAACCAACCAGCAAATTACTCAAAATGGTTCACTCGCCGAGAAAATCACTTTTCTTCCAAAATGAATGTCTGGCAAAAAATAGTTAATTTTGTTGCATGCCGCTCTGAAACCAACCGGCAAATTACTCAAAATGCTTAACTCGCCGCGAAAATCACTTTTTTCCCTAAATGAAAGCTTCACAGCAAATAGTTAATTTTGATGCAGCCGGCTCTGAAACCGACGGCAAATTACTCAAAATGCTTAACTCGCCGAGATAATCACTTCTTTCCCGAAATGAATGCTTCGCAAAAAATAGTTAATTGTGATGCAAGCCGCTCTGAAACCAACCGGCAAATTACTCAAAATGCTTAACTCGCCGAGAAAATCACTTCTTTCCCGAAATCAATGGTTCGCAAAAAATAGTTAATTTTGATGCAAGCTGCTCTGAAACCAACCAGCAAATTACTCAAAATGCTTAACTCGCCGAGAAAATCCACTTTTCTTCGTAAATGAATGTTTGGCAATAAATAGTTAATTTTGATGCAAGCTGCTCTGGAACCAACCAGCAAATTACTCAAAATACTTAACTCGCCGAGATAATCATTTTTTTTTCCTATATGAATGTTTCGCAAAAAATAGTAAATTTTGATGCAGCCGGCTCTGAAACTAACCGGCAAATTACTCAAAACTCGCCTAGAAAATCACCTTTTTCCCGAAATGAATGCTTCGCAAAAAGTAGTTAATTTTGATGCAAGCCGCTCTGAAACGAACCGGCAAATTACTCAAAATGCTTAACTCGCCGCGAAAATCACTTCTTTCCCGAAATGAATGCTTCGCAAAAAATAGTTAATTTTGATGCAGCCGGCTCTGAAACCAACCAGCAAATTGCTCAAAATGCTAAACTCGCCTAGAAAATCACTTCTTTCCCGAAATCAATGGTTCGTAAAAAATAGTTAATTTTGATGCAAGCTGCTCTGAAACCAACCAGCAAATTACTCAAAATGCTTAACTCGCCGAGAAAATCCACTTTTCTTCGTAAATGAATGTTTGGCAATAAATAGTTAATTTTGATGCAAGCTGCTCTGGAACCAACCAGCAAATTACTCAAAATACTTAACTCGCCGAGATAATCATTTTTTTTTCCTATATGAATGTTTCGCAAAAAATAGTAAATTTTGATGCAGCCGGCTCTGAAACCAACCGGCAAATTACTCAAAACTCGCCTAGAAAATCACCTTTTTCCCGAAATGAATGCTTCGCAAAAAGTAGTTAATTTTGATGCAAGCCGCTCTGAAACGAACCGGCAAATTACTCAAAATGCTTAACTCGCCGAGAAAATCATTTTTTTTCCTATATGATTGTTTGGCAAAAAGTAGTGAATTTTAATGCAGCCGCTCTGAAACCAAACGGCAAATTACTGAAAATGCTTAACTCGCCGAGAAAATCACTTTTTTTCATAAATGAATGTTTGGCAATAAATAGTTCGTTTTGATGCATGCTGCTCTGAAACCAACCAGCAAATTACTCAAAATGCTTAACTCGCCGAAAAAAATCACTTTTCTTCTTTAAAATTAATGTCTCGCAAAAAATAGTTAATTTTAATGCAGCCGGCTCTGAAACCAACCGGCAAATTACTCAAAATGCTTAACTCGGTGAGAAAATCACTTTTCTTCCAAAATGAGTGTCTCGCAAAAAATAGTTAATTTTGATGCAGCCGGCTGTGAAACCCACCGGCAAATTACTCAAAATGCTTAACTCGCCGAGATAATCACTTCTTTCCCGAAATGAATGCTTCGCAAAAAATAGTTAATTTTGGTGCAAGCCGCTCTGAAACCAACCGGCAAATTACTCAAAATGCTCAACTCGCCGAGAAAATCACTTTTCTACCAAAATGAATGTCTGTCAAAAAATAGTTAATTTTGTTGCAAGCCGCTCTGAAATCAACCGGCAAATTACTCAAAATGCTTAACTCGCCGCGAAAATCACTTTTTTCCCGAAATGAATGCTCCGCAAAAAATAGTTAATTTTGATGCAAGCCGCTCTGAAACCAACCAGCAAATTACTCAAAATGCTTAATTCGCCGAGAAAATCACTTTTTTTCGTAAATGAATGTTTGGCAATAGTTAGTTTTGATGCAAGCTGCTCTGAAACCAACCAGCAAATTACTCAAAATGCTTAACTCGCCGAGAAAATCCACTTTTTTTCGTAAATGAAAGTTTGGCAAAAAATAGTAAATTTTGATGCAGCCGGCTCTGAAACCAACCGGCAAATTACTCAAAACTCGCCTAGAAAATCACCTTTTTCCCGAAATGAATGCTTCGCAAAAAGTAGTTAATTTTGATGCAAGCCGCTCTGAAACGAACCGGCAAATTACTCAAAATGCTTAACTCGCCGCGAAAATCACTTCTTTCCCGAAATGAATGCTTCGCAAAAAATTGTTAATTTTGATGCAGCCGGCTCTGAAACCAACCGGCAAATTACTCAAAATGCTTAACTCGCCGAGAAAATCACTTTTTTTCGTAAATGAATGTCTGGCAAAAAATAGTTAATTTTGTTGCAAGCCGCTCTGAAACCAGCCGGCAAATTACTCAAAATGCTTAACACGCCGAGAAAATCACTTTTTTTCGTAAATGTATGTTTGGCAATAAATAGTTAATTTTGATGCCTGCCGCTCTGAACCGAACCGGCAAATTACTCAAAATGCTTAACTCACCGAGAAAATCACTTCTTTCCCGAAATGAATGCTTCGCAAAAAAAAGATAATTTTGATGCAGCCGGCTCTGAAACTGACCGGCAAATTACTCAAAATGCTTAACTCACCGAGATAATCACTTCTTTCCCGAAATGAATGCTTCGCAAAAAATAGTTAATTTTGATGCAGCCGGCTCTGAAACCAACCAGCAAATTACTCAAAATGCTTAACTCGCCGACAAATTAACTTTTCTTCCAAAATGAATGACTGGCAAAAAATAGTTAATTTTGTTGCAAGCCGCTCTGAAACCAACCGGCAAAATACTCAAAATGCTTAACTCGCCGCGAAAATCACTTTTTTCCCTCAATGAAAGCTTCGCAGCAAATAGTTAATTTTGATGCAGCCGGCTCTGAAACCAACCAGCAGATTACTCAAAATGCTTAACTCGCTGAGATAATCACTTCTTTCCCGAAATGAATGCTTCGCAAAAAATAGTTAATTTTGATGCAGCCGGCTCTGAAACCAACCAGCAAATTACTCAAAATGCTTAACTCGCCGAGATAATCATTTTTTTCCCTGAAATGAATGCTTCGCAAAAAATAGTTAATTTTGATGCAAGCCGCTCTGAAACCAACCGGCAAATTACTCAAAATGCTTAACTCGCCGAGAAAATCACTTTTTTTCGTAAATGAATGTTTGGCAATAAATAGTTCGTTTTGATGCAAGCTGCTCTGAATGCAACCGGCAAATTACTCAAAATGCTTAACTCGCCGCGAAAATCACTTTTTTCCCTCAATGAAAGCTTCGCAGAAAATAGTTAATTTTGATGCAGCCGGCTCTGAAACCAACCAGCAATTTACTCAAAATGCTTAACTCGCCGAGGTAATCACTTCTTTCCTGAAATGAATGCTTCGCAAATAATAGTTAATTTTGATGCAAGCCGCTCTGAAACCAACCGGCAAATTACTCAAAATGCTTTACTCGCCGAGAAAATCACTTTTCTTCCAAAATGAATGTCTCGCAAAAAATAGTTAATTTTGATGCAGCCGGCTCTGAAACCGACCGGCAAATTACTCAAAATGCTTAACTCGCCGAGATAATCACTTCTTTCCCGAAATGAATGCTTCGCAAAAAATAGTTAATTTTGATGCAAACCGCTCTGAAACCAACCAGCAAATTACTCAAAATGCTTAACTCGCCGCGAAAATCACTTTTTTCCTGAAATGAATGCAACGCAAAAAATAGTTATTTTGATGCAAGCCGCTCTGAAACCAACCGGCAAATTACTCAAAATGCTTAACTCGCCGAGAAAATTACTTTTCTTCCAAAATGAATGTCTCGCAAAAAATAGCTAATTTTGATGCAGCCGGCTCTGAAACCGACCGGCAAATTACTCAAAATGCTTAACTCGCCGAGATAATCACGTTTTTCCCTGAAATGAATGCTTCGCAAAAAATAGTTAATTTTGATGCAAGCCGCTCTGAAACCAACCGGCAAATTACTCAAAATGCTTAACTCGCCGAGAAAATCACTTTTTTTCGCAAATGAATGTTTGGCAATAAATAGTTAGTTTTGATGCAAGCTGCTCTGAAACCAACCGGCAAATTACTCAAAATGCTTAACTCTCCGCGAAAATCACTTTTTTCCCAAAATGAAAGCTTCACAGAAAATAGTTAATTTTGATGCAGCCGGCTCTGAAACCAACCAGCAAATTACTCAAAATGCTTAATTCGCCGAGGTAATCACTTCTTTCCCGAAATGAATGCTTCGCAAAAAATAGTTAATTTTGAAGGAAGCCGCTCTGAAACCAACCGGCAAATTACTCAAAATGCTTAACTCGCCGAGAAAATCACTTTTCTTCCAAAATGAATGTCTCGCAAAAAATAGTTAATTTTGATGCAGCCGGCTCTGAAATCCACCGGCAAATTACTCAAAATGCTTAACTCGCCGAGATAATCACTTCTTTCCCGAAATGAATGCTTCGCAAAAAATAGTTAATTTTGATGCAAGCCGCTCTGAAACCAACCGGCAAATTACTCAAAATGCTCAACTCGCCGAGAAAATCACTTTTCTACCAAAATGAATGTCTGTCAAAAAATAGTTAATTTTGTTGCAAGCCGCTCTGAAATCAACCGGCAAATTACTCAAAATGCTTAACTCGCCGCGAAAATCACTTTTTTCCTGAAATGAATGCAACGCAAAAAATAGTTATTTTGATGCAAGCCGCTCTGAAACCAACCGGCAAATTACTCAAAATGCTTAACTCGCCGAGAAAATCACTTTTTTTCGTAAATGAATGTTTGGCAATAAATAGTTAGTTTTGATGCAAGCTGCTCTGAAACCAACCAGCAAATTACTCAAAATGCTTAACTCGCCGAGAAAATTACTTTTCTTCCAAAATGAATGTCTCGCAAAAAATAGCTAATTTTGATGCAGCCGGCTCTGAAACCGACCGGCAAATTACTCAAAATGCTTAACTCGCCGAGATAATCACGTTTTTCCCTGAAATGAATGCTTCGCAAAAAATAGTTAATTTTGATGCAAGCCGCTCTGAAACCAACCGGCAAATTACTCAAAATGCTTAACTCGCCGAGAAAATCACTTTTTTTCGCAAATGAATGTTTGGCAATAAATAGTTAGTTTTGATGCAAGCTGCTCTGAAACCAACCGGCAAATTACTCAAAATGCTTAACTCGCCGCGAAAATCACTTTTTTCCCAAAATGAAAGCTTCACAGAAAATAGTTAATTTTGATGCAGCCGGCTCTGAAACCAACCAGCAAATTACTCAAAATGCTTAATTCGCCGAGGTAATCACTTCTTTCCCGAAATGAATGCTTCGCAAAAAATAGTTAATTTTGAAGGAAGCCGCTCTGAAACCAACCGGCAAATTACTCAAAATGCTTAACTCGCCGCGAAAATCACTTTTTTCCCAAAATGAAAGCTTCACAGAAAATAGTTAATTTTGATGCAGCCGGCTCTGAAACCGACGGCAAATTACTCAAAATGCTTAACTCGCCGAGATAATCACTTCTTTCCCGAAATGAATGCTTCGCAAAAAATAGTTAATTGTGATGCAAGCCGCTCTGAAACCAACCGGCAAATTACTCAAAATGCTTAACTCGCCGAGAAAATCACTTTTTTTCGTAAATGAATGTCTGGCAAAAAATAGTTAATTTTGTTGCAAGCCGCTCTGAAACCAGCCGGCAAATTACTCAAAATGCTTAACTCGCCGCGAAAATCACTTTTTTTCGCAAATGAATGTTTGGCAATAAATAGTTAGTTTTGATGCAAGCTGCTCTGAAACCAACCGGCAAATTACTCAAAATGCTTAACTCTCCGCGAAAATCACTTTTTTCCCAAAATGAAAGCTTCACAGAAAATAGTTAATTTTGATGCAGCCGGCTCTGAAACCAACCAGCAAATTACTCAAAATGCTTAATTCGCCGAGGTAATCACTTCTTTCCCGAAATGAATGCTTCGCAAAAAATAGTTAATTTTGAAGGAAGCCGCTCTGAAACCAACCGGCAAATTACTCAAAATGCTTAACTCGCCGAGAAAATCACTTTTCTTCCAAAATGAATGTCTCGCAAAAAATAGTTAATTTTGATGCAGCCGGCTCTGAAACCCACCGGCAAATTACTCAAAATGCTTAACTCGCCGAGATAATCACTTCTTTCCCGAAATGAATGCTTCGCAAAAAATAGTTAATTTTGATGCAAGCCGCTCTGAAACCAACCGGCAAATTACTCAAAATGCTCAACTCGCCGAGAAAATCACTTTTCTACCAAAATGAATGTCTGTCAAAAAATAGTTAATTTTGTTGCAAGCCGCTCTGAAATCAACCGGCAAATTACTCAAAATGCTTAACTCGCCGCGAAAATCACTTTTTTCCTGAAATGAATGCAACGCAAAAAATAGTTATTTTGATGCAAGCCGCTCTGAAACCAACCGGCAAATTACTCAAAATGCTTAACTCGCCGAGAAAATCACTTTTTTTCGTAAACGAATGTTTGGCAATAAATAGTTAGTTTTGATGCAAGCTGCTCTGAAACCAACCAGCAAATTACTCAAAATGCTTAACTCGCCGAGAAAATTACTTTTCTTCCAAAATGAATGTCTCGCAACAAATAGCTAATTTTGATGCAGCCGGCTCTGAAACCGACCGGCAAATTACTCAAAATGCTTAACTCGCCGAGATAATCACGTTTTTCCCTGAAATGAATGCTTCGCAAAAAATAGTTAATTTTGATGCAAGCCGCTCTGAAACCAACCGGCAAATTACTCAAAATGCTTAACTCGCCGAGAAAATCACTTTTTTTCGCAAATGAATGTTTGGCAATAAATAGTTAGTTTTGATGCAAGCTGCTCTGAAACCAACCGGCAAATTACTCAAAATGCTTAACTCGCCGAGAAAATCACTTTTTACCCAAAATGAAAGCTTCACAGAAAATAGTTAATTTTGATGCAGCCGGCTCTGAAACCAACCAGCAAATTACTCAAAATGCTTAATTCGCCGAGGTAATCACTTCTTTCCCGAAATGAATGCTTCGCAAAAAATAGTTAATTTTGAAGCAAGCCGCTTTGAAACCAACCGGCAAATTACTCAAAATGCTTAACTCGCCGAGAAAATCACTTTTCTTCCAAAATGAATGTCTCGCAAAAAATAGTTAATTTTGATGCAGCCGGCTCTGAAACCCACCGGCAAATTACTCAAAATGCTTAACTCGCCGAGATAATCACTTTTTTCCCGAAATGAATGCTCCGCAAAAAATAGTTAATTTTGATGCAAGCCGCTCTGAAACCAACGAGCAAATTACTCAAAATGCTTAACTCGCCGAGAAAATCACTTTTTTTCGTAAATGAATGTTTGGCAATAAATAGTTAGTTTTGATGCAAGCTGCTCTGAAACCAACCAGCAAATTACTCAAAATGCTTAACTCGCCGACAAAATCACTTTTCTTCCAAAATGAATGTCTCGCAAAAAGTAGTTAATTTTGATGCAGCCGGCTCTGAAACCGACCGGCAAATTACTCAAAATGCTTAACTCGCCGAGATAATCACTACTTTCCCGAAATCAATGGTTCGCAAAAAATAGTTAATTTTGATGCAAGCTGCTCTGAAACCAACCAGCAAATTACTCAAAATGCTTAACTCGCCGAGAAAATCCACTTTTCTTCGTAAATGAATGTTTGGCAATAAATAGTTAATTTTGATGCAAGCTGCTCTGGAACCAACCAGCAAATTACTCAAAATACTTAACTCGCCGAGATAATCATTTTTTTTTCCTATATGAATGTTTCGCAAAAAATAGTAAATTTTGATGCAGCCGGCTCTGAAACCAACCGGCAAATTACTCAAAACTCGCCTAGAAAATCACCTTTTTCCCGAAATGAATGCTTCGCAAAAAGTAGTTAATTTTGATGCAAGCCGCTCTGAAACGAACCGGCAAATTACTCAAAATGCTTAACTCGCCGCGAAAATCACTTCTTTCCCGAAATGAATGCTTCGCAAAAAATAGTTAATTTTGATGCAGCCGGCTCTGAAACCAACCAGCAAATTGCTCAAAATGCTAAACTCGCCTAGAAAATCAATTTTTTCCCGAAATGAATGCTTCGCAAAAAGTAGTTAATTTTGATGCAAGCCGCTCTGACACCAACCGGCAAATTACTCAAAATGCTTAACTCGCCGAGAAAATCATTTTTTTTCCTATATGAATGTTTGGCAAAAAGTAGTGAATTTTAATGCAGCCGCTCTGAAACCAAACGGCAAATTACTGAAAATGCTTAACTCGCCGAGAAAATCACTTTTTTTCATAAATGAATGTTTGGCAATAAATAGTTCGTTTTGATGCATGCTGCTCTGAAACCAACCAGCAAATTACTCAAAATGCTTAACTCGCCGAACAAAATCACTTTTCTTCTTTAAAATTAATGTCTCGCAAAAAATAGTTAATTTTAATGCAGCCGGCTCTGAAACCAACCGGCAAATTACTCAAAATGCTTAACTCGGTGAGAAAATCACTTTTCTTCCAAAATGAGTGTCTCGCAAAAAATAGTTAATATTGATGCAGCCGGCTCTGAAACCCACCGGCAAATTACTCAAAATGCTTAACTCGCCGAGATAATCACTTCTTTCCCGAAATGAATGCTTCGCAAAAAATAGTTAATTTTGGTGCAAGCCGCTCTGAAACCAACCGGCAAATTACTCAAAATGCTCAACTCGCCGAGAAAATCACTTTTCTACCAAAATGAATGTCTGTCAAAAAATAGTTAATTTTGTTGCAAGCCGCTCTGAAATCAACCGGCAAATTACTCAAAATGCTTAACTCGCCGCGAAAATCACTTTTTTCCCGAAATGAATGCTCCGCAAAAAATAGTTAATTTTGATGCAAGCCGCTCTGAAACCAACCAGCAAATTACTCAAAATGCTTAACTCGCCGAGAAAATCACTTTTTTTCGTAAATGAATGTTTGGCAATAAATAGTTAGTTTTGATGCAAGCTGCTCTGAAACCAACCAGCAAATTACTCAAAATGCTTAACTCGCCGAGAAAATCACTTTTCTTCCAAAATGAATGTCTCGCAAAAAGTAGTTAATTTTGATGCAGCCGGCTCTGAAACCGACCGGCAAATTACTCAAAATGCTTAACTCGCCGAGATAATCACTTCTTTCCCGAAATGAATGGTTCGCAAAAAATAGTTAATTTTGATGCAAGCTGCTCTGAAACCAACCAGCAAATTACTCAAAATGGTTCACTCGCCGAGAAAATCACTTTTCTTCCAAAATGAATGTCTGGCAAAAAATAGTTAATTTTGTTGCATGCCGCTCTGAAACCAACCGGCAAATTACTCAAAATGCTTAACTCGCCGCGAAAATCACTTTTTTCCCTAAATGAAAGCTTCACAGCAAATAGTTAATTTTGATGCAGCCGGCTCTGAAACCGACGGCAAATTACTCAAAATGCTTAACTCGCCGAGATAATCACTTCTTTCCCGAAATGAATGCTTCGCAAAAAATAGTTAATTGTGATGCAAGCCGCTCTGAAACCAACCGGCAAATTACTCAAAATGCTTAACTCGCCGAGAAAATCACTTCTTTCCCGAAATCAATGGTTCGCAAAAAATAGTTAATTTTGATGCAAGCTGCTCTGAAACCAACCAGCAAATTACTCAAAATGCTTAACTCGCCGAGAAAATCCACTTTTCTTCGTAAATGAATGTTTGGCAATAAATAGTTAATTTTGATGCAAGCTGCTCTGGAACCAACCAGCAAATTACTCAAAATACTTAACTCGCCGAGATAATCATTTTTTTTTCCTATATGAATGTTTCGCAAAAAATAGTAAATTTTGATGCAGCCGGCTCTGAAACTAACCGGCAAATTACTCAAAACTCGCCTAGAAAATCACCTTTTTCCCGAAATGAATGCTTCGCAAAAAGTAGTTAATTTTGATGCAAGCCGCTCTGAAACGAACCGGCAAATTACTCAAAATGCTTAACTCGCCGCGAAAATCACTTCTTTCCCGAAATGAATGCTTCGCAAAAAATAGTTAATTTTGATGCAGCCGGCTCTGAAACCAACCAGCAAATTGCTCAAAATGCTAAACTCGCCTAGAAAATCACTTCTTTCCCGAAATCAATGGTTCGTAAAAAATAGTTAATTTTGATGCAAGCTGCTCTGAAACCAACCAGCAAATTACTCAAAATGCTTAACTCGCCGAGAAAATCCACTTTTCTTCGTAAATGAATGTTTGGCAATAAATAGTTAATTTTGATGCAAGCTGCTCTGGAACCAACCAGCAAATTACTCAAAATACTTAACTCGCCGAGATAATCATTTTTTTTTCCTATATGAATGTTTCGCAAAAAATAGTAAATTTTGATGCAGCCGGCTCTGAAACCAACCGGCAAATTACTCAAAACTCGCCTAGAAAATCACCTTTTTCCCGAAATGAATGCTTCGCAAAAAGTAGTTAATTTTGATGCAAGCCGCTCTGAAACGAACCGGCAAATTACTCAAAATGCTTAACTCGCCGCGAAAATCACTTCTTTCCCGAAATGAATGCTTCGCAAAAAGTAGTTAATTTTGATGCAAGCCGCTCTGAAACGAACCGGCAAATTACTCAAAATGCTTAACTCGCCGAGAAAATCATTTTTTTTCCTATATGATTGTTTGGCAAAAAGTAGTGAATTTTAATGCAGCCGCTCTGAAACCAAACGGCAAATTACTGAAAATGCTTAACTCGCCGAGAAAATCACTTTTTTTCATAAATGAATGTTTGGCAATAAATAGTTCGTTTTGATGCATGCTGCTCTGAAACCAACCAGCAAATTACTCAAAATGCTTAACTCGCCGAAAAAAATCACTTTTCTTCTTTAAAATTAATGTCTCGCAAAAAATAGTTAATTTTAATGCAGCCGGCTCTGAAACCAACCGGCAAATTACTCAAAATGCTTAACTCGGTGAGAAAATCACTTTTCTTCCAAAATGAGTGTCTCGCAAAAAATAGTTAATTTTGATTCAGCCGGCTGTGAAACCCACCGGCAAATTACTCAAAATGCTTAACTCGCCGAGATAATCACTTCTTTCCCGAAATGAATGCTTCGCAAAAAATAGTTAATTTTGGTGCAAGCCGCTCTGAAACCAACCGGCAAATTACTCAAAATGCTCAACTCGCCGAGAAAATCACTTTTCTACCAAAATGAATGTCTGTCAAAAAATAGTTAATTTTGTTGCAAGCCGCTCTGAAATCAACCGGCAAATTACTCAAAATGCTTAACTCGCCGCGAAAATCACTTTTTTCCCGAAATGAATGCTCCGCAAAAAATAGTTAATTTTGATGCAAGCCGCTCTGAAACCAACCAGCAAATTACTCAAAATGCTTAACTCGCCGAGAAAATCACTTTTTTTCGTAAATGAATGTTTGGCAATAAATAGTTAGTTTTGATGCAAGCTGCTCTGAAACCAACCAGCAAATTACTCAAAATGCTTAACTCGCCGAGAAAATCACTTTTCTTCCAAAATGAATGTCTCGCAAAAAGTAGTTAATTTTGATGCAGCCGGCTCTGAAACCGACCGGCAAATTACTCAAAATGCTTAACTCGCCGAGATAATCACTTCTTTCCCGAAATGAATGGTTCGCAAAAAATAGTTAATTTTGATGCAAGCTGCTCTGAAACCAACCAGCAAATTACTCAAAATGCTTCACTCGCCGAGAAAATCACTTTTCTTCCAAAATGAATGTCTGGCAAAAAATAGTTAATTTTGTTGCATGCCGCTCTGAAACCAACCGGCAAATTACTCAAAATGCTTAACTCGCCGCGAAAATCACTTTTTTCCCTAAATGAAAGCTTCACAGCATATAGTTAATTTTGATGCAGCCGGCTCTGAAACCGACGGCAAATTACTCAAAATGCTTAACTCGCCGAGATAATCACTTCTTTCCCGAAATGAATGCTTCGCAAAAAATAGTTAATTGTGATGCAAGCCGCTCTGAAACCATCCGGCAAATTACTCAAAATGCTTAACTCGCCGAGAAAATCACTTTTTTTCGTAAATGAATGTCTGGCAAAAAATAGTTAATTTTGTTGCAAGCCGCTCTGAAACCAGCCGGCAAATTACTCAAAATGCTTAACACGCCGAGAAAATCACTTTTTTTCGTAAATGTATGTTTGGCAATAAATAGTTAATTTTGATGCCTGCCGCTCTGAACCGAACCGGCAAATTACTCAAAATGCTTAACTCACCGAGAAAATCACTTCTTTCCCGAAATGAATGCTTCGCAAAAAAAAGATAATTTTGATGCAGCCGGCTCTGAAACTGACCGGCAAATTACTCAAAATGCTTAACTCACCGAGATAATCACTTCTTTCCCGAAATGAATGCTTCGCAAAAAATAGTTAATTTTGATGCAGCCGGCTCTGAAACCAACCAGCAAATTACTCAAAATGCTTAACTCGCCGACAAATTAACTTTTCTTCCAAAATGAATGACTGGCAAAAAATAGTTAATTTTGTTGCAAGCCGCTCTGAAACCAACCGGCAAATTACTCAAAATGCTTAACTCGCCGCGAAAATCACTTTTTTCCCTCAATGAAAGCTTCACAGCAAATAGTTAATTTTGATGCAGCCGGCTCTGAAACCAACCAGCAGATTACTCAAAATGCTTAACTCGCTGAGATAATCACTTCTTTCCCGAAATGAATGCTTCGCAAAAAATAGTTAATTGTGATGCAAGCCGCTCTGAAACCAACCGGCAAATTACTTAAAATGCTTAACTCGCCGAGAAAATCACTTTTTTTCGTAAATGAATGTCTGGCAAAAAATAGTTAATTTTGTTGCAAGCCGCTCTGAAACCAGCCGGCAAATTACTCAAAATTCTTAACTCGCCGAGATAATCACTTTTTTCCCTGAAATGAATGCTTCGCAAAAAATAGTTAATTTTGATGCAAGCCGCTCTGAAACCAACCGACAAATTACTCAAAATTACTCACCGAGAAAATCACTTTTTTTCGCAAATGAATGTTTGGCAATAAATAGTTAACTTTAATGCCAACCGTTCTGAGACCAACCTGCAAATTACTCAAAATGTTTAACTCGCTGAGAGAATCACTTCTTTCCCGAAATGAATGCTTCGCAAAAAATAGTTAATTTTGATGCAGCCGGCTCTGAAACCAACCAGCAAATTACTCAAAATGCTTAACTCGCCGAGATAATCACTTTTTTCCCTGTAATGAATGCTTCGCAAAAAATAGTTAATTTTGATGCAAGCCGCTCTGAAACCAACCGGCAAATTACTCAAAATGCTTAACTCGCCGAGAAAATCACTTTTTTTCGTAAATGAATGTTTGGCAATAAATAGTTCGTTTTGATGCAAGCTGCTCTGAATGCAACCGGCAAATTACTCAAAATGCTTAACTCGCCGAGGTAATCACTTCTTTCCTGAAATGAATGCTTCGCAAAAAATAGTTAATTTTGATGCAAGCCGCTCTGAAACCAACCGGCAAATTACTCAAAATGCTTAACTCGCCGAGAAAATCACTTTTCTACCAAAATGAATGTCTCGCAAAAAATAGTTAATTTTGATGCAGCCAGCTCTGAAACCGGCCGGCAAATTACTCAAAATGCTTAACTCGCCGAGATAATCACTTCTTTCCCGAAATGAATGCTTCGCAAAAAATAGTTAATTTTGATGCAGCCGGCTCTGAAACCAACCAGCAAATTACTCAAAATGCTTAACTCGCCGAGGAAATCACTTCTTTCCCGAAATGAATGCTTCGCAACAAATAGTTAATTTTGATGCAGCCGGCTCTGAAACCAACCGGCAAATTACTCAAAATGCTTAACTCGCCGCGAAAATCACTTTTTTCCCTAAATGAAAGCTTCACAGCAAATAGTTAATTTTGATGCAGCCGGCTCTGAAACCAACCAGCAAATTACTCAAAATGCTTAACTCGCCGAGAAAATCACTTTTCTTCCAAAATGAATGTCTGGCAAAAACTAGTTAATTTTGTAGCAAGCCGCTCTGAAACCAACCGGCAAATTTCTCAAAATGCTTAACTCACCGCGAAAATCACCTTTTTCCCTAAATGAAAACTTCACAGAAAATAGTTAATTTTGATGCATCCGGCTCTGAAACCAACCAGCAAATTACTCAAAATGCTTAACTCGCCGAGATAATCACTTCTTTCCCGAAATGAATGCTTCGCAAAAAATAGTTAATTGTGACGCAAGCCGCTCTGAAACCAACCGGCAAATTACTCAAAATGCTTAACTCGCCGAGAAAATCACTTTTTTTCGTAAATGAATGTCTGGCAAAAAATAGTTAATTTTGTTGCAAGTCGCTCTGAAACCAGCCGGCAAATTACTCAAAATGCTTAACTCGCCGAGGAAATCACTTCTTTTCCGAAATGAATGCTTCGCAAAAAATAGTTAATTTTGATGCAAGCCGCTCTGAAACCAACCGGCAAATTACTCAAAATGCTTTACTCGCCGAGATCATCACTTCTTTCCCGAAATTAATGGTTCGCAAAAAATAGTTAATTTTGATGCAAGCTGCTCTGAAACCAACCAGCAAATTACTCAAAATGCTTAACTCGCCGAGAAAATCCACTATTTTTCGTAAATGAATGTTTGGCAATAAATAGTTAATTTTGATGCAAGCTGCTCTGGAACCAACCAGCAAATTACTCAAAATACTTAACTCGCCGAGATAATCATTTTTTTTTCCTATATGAATGTTTCGCAAAAAATAGTAAATTTTGATGCAGCCGGCTCTGAAACCAACCGGCAAATTACTCAAAACTCGCCTAGAAAATCACCTTTTTCCCGAAATGAATGCTTCGCAAAATGTAGTTAATTTTGATGCAAGCCGCTCTGAAACGAACCGGCAAATTACTCAAAATGCTTAACTCGCCGCGAAAATCACTTCTTTCCCGAAATGAATGCTTCGCAAAAAATAGTTAATTTTGATGCAGCCGGCTCTGAAACCAACCAGCAAATTGCTCAAAATGCTAAACTCGCCTAGAAAATCAATTTTTTCCCGAAATGAATGCTTCGCAAAAAGTAGTTAATTTTGATGCAAGCCGCTCTGACACCAACCGGCAAATTACTCAAAATGCTTAACTCGCCGAGAAAATCATTTTTTTTCCTATATGAATGTTTGGCAAAAAGTAGTGAATTTTAATGCAGCCGCTCTGAAACCAAACGGCAAATTACTGAAAATGCTTAACTCGCCGAGAAAATCACTTTTTTTCATAAATGAATGTTTGGCAATAAATAGTTCGTTTTGATGCATGCTGCTCTGAAACCAACCAGCAAATTACTCAAAATGCTTAACTCGCCGAAAAAAATCACTTTTCTTCTTTAAAATTAATGTCTCGCAAAAAATAGTTAATTTTAATGCAGCCGGCTCTGAAACCAACCGGCAAATTACTCAAAATGCTTAACTCGGTGAGAAAATCACTTTTCTTCCAAAATGAGTGTCTCGCACAAAATAGTTAATTTTGATGCAGCCGGCTCTGAAACCCACCGGCAAATTACTCAAAATGCTTAACTCGCCGAGATAATCACTTCTTTCCCGAAATGAATGCTTCGCAAAAAATAGTTAATTTTGGTGCAAGCCGCTCTGAAACCAACCGGCAAATTACTCAAAATGCTCAACTCGCCGAGAAAATCACTTTTCTACCAAAATGAATGTCTGTCAAAAAATAGTTAATTTTGTTGCAAGCCGCTCTGAAATCAACCGGCAAATTACTCAAAATGCTTAACTCGCCGCGAAAATCACTTTTTTCCCGAAATGAATGCTCCGCAAAAAATAGTTAATTTTGATGCAAGCCGCTCTGAAACCAACCAGCAAATTACTCAAAATGCTTAACTCGCCGAGAAAATCACTTTTTTTCGTAAATGAATGTTTGGCAATAAATAGTTAGTTTTGATGCAAGCTGCTCTGAAACCAACCAGCAAATTACTCAAAATGCTTAACTCGCCGAGAAAATCACTTTTCTTCCAAAATGAATGTCTCGCAAAAAGTAGTTAATTTTGATGCAGCCGGCTCTGAAACCGACAGGCAAATTACTCAAAATGCTTAACTCGCCGAGATATTCACTTCTTTCCCGAAATGAATGGTTCGCAAAAAATTGTTAATTTTGATGCAAGCTGCTCTGAAACCAACCAGCAAATTACTTAAAATGCTTAACTCGCCGAGAAAATCACTTTTTTTCGTAAATGAATGTCTGGCAAAAAATAGTTAATTTTGTTGCAAGCCGCTCTGAAACCAGCCGGCAAATTACTCAAAATTCTTAACTCGCCGAGATAATCACTTTTTTCCCTGAAATGAATGCTTCGCAAAAAATAGTTAATTTTGATGCAAGCCGCTCTGAAACCAACCGACAAATTACTCAAAATTACTCACCGAGAAAATCACTTTTTTTCGCAAATGAATGTTTGGCAATAAATAGTTAACTTTAATGCCAACCGTTCTGAGACCAACCTGCAAATTACTCAAAATGTTTAACTCGCTGAGAGAATCACTTCTTTCCCGAAATGAATGCTTCGCAAAAAATAGTTAATTTTGATGCAGCCGGCTCTGAAACCAACCAGCAAATTACTCAAAATGCTTAACTCGCCGAGATAATCACTTTTTTCCCTGTAATGAATGCTTCGCAAAAAATAGTTAATTTTGATGCAAGCCGCTCTGAAACCAACCGGCAAATTACTCAAAATGCTTAACTCGCCGAGAAAATCACTTTTTTTCGTAAATGAATGTTTGGCAATAAATAGTTCGTTTTGATGCAAGCTGCTCTGAATGCAACCGGCAAATTACTCAAAATGCTTAACTCGCCGAGGTAATCACTTCTTTCCTGAAATGAATGCTTCGCAAAAAATAGTTAATTTTGATGCAAGCCGCTCTGAAACCAACCGGCAAATTACTCAAAATGCTTAACTCGCCGAGAAAATCACTTTTCTACCAAAATGAATGTCTCGCAAAAAATAGTTAATTTTGATGCAGCCAGCTCTGAAACCGGCCGGCAAATTACTCAAAATGCTTAACTCGCCGAGATAATCACTTCTTTCCCGAAATGAATGCTTCGCAAAAAATAGTTAATTTTGATGCAGCCGGCTCTGAAACCAACCAGCAAATTACTCAAAATGCTTAACTCGCCGAGGAAATCACTTCTTTCCCGAAATGAATGCTTCGCAACAAATAGTTAATTTTGATGCAGCCGGCTCTGAAACCAACCGGCAAATTACTCAAAATGCTTAACTCGCCGCGAAAATCACTTTTTTCCCTAAATGAAAGCTTCACAGCAAATAGTTAATTTTGATGCAGCCGGCTCTGAAACCAACCAGCAAATTACTCAAAATGCTTAACTCGCCGAGAAAATCACTTTTCTTCCAAAATGAATGTCTGGCAAAAACTAGTTAATTTTGTAGCAAGCCGCTCTGAAACCAACCGGCAAATTTCTCAAAATGCTTAACTCACCGCGAAAATCACCTTTTTCCCTAAATGAAAACTTCACAGAAAATAGTTAATTTTGATGCATCCGGCTCTGAAACCAACCAGCAAATTACTCAAAATGCTTAACTCGCCGAGATAATCACTTCTTTCCCGAAATGAATGCTTCGCAAAAAATAGTTAATTGTGACGCAAGCCGCTCTGAAACCAACCGGCAAATTACTCAAAATGCTTAACTCGCCGAGAAAATCACTTTTTTTCGTAAATGAATGTCTGGCAAAAAATAGTTAATTTTGTTGCAAGTCGCTCTGAAACCAGCCGGCAAATTACTCAAAATGCTTAACTCGCCGAGGAAATCACTTCTTTTCCGAAATGAATGCTTCGCAAAAAATAGTTAATTTTGATGCAAGCCGCTCTGAAACCAACCGGCAAATTACTCAAAATGCTTTACTCGCCGAGATCATCACTTCTTTCCCGAAATTAATGGTTCGCAAAAAATAGTTAATTTTGATGCAAGCTGCTCTGAAACCAACCAGCAAATTACTCAAAATGCTTAACTCGCCGAGAAAATCCACTATTTTTCGTAAATGAATGTTTGGCAATAAATAGTTAATTTTGATGCAAGCTGCTCTGGAACCAACCAGCAAATTACTCAAAATACTTAACTCGCCGAGATAATCATTTTTTTTTCCTATATGAATGTTTCGCAAAAAATAGTAAATTTTGATGCAGCCGGCTCTGAAACCAACCGGCAAATTACTCAAAACTCGCCTAGAAAATCACCTTTTTCCCGAAATGAATGCTTCGCAAAATGTAGTTAATTTTGATGCAAGCCGCTCTGAAACGAACCGGCAAATTACTCAAAATGCTTAACTCGCCGCGAAAATCACTTCTTTCCCGAAATGAATGCTTCGCAAAAAATAGTTAATTTTGATGCAGCCGGCTCTGAAACCAACCAGCAAATTGCTCAAAATGCTAAACTCGCCTAGAAAATCAATTTTTTCCCGAAATGAATGCTTCGCAAAAAGTAGTTAATTTTGATGCAAGCCGCTCTGACACCAACCGGCAAATTACTCAAAATGCTTAACTCGCCGAGAAAATCATTTTTTTTCCTATATGAATGTTTGGCAAAAAGTAGTGAATTTTAATGCAGCCGCTCTGAAACCAAACGGCAAATTACTGAAAATGCTTAACTCGCCGAGAAAATCACTTTTTTTCATAAATGAATGTTTGGCAATAAATAGTTCGTTTTGATGCATGCTGCTCTGAAACCAACCAGCAAATTACTCAAAATGCTTAACTCGCCGAAAAAAATCACTTTTCTTCTTTAAAATTAATGTCTCGCAAAAAATAGTTAATTTTAATGCAGCCGGCTCTGAAACCAACCGGCAAATTACTCAAAATGCTTAACTCGGTGAGAAAATCACTTTTCTTCCAAAATGAGTGTCTCGCACAAAATAGTTAATTTTGATGCAGCCGGCTCTGAAACCCACCGGCAAATTACTCAAAATGCTTAACTCGCCGAGATAATCACTTCTTTCCCGAAATGAATGCTTCGCAAAAAATAGTTAATTTTGGTGCAAGCCGCTCTGAAACCAACCGGCAAATTACTCAAAATGCTCAACTCGCCGAGAAAATCACTTTTCTACCAAAATGAATGTCTGTCAAAAAATAGTTCATTTTGTTGCAAGCCGCTCTGAAATCAACCGGCAAATTACTCAAAATGCTTAACTCGCCGCGAAAATCACTTTTTTCCCGAAATGAATGCTCCGCAAAAAATAGTTAATTTTGATGCAAGCCGCTCTGAAACCAACCAGCAAATTACTCAAAATGCTTAACTCGCCGAGAAAATCACTTTTTTTCGTAAATGAATGTTTGGCAATAAATAGTTAGTTTTGATGCAAGCTGCTCTGAAACCAACCAGCAAATTACTCAAAATGCTTAACTCGCCGAGAAAATCACTTTTCTTCCAAAATGAATGTCTCGCAAAAAGTAGTTAATTTTGATGCAGCCGGCTCTGAAACCGACCGGCAAATTACTCAAAATGCTTAACTCGCCGAGATATTCACTTCTTTCCCGAAATGAATGGTTCGCAAAAAATAGTTAATTTTGATGCAAGCTGCTCTGAAACCAACCAGCAAATTACTCAAAATGCTTCACTCGCCGAGAAAATCACTTTTCTTCCAAAATGAATGTCTGGCAAAAAATAGTTAATTTTGTTGCATGCCGCTCTGAAACCAACCGGCAAATTACTCAAAATGCTTAACTCGCCGCGAAAATCACTTTTTTCCCTAAATGAAAGCTTCACAGCAAATAGTTAATTTTGATGCAGCCGGCTCTGAAACCGACGGCAAATTACTCAAAATGCTTAACTCGCCGAGATAATCACTTCTTTCCCGAAATGAATGCTTCGCAAAAAATAGTTAATTGTGATGCAAGCCGCTCTGAAACCAACCGGCAAATTACTCAAAATGCTTAACTCGCCGAGAAAATCACTTTTTTTCGTAAATGAATGTCTGGCAAAAAATAGTTAATTTTGTTGCAAGCCGCTCTGAAACCAGCCGGCAAATTACTCAAAATGCTTAACTCGCCGCGAAAATCACTTTTTTCCCTCAATGAAAGCTTCACAGCAAATAGTTAATTTTGATGCAGCCGGCTCTGAAACCAACCAGCAGATTACTCAAAATGCTTAACTCGCTGAGATAATCACTTCTTTCCCGAAATGAATGCTTCGCAAAAAATAGTTAATTGTGATGCAAGCCGCTCTGAAACCAACCGGCAAATTACTTAAAATGCTTAACTCGCCGAGAAAATCACTTTTTTTCGTAAATGAATGTCTGGCAAAAAATAGTTAATTTTGTTGCAAGCCGCTCTGAAACCAGCCGGCAAATTACTCAAAATTCTTAACTCGCCGAGATAATCACTTTTTTCCCTGAAATGAATGCTTCGCAAAAAATAGTTAATTTTGATGCAAGCCGCTCTGAAACCAACCGACAAATTACTCAAAATTACTCACCGAGAAAATCACTTTTTTTCGCAAATGAATGTTTGGCAATAAATAGTTAACTTTAATGCCAACCGTTCTGAGACCAACCTGCAAATTACTCAAAATGTTTAACTCGCTGAGAGAATCACTTCTTTCCCGAAATGAATGCTTCGCAAAAAATAGTTAATTTTGATGCAGCCGGCTCTGAAACCAACCAGCAAATTACTCAAAATGCTTAACTCGCCGAGATAATCACTTTTTTCCCTGTAATGAATGCTTCGCAAAAAATAGTTAATTTTGATGCAAGCCGCTCTGAAACCAACCGGCAAATTACTCAAAATGCTTAACTCGCCGAGAAAATCACTTTTTTTCGTAAATGAATGTTTGGCAATAAGTAGTTCGTTTTGATGCAAGCTGCTCTGAATGCAACCGGCAAATTACTCAAAATGCTTAACTCGCCGAGGTAATCACTTCTTTCCTGAAATGAATGCTTCGCAAAAAATAGTTAATTTTGATGCAAGCCGCTCTGAAACCAACCGGCAAATTACTCAAAATGCTTAACTCGCCGAGAAAATCACTTTTCTTCCAAAATGAATGTCTCGCAAAAAATAGTTAATTTTGATGCAGCCAGCTCTGAAACCGACCGGCAAATTACTCAAAATGCTTAACTCGCCGAGATAATCACTTCTTTCCCGAAATGAATGCTTCGCAAAAAATAGTTAATTTTGATGCAGCCGGCTCTGAAACCAACCAGCAAATTACTCAAAATGCTTAACTCGCCGAGGAAATCACTTCTTTCCCGAAATGAATGCTTCGCAAAAAATAGTTAATTTTGATGCAAGCCGCTCTGAAACCAACCGGCAAATTACTCAAAATGCTTTACTCGCCGAGAAAATCACTTTTCTTCCAAAATGAATGTCTCGCAACAAATAGTTAATTTTGATGCAGCCGGCTCTGAAACCAACCGGCAAATTACTCAAAATGCTTAACTCGCCGCGAAAATCACTTTTTTCCCTAAATGAAAGCTTCACAGCAAATAGTTAATTTTGATGCAGCCGGCTCTGAAACCAACCAGCAAATTACTCAAAATGCTTAACTCGCCGAGAAAATCACTTTTCTTCCAAAATGAATGTCTGGCAAAAACTAGTTAATTTTGTAGCAAGCCGCTCTGAAACCAACCGGCAAATTTCTCAAAATGCTTAACTCACCGCGAAAATCACCTTTTTCCCTAAATGAAAACTTCACAGAAAATAGTTAATTTTGATGCATCCGGCTCTGAAACCAACCAGCAAATTACTCAAAATGCTTAACTCGCCGAGATAATCACTTCTTTCCCGAAATGAATGCTTCGCAAAAAATAGTTAATTGTGACGCAAGCCGCTCTGAAACCAACCGGCAAATTACTCAAAATGCTGAACTCGCCGAGAAAATCACTTTTTTTCGTAAATGAATGTCTGGCAAAAAATAGTTAATTTTGTTGCAAGCCGCTGTGAAACCAGCCGGCAAATTACTCAAAATGCTTAACTCGCCGAGGAAATCACTTCTTTTCCGAAATGAATGCTTCGCAAAAAATAGTTAATTTTGATGCAAGCCGCTCTGAAACCAACCGGCAAATTACTCAAAATGCTTTACTCGCCGAGAAAATCACTTTTCTTCCAAAATGAATGTCTCGCAAAAAATAGTTAATTTTGATGCAGCCAGCTCTGAAACCGACCGGCAAATTACTCAAAATGCTTAACTCGCCGAGATAATCACTTCTTTCCCGAAATGAATGCTTCGCAGCAAATAGTTAATTTTGATGCAAACCGCTCTGAAACCAACCAGCAAATTACTCAAAATGCTTAACTCGCCGCGAAAATCACTTTTTTCCTGAAATGAATGCAACGCAAAAAATAGTTATTTTGATGCAAGCCGCTCTGAAACCAACCGGCAAATTACTCAAAATGCTTAACTCGCCGAGAAAATCACTTTTTTTCGTAAATGAATGTTTGGCAATAAATAGTTAGTTTTGATGCAAGCTCCTCTGAAACCAACCGGCAAATTACTCAAAATGCTTAACTCGCCGCGAAAATCACTTTTTTCCCTAAATGAAAGCTTCACAGAAAATAGTTAATTTTGATGCAAGCCGCTCTGAAACCAACCGGCAAATTACTCAAAATGCTTAACTCGCCGCGAAAATCACTTTTTTCACTTCATGAAAGCTTCACAGCAAATAGTTAATTTTGATGCAGCCGGCTCTGAAACCAACCAGCAAATTACTCAAAATGCTTAACTCGCCGAGGAAATCACTTCTTTCCCGAAATGAATGCTTCGCAAAAAATAGTTAATTTTGATGCAAGCCGCTCTGAAACCAACCGGCAAATTACTCAAAATGCTTTACTCGCCGAGAAAATCACTTTTCTTCCAAAATGAATGTCTCGCAACAAAAAGTTAATTTTGATGCAGCCGGCTCTGAAACCAACCGGCAAATTACTCAAAATGCTTAACTCGCCGCGAAAATCACTTTTTTCCCTAAATGAAAGCTTCACAGCAAATAGTTAATTTTGATGCAGCCGGCTCTGAAACCAACCAGCAAATTACTCAAAATGCTTAACTCGCCGAGGAAATCACTTCTTTCCCGAAATGAATGCTTCGCAAAAAATAGTTAATTTTGATGCAAGCCGCTCTGAAACCAACCGGCAAATTACTCAAAATGCTTTACTCGCCGAGAAAATCACTTTTCTTCCAAAATGAATGTCTCGCAACAAAAAGTTAATTTTGATGCAGCCGGCTCTGAAACCAACCGGCAAATTACTCAAAATGCTTAACTCGCCGCGAAAATCACTTTTTTCCCTAAATGAAAGCTTCACAGCAAATAGTTAATTTTGATGCAGCCGGCTCTGAAACCAACCAGCAAATTACTCAAAATGCTTAACTCGCCGAGATAATCACTTCTTTCCCGAAATGAATGCTTCGCAAAAAATAGTTAATTGTGACGCAAGCCGCTCTGAAACCAACCGGCAAATTACTCAAAATGCTTAACTCGCCGAGAAAATCACTTTTTTTCGTAAATGAATGTCTGGCAAAAAATAGTTAATTTTGTTGCAAGCCGCTGTGAAACCAGCCGGCAAATTACTCAAAATGCTTAACTCGCCGAGGAAATCACTTCTTTTCCGAAATGAATGCTTCGCAAAAAATAGTTAATTTTGATGCAAGCCGCTCTGAAACCAACCGGCAAATTACTCAAAATGCTTTACTCGCCGAGAAAATCACTTTTCTTCCAAAATGAATGTCTCGCAAAAAATAGTTAATTTTGATGCAGCCAGCTCTGAAACCGACCGGCAAATTACTCAAAATGCTTAACTCGCCGAGATAATCACTTCTTTCCCGAAATGAATGCTTCGCAGCAAATAGTTAATTTTGATGCAAACCGCTCTGAAACCAACCAGCAAATTACTCAAAATGCTTAACTCGCCGCGAAAATCACTTTTTTCCTGAAATGAATGCAACGCAAAAAATAGTTATTTTGATGCAAGCCGCTCTGAAACCAACCGGCAAATTACTCAAAATGCTTAACTCGCCGAGAAAATCACTTTTTTTCGTAAATGAATGTTTGGCAATAAATAGTTAGTTTTGATGCAAGCTCCTCTGAAACCAACCGGCAAATTACTCAAAATGCTTAACTCGCCGCGAAAATCACTTTTTTCCCTAAATGAAAGCTTCACAGAAAATAGTTAATTTTGATGCAAGCCGCTCTGAAACCAACCGGCAAATTACTCAAAATGCTTAACTCGCCGCGAAAATCACTTTTTTCACTTCATGAAAGCTTCACAGCAAATAGTTAATTTTGATGCAGCCGGCTCTGAAACCAACCAGCAAATTACTCAAAATGCTTAACTCGCCGAGGAAATCACTTCTTTCCCGAAATGAATGCTTCGCAAAAAATAGTTAATTTTGATGCAAGCCGCTCTGAAACCAACCGGCAAATTACTCAAAATGCTTTACTCGCCGAGAAAATCACTTTTCTTCCAAAATGAATGTCTCGCAACAAAAAGTTAATTTTGATGCAGCCGGCTCTGAAACCAACCGGCAAATTACTCAAAATGCTTAACTCGCCGCGAAAATCACTTTTTTCCCTAAATGAAAGCTTCACAGCAAATAGTTAATTTTGATGCAGCCGGCTCTGAAACCAACCAGCAAATTACTCAAAATGCTTAACTCGCCGAGGAAATCACTTCTTTCCCGAAATGAATGCTTCGCAAAAAATAGTTAATTTTGATGCAAGCCGCTCTGAAACCAACCGGCAAATTACTCAAAATGCTTTACTCGCCGAGAAAATCACTTTTCTTCCAAAATGAATGTCTCGCAACAAAAAGTTAATTTTGATGCAGCCGGCTCTGAAACCAACCGGCAAATTACTCAAAATGCTTAACTCGCCGCGAAAATCACTTTTTTCCCTAAATGAAAGCTTCACAGCAAATAGTTAATTTTGATGCCGCCGGCTCTGAAACCAACCAGCAAATTACTCAAAATGCTTAGCTCGCTGAGATAATCACTTCTTTCCCGAAATGAATGCTTCGCATAAAATAGTTAATTGTGATGCAAGCCGCTCTGAAACCAACCAGCAAATTACTCAAAATGCTTAACTCGCCGAGAAAATCACTTTTCTTCCAAAATGAATGTCTGGCAAAAACTAGTTAATTTTGTAGCAAGCCGCTCTGAACCCAACCGGCAAATTTCTCAAAATGCTTAACTCACCGCGAAAATCACCTTTTTCCCTAAATGAAAGCTTCACAGAAAATAGTTAATTTTGATGCAGCCGGCTCTGAAACCAACCAGCAAATTACTCAAAATGCTTAACTCGCCGAGATAATCACTTCTTTCCCGAAATGAATGCTTCGCAGCAAATAGTTAATTTTGATGCAAACCGCTCTGAAACCAACCAGCAAATTACTCAAAATGCTTAACTCGCCGCGAAAATCACTTTTTTCCTGAAATGAATGCAACGCAAAAAATAGTTATTTTGATGCAAGCCGCTCTGAAACCAACCGGCAAATTACTCAAAATGCTTAACTCGCCGAGAAAATCACTTTTTTTCGTAAATGAATGTTTGGCAATAAATAGTTAGTTTTGATGCAAGCTCCTCTGAAACCAACCGGCAAATTACTCAAAATGCTTAACTCGCCGCGAAAATCACTTTTTTCCCTAAATGAAAGCTTCACAGAAAATAGTTAATTTTGATGCAAGCCGCTCTGAAACCAACCGGCAAATTACTCAAAATGCTTAACTCGCCGCGAAAATCACTTTTTTCACTTCATGAAAGCTTCACAGCAAATAGTTAATTTTGATGCAGCCGGCTCTGAAACCAACCAGCAAATTACTCAAAATGCTTAACTCGCCGAGGAAATCACTTCTTTCCCGAAATGAATGCTTCGCAAAAAATAGTTAATTTTGATGCAAGCCGCTCTGAAACCAACCGGCAAATTACTCAAAATGCTTTACTCGCCGAGAAAATCACTTTTCTTCCAAAATGAATGTCTCGCAACAAAAAGTTAATTTTGATGCAGCCGGCTCTGAAACCAACCGGCAAATTACTCAAAATGCTTAACTCGCCGCGAAAATCACTTTTTTCCCTAAATGAAAGCTTCACAGCAAATAGTTAATTTTGATGCAGCCGGCTCTGAAACCAACCAGCAAATTACTCAAAATGCTTAACTCGCCGAGGAAATCACTTCTTTCCCGAAATGAATGCTTCGCAAAAAATAGTTAATTTTGATGCAAGCCGCTCTGAAACCAACCGGCAAATTACTCAAAATGCTTTACTCGCCGAGAAAATCACTTTTCTTCCAAAATGAATGTCTCGCAACAAAAAGTTAATTTTGATGCAGCCGGCTCTGAAACCAACCGGCAAATTACTCAAAATGCTTAACTCGCCGCGAAAATCACTTTTTTCCCTAAATGAAAGCTTCACAGCAAATAGTTAATTTTGATGCAGCCGGCTCTGAAACCAACCAGCAAATTACTCAAAATGCTTAACTCGCCGAGATAATCACTTCTTTCCCGAAATGAATGCTTCGCAAAAAATAGTTAATTGTGACGCAAGCCGCTCTGAAACCAACCGGCAAATTACTCAAAATGCTTAACTCGCCGAGAAAATCACTTTTTTTCGTAAATGAATGTCTGGCAAAAAATAGTTAATTTTGTTGCAAGCCGCTGTGAAACCAGCCGGCAAATTACTCAAAATGCTTAACTCGCCGAGGAAATCACTTCTTTTCCGAAATGAATGCTTCGCAAAAAATAGTTAATTTTGATGCAAGCCGCTCTGAAACCAACCGGCAAATTACTCAAAATGCTTTACTCGCCGAGAAAATCACTTTTCTTCCAAAATGAATGTCTCGCAAAAAATAGTTAATTTTGATGCAGCCAGCTCTGAAACCGACCGGCAAATTACTCAAAATGCTTAACTCGCCGAGATAATCACTTCTTTCCCGAAATGAATGCTTCGCAGCAAATAGTTAATTTTGATGCAAACCGCTCTGAAACCAACCAGCAAATTACTCAAAATGCTTAACTCGCCGCGAAAATCACTTTTTTCCTGAAATGAATGCAACGCAAAAAATAGTTATTTTGATGCAAGCCGCTCTGAAACCAACCGGCAAATTACTCAAAATGCTTAACTCGCCGAGAAAATCACTTTTTTTCGTAAATGAATGTTTGGCAATAAATAGTTAGTTTTGATGCAAGCTCCTCTGAAACCAACCGGCAAATTACTCAAAATGCTTAACTCGCCGCGAAAATCACTTTTTTCCCTAAATGAAAGCTTCACAGAAAATAGTTAATTTTGATGCAAGCCGCTCTGAAACCAACCGGCAAATTACTCAAAATGCTTAACTCGCCGCGAAAATCACTTTTTTCACTTCATGAAAGCTTCACAGCAAATAGTTAATTTTGATGCAGCCGGCTCTGAAACCAACCAGCAAATTACTCAAAATGCTTAACTCGCCGAGGAAATCACTTCTTTCCCGAAATGAATGCTTCGCAAAAAATAGTTAATTTTGATGCAAGCCGCTCTGAAACCAACCGGCAAATTACTCAAAATGCTTTACTCGCCGAGAAAATCACTTTTCTTCCAAAATGAATGTCTCGCAACAAAAAGTTAATTTTGATGCAGCCGGCTCTGAAACCAACCGGCAAATTACTCAAAATGCTTAACTCGCCGCGAAAATCACTTTTTTCCCTAAATGAAAGCTTCACAGCAAATAGTTAATTTTGATGCAGCCGGCTCTGAAACCAACCAGCAAATTACTCAAAATGCTTAACTCGCCGAGGAAATCACTTCTTTCCCGAAATGAATGCTTCGCAAAAAATAGTTAATTTTGATGCAAGCCGCTCTGAAACCAACCGGCAAATTACTCAAAATGCTTTACTCGCCGAGAAAATCACTTTTCTTCCAAAATGAATGTCTCGCAACAAAAAGTTAATTTTGATGCAGCCGGCTCTGAAACCAACCGGCAAATTACTCAAAATGCTTAACTCGCCGCGAAAATCACTTTTTTCCCTAAATGAAAGCTTCACAGCAAATAGTTAATTTTGATGCCGCCGGCTCTGAAACCAACCAGCAAATTACTCAAAATGCTTAGCTCGCTGAGATAATCACTTCTTTCCCGAAATGAATGCTTCGCATAAAATAGTTAATTGTGATGCAAGCCGCTCTGAAACCAACCAGCAAATTACTCAAAATGCTTAACTCGCCGAGAAAATCACTTTTCTTCCAAAATGAATGTCTGGCAAAAACTAGTTAATTTTGTAGCAAGCCGCTCTGAAACCAACCGGCAAATTTCTCAAAATGCTTAACTCACCGCGAAAATCACCTTTTTCCCTAAATGAAAGCTTCACAGAAAATAGTTAATTTTGATGCAGCCGGCTCTGAAACCAACCAGCAAATTACTCAAAATGCTTAACTCGCCGAGATAATCACTTCTTTCCCGAAATGAATGCTTCGCAAAAAATAGTTAATTGTGACGCAAGCCGCTCTGAAACCAACCGGCAAATTACTCAAAATGCTTAACTCGCCGAGAAAATCACTTTTTTTCGTAAATGAATGTCTGGCAAAAAATAGTTAATTTTGTTGCAAGCCGCTGTGAAACCAGCCGGCAAATTACTCAAAATGCTTAACTCGCCGAGGAAATCACTTCTTTTCCGAAATGAATGCTTCGCAAAAAATAGTTAATTTTGATGCAAGCCGCTCTGAAACCAACCGGCAAATTACTCAAAATGCTTTACTCGCCGAGAAAATCACTTTTCTTCCAAAATGAATGTCTCGCAAAAAATAGTTAATTTTGATGCAGCCAGCTCTGAAACCGACCGGCAAATTACTCAAAATGCTTAACTCGCCGAGATAATCACTTCTTTCCCGAAATGAATGCTTCGCAGCAAATAGTTAATTTTGATGCAAACCGCTCTGAAACCAACCAGCAAATTACTCAAAATGCTTAACTCGCCGCGAAAATCACTTTTTTCCTGAAATGAATGCAACGCAAAAAATAGTTATTTTGATGCAAGCCGCTCTGAAACCAACCGGCAAATTACTCAAAATGCTTAACTCGCCGAGAAAATCACTTTTTTTCGTAAATGAATGTTTGGCAATAAATAGTTAGTTTTGATGCAAGCCGCTCTGAAACCAACCGGCAAATTACTCAAAATGCTTAACTCGCCGCGAAAATCACTTTTTTCACTTCATGAAAGCTTCACAGCAAATAGTTAATTTTGATGCAGCCGGCTCTGAAACCAACCAGCAAATTACTCAAAATGCTTAACTCGCCGAGGAAATCACTTCTTTCCCGAAATGAATGCTTCGCAAAAAATAGTTAATTTTGATGCAAGCCGCTCTGAAACCAACCGGCAAATTACTCAAAATGCTTTACTCGCCGAGAAAATCACTTTTCTTCCAAAATGAATGTCTCGCAACAAAAAGTTAATTTTGATGCAGCCGGCTCTGAAACCAACCGGCAAATTACTCAAAATGCTTAACTCGCCGCGAAAATCACTTTTTTCCCTAAATGAAAGCTTCACAGCAAATAGTTAATTTTGATGCAGCCGGCTCTGAAACCAACCAGCAAATTACTCAAAATGCTTAACTCGCCGAGGAAATCACTTCTTTCCCGAAATGAATGCTTCGCAAAAAATAGTTAATTTTGATGCAAGCCGCTCTGAAACCAACCGGCAAATTACTCAAAATGCTTTACTCGCCGAGAAAATCACTTTTCTTCCAAAATGAATGTCTCGCAACAAAAAGTTAATTTTGATGCAGCCGGCTCTGAAACCAACCGGCAAATTACTCAAAATGCTTAACTCGCCGCGAAAATCACTTTTTTCCCTAAATGAAAGCTTCACAGCAAATAGTTAATTTTGATGCAGCCGGCTCTGAAACCAACCAGCAAATTACTCAAAATGCTTAACTCGCCGAGATAATCACTTCTTTCCCGAAATGAATGCTTCGCAAAAAATAGTTAATTGTGACGCAAGCCGCTCTGAAACCAACCGGCAAATTACTCAAAATGCTTAACTCGCCGAGAAAATCACTTTTTTTCGTAAATGAATGTCTGGCAAAAAATAGTTAATTTTGTTGCAAGCCGCTGTGAAACCAGCCGGCAAATTACTCAAAATGCTTAACTCGCCGAGGAAATCACTTCTTTTCCGAAATGAATGCTTCGCAAAAAATAGTTAATTTTGATGCAAGCCGCTCTGAAACCAACCGGCAAATTACTCAAAATGCTTTACTCGCCGAGAAAATCACTTTTCTTCCAAAATGAATGTCTCGCAAAAAATAGTTAATTTTGATGCAGCCAGCTCTGAAACCGACCGGCAAATTACTCAAAATGCTTAACTCGCCGAGATAATCACTTCTTTCCCGAAATGAATGCTTCGCAGCAAATAGTTAATTTTGATGCAAACCGCTCTGAAACCAACCAGCAAATTACTCAAAATGCTTAACTCGCCGCGAAAATCACTTTTTTCCTGAAATGAATGCAACGCAAAAAATAGTTATTTTGATGCAAGCCGCTCTGAAACCAACCGGCAAATTACTCAAAATGCTTAACTCGCCGAGAAAATCACTTTTTTTCGTAAATGAATGTTTGGCAATAAATAGTTAGTTTTGATGCAAGCTCCTCTGAAACCAACCGGCAAATTACTCAAAATGCTTAACTCGCCGCGAAAATCACTTTTTTCCCTAAATGAAAGCTTCACAGAAAATAGTTAATTTTGATGCAAGCCGCTCTGAAACCAACCGGCAAATTACTCAAAATGCTTAACTCGCCGCGAAAATCACTTTTTTCACTTCATGAAAGCTTCACAGCAAATAGTTAATTTTGATGCAGCCGGCTCTGAAACCAACCAGCAAATTACTCAAAATGCTTAACTCGCCGAGGAAATCACTTCTTTCCCGAAATGAATGCTTCGCAAAAAATAGTTAATTTTGATGCAAGCCGCTCTGAAACCAACCGGCAAATTACTCAAAATGCTTTACTCGCCGAGAAAATCACTTTTCTTCCAAAATGAATGTCTCGCAACAAAAAGTTAATTTTGATGCAGCCGGCTCTGAAACCAACCGGCAAATTACTCAAAATGCTTAACTCGCCGCGAAAATCACTTTTTTCCCTAAATGAAAGCTTCACAGCAAATAGTTAATTTTGATGCCGCCGGCTCTGAAACCAACCAGCAAATTACTCAAAATGCTTAGCTCGCTGAGATAATCACTTCTTTCCCGAAATGAATGCTTCGCATAAAATAGTTAATTGTGATGCAAGCCGCTCTGAAACCAACCAGCAAATTACTCAAAATGCTTAACTCGCCGAGAAAATCACTTTTCTTCCAAAATGAATGTCTGGCAAAAACTAGTTAATTTTGTAGCAAGCCGCTCTGAAACCAACCGGCAAATTTCTCAAAATGCTTAACTCACCGCGAAAATCACCTTTTTCCCTAAATGAAAGCTTCACAGAAAATAGTTAATTTTGATGCAGCCGGCTCTGAAACCAACCAGCAAATTACTCAAAATGCTTAACTCGCCGAGATAATCACTTCTTTCCCGAAATGAATGCTTCGCAGCAAATAGTTAATTTTGATGCAAACCGCTCTGAAACCAACCAGCAAATTACTCAAAATGCTTAACTCGCCGCGAAAATCACTTTTTTCCTGAAATGAATGCAACGCAAAAAATAGTTATTTTGATGCAAGCCGCTCTGAAACCAACCGGCAAATTACTCAAAATGCTTAACTCGCCGAGAAAATCACTTTTTTTCGTAAATGAATGTTTGGCAATAAATAGTTAGTTTTGATGCAAGCTCCTCTGAAACCAACCGGCAAATTACTCAAAATGCTTAACTCGCCGCGAAAATCACTTTTTTCCCTAAATGAAAGCTTCACAGAAAATAGTTAATTTTGATGCAAGCCGCTCTGAAACCAACCGGCAAATTACTCAAAATGCTTAACTCGCCGCGAAAATCACTTTTTTCACTTCATGAAAGCTTCACAGCAAATAGTTAATTTTGATGCAGCCGGCTCTGAAACCAACCAGCAAATTACTCAAAATGCTTAACTCGCCGAGGAAATCACTTCTTTCCCGAAATGAATGCTTCGCAAAAAATAGTTAATTTTGATGCAAGCCGCTCTGAAACCAACCGGCAAATTACTCAAAATGCTTTACTCGCCGAGAAAATCACTTTTCTTCCAAAATGAATGTCTCGCAACAAAAAGTTAATTTTGATGCAGCCGGCTCTGAAACCAACCGGCAAATTACTCAAAATGCTTAACTCGCCGCGAAAATCACTTTTTTCCCTAAATGAAAGCTTCACAGCAAATAGTTAATTTTGATGCAGCCGGCTCTGAAACCAACCAGCAAATTACTCAAAATGCTTAACTCGCCGAGGAAATCACTTCTTTCCCGAAATGAATGCTTCGCAAAAAATAGTTAATTTTGATGCAAGCCGCTCTGAAACCAACCGGCAAATTACTCAAAATGCTTTACTCGCCGAGAAAATCACTTTTCTTCCAAAATGAATGTCTCGCAACAAAAAGTTAATTTTGATGCAGCCGGCTCTGAAACCAACCGGCAAATTACTCAAAATGCTTAACTCGCCGCGAAAATCACTTTTTTCCCTAAATGAAAGCTTCACAGCAAATAGTTAATTTTGATGCAGCCGGCTCTGAAACCAACCAGCAAATTACTCAAAATGCTTAACTCGCCGAGATAATCACTTCTTTCCCGAAATGAATGCTTCGCAAAAAATAGTTAATTGTGACGCAAGCCGCTCTGAAACCAACCGGCAAATTACTCAAAATGCTTAACTCGCCGAGAAAATCACTTTTTTTCGTAAATGAATGTCTGGCAAAAAATAGTTAATTTTGTTGCAAGCCGCTGTGAAACCAGCCGGCAAATTACTCAAAATGCTTAACTCGCCGAGGAAATCACTTCTTTTCCGAAATGAATGCTTCGCAAAAAATAGTTAATTTTGATGCAAGCCGCTCTGAAACCAACCGGCAAATTACTCAAAATGCTTTACTCGCCGAGAAAATCACTTTTCTTCCAAAATGAATGTCTCGCAAAAAATAGTTAATTTTGATGCAGCCAGCTCTGAAACCGACCGGCAAATTACTCAAAATGCTTAACTCGCCGAGATAATCACTTCTTTCCCGAAATGAATGCTTCGCAGCAAATAGTTAATTTTGATGCAAACCGCTCTGAAACCAACCAGCAAATTACTCAAAATGCTTAACTCGCCGCGAAAATCACTTTTTTCCTGAAATGAATGCAACGCAAAAAATAGTTATTTTGATGCAAGCCGCTCTGAAACCAACCGGCAAATTACTCAAAATGCTTAACTCGCCGAGAAAATCACTTTTTTTCGTAAATGAATGTTTGGCAATAAATAGTTAGTTTTGATGCAAGCTCCTCTGAAACCAACCGGCAAATTACTCAAAATGCTTAACTCGCCGCGAAAATCACTTTTTTCCCTAAATGAAAGCTTCACAGAAAATAGTTAATTTTGATGCAAGCCGCTCTGAAACCAACCGGCAAATTACTCAAAATGCTTAACTCGCCGCGAAAATCACTTTTTTCACTTCATGAAAGCTTCACAGCAAATAGTTAATTTTGATGCAGCCGGCTCTGAAACCAACCAGCAAATTACTCAAAATGCTTAACTCGCCGAGGAAATCACTTCTTTCCCGAAATGAATGCTTCGCAAAAAATAGTTAATTTTGATGCAAGCCGCTCTGAAACCAACCGGCAAATTACTCAAAATGCTTTACTCGCCGAGAAAATCACTTTTCTTCCAAAATGAATGTCTCGCAACAAAAAGTTAATTTTGATGCAGCCGGCTCTGAAACCAACCGGCAAATTACTCAAAATGCTTAACTCGCCGCGAAAATCACTTTTTTCCCTAAATGAAAGCTTCACAGCAAATAGTTAATTTTGATGCAGCCGGCTCTGAAACCAACCAGCAAATTACTCAAAATGCTTAACTCGCCGAGGAAATCACTTCTTTCCCGAAATGAATGCTTCGCAAAAAATAGTTAATTTTGATGCAAGCCGCTCTGAAACCAACCGGCAAATTACTCAAAATGCTTTACTCGCCGAGAAAATCACTTTTCTTCCAAAATGAATGTCTCGCAACAAAAAGTTAATTTTGATGCAGCCGGCTCTGAAACCAACCGGCAAATTACTCAAAATGCTTAACTCGCCGCGAAAATCACTTTTTTCCCTAAATGAAAGCTTCACAGCAAATAGTTAATTTTGATGCCGCCGGCTCTGAAACCAACCAGCAAATTACTCAAAATGCTTAGCTCGCTGAGATAATCACTTCTTTCCCGAAATGAATGCTTCGCATAAAATAGTTAATTGTGATGCAAGCCGCTCTGAAACCAACCAGCAAATTACTCAAAATGCTTAACTCGCCGAGAAAATCACTTTTCTTCCAAAATGAATGTCTGGCAAAAACTAGTTAATTTTGTAGCAAGCCGCTCTGAAACCAACCGGCAAATTTCTCAAAATGCTTAACTCACCGCGAAAATCACCTTTTTCCCTAAATGAAAGCCTCACAGAAAATAGTTAATTTTGATGCAGCCGGCTCTGAAACCAACCAGCAAATTACTCACCGAGATAATCACTTCTTTCCCGAAATGAATGCTTCGCAAAAAATAGTTAATTGTGACGCAAGCCGCTCTGAAACCAACCGGCAAATTACTCAAAATGCTTAACTCGCCGAGAAAATCACTTTTTTTCGTAAATGAATGTCTGGCAAAAAATAGTTAATTTTGTTGCAAGCCGCTGTGAAACCAGCCGGCAAATTACTCAAAATGCTTAACTCGCCGAGGAAATCACTTCTTTTCCGAAATGAATGCTTCGCAAAAAATAGTTAATTTTGATGCAAGCCGCTCTGAAACCAACCGGCAAATTACTCAAAATGCTTTACTCGCCGAGAAAATCACTTTTCTTCCAAAATGAATGTCTCGCAAAAAATAGTTAATTTTGATGCAGCCAGCTCTGAAACCGACCGGCAAATTACTCAAAATGCTTAACTCGCCGAGATAATCACTTCTTTCCCGAAATGAATGCTTCGCAGCAAATAGTTAATTTTGATGCAAACCGCTCTGAAACCAACCAGCAAATTACTCAAAATGCTTAACTCGCCGCGAAAATCACTTTTTTCCTGAAATGAATGCAACGCAAAAAATAGTTATTTTGATGCAAGCCGCTCTGAAACCAACCGGCAAATTACTCAAAATGCTTAACTCGCCGAGAAAATCACTTTTTTTCGTAAATGAATGTTTGGCAATAAATAGTTAGTTTTGATGCAAGCTCCTCTGAAACCAACCGGCAAATTACTCAAAATGCTTAACTCGCCGCGAAAATCACTTTTTTCCCTAAATGAAAGCTTCACAGAAAATAGTTAATTTTGATGCAAGCCGCTCTGAAACCAACCGGCAAATTACTCAAAATGCTTAACTCGCCGCGAAAATCACTTTTTTCACTTCATGAAAGCTTCACAGCAAATAGTTAATTTTGATGCAGCCGGCTCTGAAACCAACCAGCAAATTACTCAAAATGCTTAACTCGCCGAGGAAATCACTTCTTTCCCGAAATGAATGCTTCGCAAAAAATAGTTAATTTTGATGCAAGCCGCTCTGAAACCAACCGGCAAATTACTCAAAATGCTTTACTCGCCGAGAAAATCACTTTTCTTCCAAAATGAATGTCTCGCAACAAAAAGTTAATTTTGATGCAGCCGGCTCTGAAACCAACCGGCAAATTACTCAAAATGCTTAACTCGCCGCGAAAATCACTTTTTTCCCTAAATGAAAGCTTCACAGCAAATAGTTAATTTTGATGCAGCCGGCTCTGAAACCAACCAGCAAATTACTCAAAATGCTTAACTCGCCGAGGAAATCACTTCTTTCCCGAAATGAATGCTTCGCAAAAAATAGTTAATTTTGATGCAAGCCGCTCTGAAACCAACCGGCAAATTACTCAAAATGCTTTACTCGCCGAGAAAATCACTTTTCTTCCAAAATGAATGTCTCGCAACAAAAAGTTAATTTTGATGCAGCCGGCTCTGAAACCAACCGGCAAATTACTCAAAATGCTTAACTCGCCGCGAAAATCACTTTTTTCCCTAAATGAAAGCTTCACAGCAAATAGTTAATTTTGATGCAGCCGGCTCTGAAACCAACCAGCAAATTACTCAAAATGCTTAACTCGCCGAGATAATCACTTCTTTCCCGAAATGAATGCTTCGCAAAAAATAGTTAATTGTGACGCAAGCCGCTCTGAAACCAACCGGCAAATTACTCAAAATGCTTAACTCGCCGAGAAAATCACTTTTTTTCGTAAATGAATGTCTGGCAAAAAATAGTTAATTTTGTTGCAAGCCGCTGTGAAACCAGCCGGCAAATTACTCAAAATGCTTAACTCGCCGAGGAAATCACTTCTTTTCCGAAATGAATGCTTCGCAAAAAATAGTTAATTTTGATGCAAGCCGCTCTGAAACCAACCGGCAAATTACTCAAAATGCTTTACTCGCCGAGAAAATCACTTTTCTTCCAAAATGAATGTCTCGCAAAAAATAGTTAATTTTGATGCAGCCAGCTCTGAAACCGACCGGCAAATTACTCAAAATGCTTAACTCGCCGAGATAATCACTTCTTTCCCGAAATGAATGCTTCGCAGCAAATAGTTAATTTTGATGCAAACCGCTCTGAAACCAACCAGCAAATTACTCAAAATGCTTAACTCGCCGCGAAAATCACTTTTTTCCTGAAATGAATGCAACGCAAAAAATAGTTATTTTGATGCAAGCCGCTCTGAAACCAACCGGCAAATTACTCAAAATGCTTAACTCGCCGAGAAAATCACTTTTTTTCGTAAATGAATGTTTGGCAATAAATAGTTAGTTTTGATGCAAGCTCCTCTGAAACCAACCGGCAAATTACTCAAAATGCTTAACTCGCCGCGAAAATCACTTTTTTCCCTAAATGAAAGCTTCACAGAAAATAGTTAATTTTGATGCAAGCCGCTCTGAAACCAACCGGCAAATTACTCAAAATGCTTAACTCGCCGCGAAAATCACTTTTTTCACTTCATGAAAGCTTCACAGCAAATAGTTAATTTTGATGCAGCCGGCTCTGAAACCAACCAGCAAATTACTCAAAATGCTTAACTCGCCGAGGAAATCACTTCTTTCCCGAAATGAATGCTTCGCAAAAAATAGTTAATTTTGATGCAAGCCGCTCTGAAACCAACCGGCAAATTACTCAAAATGCTTTACTCGCCGAGAAAATCACTTTTCTTCCAAAATGAATGTCTCGCAACAAAAAGTTAATTTTGATGCAGCCGGCTCTGAAACCAACCGGCAAATTACTCAAAATGCTTAACTCGCCGCGAAAATCACTTTTTTCCCTAAATGAAAGCTTCACAGCAAATAGTTAATTTTGATGCAGCCGGCTCTGAAACCAACCAGCAAATTACTCAAAATGCTTAACTCGCCGAGGAAATCACTTCTTTCCCGAAATGAATGCTTCGCAAAAAATAGTTAATTTTGATGCAAGCCGCTCTGAAACCAACCGGCAAATTACTCAAAATGCTTTACTCGCCGAGAAAATCACTTTTCTTCCAAAATGAATGTCTCGCAACAAAAAGTTAATTTTGATGCAGCCGGCTCTGAAACCAACCGGCAAATTACTCAAAATGCTTAACTCGCCGCGAAAATCACTTTTTTCCCTAAATGAAAGCTTCACAGCAAATAGTTAATTTTGATGCCGCCGGCTCTGAAACCAACCAGCAAATTACTCAAAATGCTTAGCTCGCTGAGATAATCACTTCTTTCCCGAAATGAATGCTTCGCATAAAATAGTTAATTGTGATGCAAGCCGCTCTGAAACCAACCAGCAAATTACTCAAAATGCTTAACTCGCCGAGAAAATCACTTTTCTTCCAAAATGAATGTCTGGCAAAAACTAGTTAATTTTGTAGCAAGCCGCTCTGAAACCAACCGGCAAATTTCTCAAAATGCTTAACTCACCGCGAAAATCACCTTTTTCCCTAAATGAAAGCTTCACAGAAAATAGTTAATTTTGATGCAGCCGGCTCTGAAACCAACCAGCAAATTACTCAAAATGCTTAACTCGCCGAGATAATCACTTCTTTCCCGAAATGAATGCTTCGCAGCAAATAGTTAATTTTGATGCAAACCGCTCTGAAACCAACCAGCAAATTACTCAAAATGCTTAACTCGCCGCGAAAATCACTTTTTTCCTGAAATGAATGCAACGCAAAAAATAGTTATTTTGATGCAAGCCGCTCTGAAACCAACCGGCAAATTACTCAAAATGCTTAACTCGCCGAGAAAATCACTTTTTTTCGTAAATGAATGTTTGGCAATAAATAGTTAGTTTTGATGCAAGCTCCTCTGAAACCAACCGGCAAATTACTCAAAATGCTTAACTCGCCGCGAAAATCACTTTTTTCCCTAAATGAAAGCTTCACAGAAAATAGTTAATTTTGATGCAAGCCGCTCTGAAACCAACCGGCAAATTACTCAAAATGCTTAACTCGCCGCGAAAATCACTTTTTTCACTTCATGAAAGCTTCACAGCAAATAGTTAATTTTGATGCAGCCGGCTCTGAAACCAACCAGCAAATTACTCAAAATGCTTAACTCGCCGAGGAAATCACTTCTTTCCCGAAATGAATGCTTCGCAAAAAATAGTTAATTTTGATGCAAGCCGCTCTGAAACCAACCGGCAAATTACTCAAAATGCTTTACTCGCCGAGAAAATCACTTTTCTTCCAAAATGAATGTCTCGCAACAAAAAGTTAATTTTGATGCAGCCGGCTCTGAAACCAACCGGCAAATTACTCAAAATGCTTAACTCGCCGCGAAAATCACTTTTTTCCCTAAATGAAAGCTTCACAGCAAATAGTTAATTTTGATGCAGCCGGCTCTGAAACCAACCAGCAAATTACTCAAAATGCTTAACTCGCCGAGGAAATCACTTCTTTCCCGAAATGAATGCTTCGCAAAAAATAGTTAATTTTGATGCAAGCCGCTCTGAAACCAACCGGCAAATTACTCAAAATGCTTTACTCGCCGAGAAAATCACTTTTCTTCCAAAATGAATGTCTCGCAACAAAAAGTTAATTTTGATGCAGCCGGCTCTGAAACCAACCGGCAAATTACTCAAAATGCTTAACTCGCCGCGAAAATCACTTTTTTCCCTAAATGAAAGCTTCACAGCAAATAGTTAATTTTGATGCAGCCGGCTCTGAAACCAACCAGCAAATTACTCAAAATGCTTAACTCGCCGAGATAATCACTTCTTTCCCGAAATGAATGCTTCGCAAAAAATAGTTAATTGTGACGCAAGCCGCTCTGAAACCAACCGGCAAATTACTCAAAATGCTTAACTCGCCGAGAAAATCACTTTTTTTCGTAAATGAATGTCTGGCAAAAAATAGTTAATTTTGTTGCAAGCCGCTGTGAAACCAGCCGGCAAATTACTCAAAATGCTTAACTCGCCGAGGAAATCACTTCTTTTCCGAAATGAATGCTTCGCAAAAAATAGTTAATTTTGATGCAAGCCGCTCTGAAACCAACCGGCAAATTACTCAAAATGCTTTACTCGCCGAGAAAATCACTTTTCTTCCAAAATGAATGTCTCGCAAAAAATAGTTAATTTTGATGCAGCCAGCTCTGAAACCGACCGGCAAATTACTCAAAATGCTTAACTCGCCGAGATAATCACTTCTTTCCCGAAATGAATGCTTCGCAGCAAATAGTTAATTTTGATGCAAACCGCTCTGAAACCAACCAGCAAATTACTCAAAATGCTTAACTCGCCGCGAAAATCACTTTTTTCCTGAAATGAATGCAACGCAAAAAATAGTTATTTTGATGCAAGCCGCTCTGAAACCAACCGGCAAATTACTCAAAATGCTTAACTCGCCGAGAAAATCACTTTTTTTCGTAAATGAATGTTTGGCAATAAATAGTTAGTTTTGATGCAAGCTCCTCTGAAACCAACCGGCAAATTACTCAAAATGCTTAACTCGCCGCGAAAATCACTTTTTTCCCTAAATGAAAGCTTCACAGAAAATAGTTAATTTTGATGCAAGCCGCTCTGAAACCAACCGGCAAATTACTCAAAATGCTTAACTCGCCGCGAAAATCACTTTTTTCACTTCATGAAAGCTTCACAGCAAATAGTTAATTTTGATGCAGCCGGCTCTGAAACCAACCAGCAAATTACTCAAAATGCTTAACTCGCCGAGGAAATCACTTCTTTCCCGAAATGAATGCTTCGCAAAAAATAGTTAATTTTGATGCAAGCCGCTCTGAAACCAACCGGCAAATTACTCAAAATGCTTTACTCGCCGAGAAAATCACTTTTCTTCCAAAATGAATGTCTCGCAACAAAAAGTTAATTTTGATGCAGCCGGCTCTGAAACCAACCGGCAAATTACTCAAAATGCTTAACTCGCCGCGAAAATCACTTTTTTCCCTAAATGAAAGCTTCACAGCAAATAGTTAATTTTGATGCAGCCGGCTCTGAAACCAACCAGCAAATTACTCAAAATGCTTAACTCGCCGAGGAAATCACTTCTTTCCCGAAATGAATGCTTCGCAAAAAATAGTTAATTTTGATGCAAGCCGCTCTGAAACCAACCGGCAAATTACTCAAAATGCTTTACTCGCCGAGAAAATCACTTTTCTTCCAAAATGAATGTCTCGCAACAAAAAGTTAATTTTGATGCAGCCGGCTCTGAAACCAACCGGCAAATTACTCAAAATGCTTAACTCGCCGCGAAAATCACTTTTTTCCCTAAATGAAAGCTTCACAGCAAATAGTTAATTTTGATGCCGCCGGCTCTGAAACCAACCAGCAAATTACTCAAAATGCTTAGCTCGCTGAGATAATCACTTCTTTCCCGAAATGAATGCTTCGCATAAAATAGTTAATTGTGATGCAAGCCGCTCTGAAACCAACCAGCAAATTACTCAAAATGCTTAACTCGCCGAGAAAATCACTTTTCTTCCAAAATGAATGTCTGGCAAAAACTAGTTAATTTTGTAGCAAGCCGCTCTGAAACCAACCGGCAAATTTCTCAAAATGCTTAACTCACCGCGAAAATCACCTTTTTCCCTAAATGAAAGCTTCACAGAAAATAGTTAATTTTGATGCAGCCGGCTCTGAAACCAACCAGCAAATTACTCAAAATGCTTAACTCGCCGAGATAATCACTTCTTTCCCGAAATGAATGCTTCGCAAAAAATAGTTAATTGTGATGCAAGCCGCTCTGAAACCAACCGGCAAATTACTCAAAATGCTTAACTCGCCGAGAAAATCACTTTTTTTCGTAAATGAATGTCTGGCAAAAAATAGTTAATTTTGTTGCAAGCCGCTCTGAAACCAGCCGGCAAATTACTCAAAATGCTTAACTCGCCGAGGAAATCACTTCTTTTCCGAAATGAATGCTTCGCAAAAAATAGTTAATTTTGATGCAAGCCGCTCTGAAACCAACCGGCAAATTACTCAAAATGCTTTACTCGCCGAGAAAATCACTTTTCTTCCAAAATGAATGTCTCGCAACAAATAGTTAATTTTGATGCAGCCGGCTCTGAAACCAACCAGCAAATTACTCAAAATGCTTAACTCGCTTAGATAATCACTTCTTTCCCGAAATGAATGCTTCGCAAAAAATAGTTAATTTTGATGCAAGCCGCTCTGAAACCAACCGGCAAATTACTCAAAAGGTTTAACTCGCCGAGAAAATCACTTTTCTTCCAAAATGAATGTCTCGCAAAAAATAGTTAATTTTGATGCAGCCGGCTCTGAAACTGATCGGCAAATTACTCAAAATGCTTCACTCACCGAGATAATCACTTCTTTCCCGAAATGAATGCTTCGCAAAAAATAGTTAATTTTGATGCAGCCGGCTCTGAAACCAACCAGCAAATTACTCAAAATGCTTAACTCGCCGAGAAAATCACTTTTCTTCCAAAATGAATGTCTGGCAAAAAATAGTTAATTTTGTTGCATGCCGCTCTGAAACCAACCGGCAAATTACTCAAAATGCTTAACTCGCCGCGAAAATCACTTTTTTCCCTAAATGAAAGCTTCACAGCAAATAGTTAATTTTGATGCAAGCCGCTCTGAAACCAACCGGCAAATTACTCAAAATGCTCAACTCGCCGAGAAAATCACTTTTCTTCCAAAATGAATGTCTGGCAAAAACTAGTTAATTTTGTAGCAAGCCGCTCTGAAACCAACCGGCAAATTTCTCAAAATGCTTAACTCACCGCGAAAATCACCTTTTTCCCTAAATGAAAGCTTCACAGAAAATAGTTAATTTTGATGCAGCCGGCTCTGAAACCAACCAGCAAATTACTCAAAATGCTTAACTCGCCGAGATAATCACTTCTTTCCCGAAATGAATGCTTCGCAAAAAATAGTTAATTGTGATGCAAGCCGCTCTGAAACCAACCGGCAAATTACTCAAAATGCTTAACTCGCCGAGAAAATCACTTTTTTTCGTAAATGAATGTCTGGCAAAAAATAGTTAATTTTGTTGCAAGCCGCTCTGAAACCAGCCGGCAAATTACTCAAAATGCTTAACTCGCCGAGGAAATCACTTCTTTTCCGAAATGAATGCTTCGCAAAAAATAGTTAATTTTGATGCAAGCCGCTCTGAAACCAACCGGCAAATTACTCAAAAGGCTTAACTCGCCGAGAAAATCACTTTTCTTCCAAAATGAATGTCTCGCAAAAAATAGTTAATTTTGATGCAGCCGGCTCTGAAACTGACCGGCAAATTACTCAAAATGCTTCACTCACCGAGATAATCACTTCTTTCCCGAAATGAATGCTTCGCAAAAAATAGTTAATTTTGATGCAGCCGGCTCTGAAACCAACCAACAAATTACTCAAAATGCTTAACTCGCCGAGAAAATCACTTTTCTTCCAAAATGAATGTCTGGCAAAAAATAGTTAATTTTGTTGCATGCCGCTCTGAAACCAACCGGCAAATTACTCAAAATGCTTAACTCGCCGCGAAAATCACTTTTTTCCCTAAATGAAAGCTTCACAGCAAATAGTTAATTTTGATGCAAGCCGCTCTGAAACCAACCGGCAAATTACTCAAAATGCTCAACTCGCCGAGAAAATCACTTTTCTACCAAAATGAATGTCTGTCAAAAAATAGTTAATTTTGTTGCAAGCCGCTCTGAAATCAACCGGCAAATTACTCAAAATGCTTAACTCGCCGCGAAAATCACTTTTTTCCTGAAATGAATGCAACGCAAAAAATAGTTATTTTGATGCAAGCCGCTCTGAAACCAACCGGCAAATTACTCAAAATGCTTAACTCGCCGAGAAAATCACTTTTTTTCGTAAATGAATGTTTGGCAATAAATAGTTAGTTTTGATGCAAGCTGCTCTGAAACCAACCAGCAAATTACTCAAAATGCTTAACTCGCCGAGAAAATTACTTTTCTTCCAAAATGAATGTCTCGCAAAAAATAGTTAATTTTGATGCAGCCGGCTCTGAAACCGACCGGCAAATTACTCAAAATGCTTAACTCGCCGAGAAAATCACGTTTTTCCCTGAAATGAATGCTTCGCAAAAAATAGTTAATTTTGATGCAAGCTGCTCTGAAACCAACCGGCAAATTACTCAAAATGCTTAACTCGCCGAGAAAATCACTTTTTTTCGCAAATGAATGTTTGGCAATAAATAGTTAGTTTTGATGCAAGCTGCTCTGAAACCAACCGGCAAATTACTCAAAATGCTTAACTCGCCGCGAAAATCACTTTTTTCCCAAAATGAAAGCTTCACAGAAAATAGTTAATTTTGATGCAGCCGGCTCTGAAACCAACCAGCAAATTACTCAAAATGCTTAATTCGCCGAGGTAATCACTTCTTTCCCGAAATGAATGCTTCGCAAAAAATAGTTAATTTTGAAGCAAGCCGCTCTGAAACCAACCGGCAAATTACTCAAAATGCTTAACTCGCCGAGAAAATCACTTTTCTTCCAAAATGAATGTCTCGCAAAAAATAGTTAATTTTGATGCAGCCGGCTCTGAAACCCACCGGCAAATTACTCAAAATGCTGAACTCGCCGAGAAAATCACTTTTCTACCAAAATGTATGTTTGGCAATAAATAGTTAATTTTGATGCAAGCCGCTCTGAAATCAACCGGCAAATTACTCAAAATGCTTAACTCGCCGCGAAAATCACTTTTTTCCCGAAATGAATGCTCCGCAAAAAATAGTTAATTTTGATGCAAGCCGCTCTGAAACCAACCGGCAAATTACTCAAAATGCTTTACTCGCCGAGAAAATCACTTTTCTTCCAAAATGAATGTCTCGCAACAAATAGTTAATTTTGATGCAGCCGGCTCTGAAACCAACCGACAAATTACTCAAAATGCTTAACTCGCCGCGAAAATCACTTTTTTCCCTAAATGAAAGCTTCACAGCAAATAGTTAATTTTGATGCAGCCGGCTCTGAAACCAACCAGCAAATTACTCAAAATGCTTAACTCGCCGAGAAAATCACTTTTCTTCCAAAATGAATGTCTGGCAAAAACTAGTTAATTTTGTAGCAAGCCGCTCTGAAACCAACCGGCAAATTTCTCAAAATGCTTAACTCACCGCGAAAATCACCTTTTTCCCTAAATGAAAACTTCACAGAAAATAGTTAATTTTGATGCATCCGGCTCTGAAACCAACCAGCAAATTACTCAAAATGCTTAACTCGCCGAGATAATCACTTCTTTCCCGAAATGAATGCTTCGCAAAAAATAGTTAATTGTGACGCAAGCCGCTCTGAAACCAACCGGCAAATTACTCAAAATGCTTAACTCGCCGAGAAAATCACTTTTTTTCGTAAATGAATGTCTGGCAAAAAATAGTTAATTTTGTTGCAAGCCGCTCTGAAACCAGCCGGCAAATTACTCAAAATGCTTAACTCGCCGAGGAAATCACTTCTTTTCCGAAATGAATGCTTCGCAAAAAATAGTTAATTTTGATGCAAGCCGCTCTGAAACCAACCGGCAAATTACTCAAAATGCTTTACTCGCCGAGATCATCACTTCTTTCCCGAAATCAATGGTTCGCAAAAAATAGTTAATTTTGATGCAAGCTGCTCTGAAACCAACCAGCAAATTACTCAAAATGCTTAACTCGCCGAGAAAATCCACTTTTTTTCGTAAATGAATGTTTGGCAATAAATAGTTAATTTTGATGCAAGCTGCTCTGGAACCGACCAGCAAATTACTCAAAATACTTAACTCGCCGAGATAATCATTTTTTTTTCCTATATGAATGTTTCGCAAAAAATAGTAAATTTTGATGCAGCCGGCTCTGAAACCAACCGGCAAATTACTCAAAACTCGCCTAGAAAATCATCTTTTTCCCGAAATGAATGCTTCGCAAAATGTAGTTAATTTTGATGCAAGCCGCTCTGAAACGAACCGGCAAATTACTCAAAATGCTTAACTCGCCGCGAAAATCACTTCTTTCCCGAAATGAATGCTTCGCAAAAAATAGTTAATTTTGATGCAGCCGGCTCTGAAGCCAACCAGCAAATTGCTCAAAATGCTAAACTCGCCTAGAAAATCAATTTTTTCCCGAAATGAATGCTTCGCAAAAAGTAGTTAATTTTGATGCAAGCCGCTCTGACACCAACCGGCAAATTACTCAAAATGCTTAACTCGCCGAGAAAATCATTTTTTTTCCTATATGAATGTTTGGCAAAAAGTAGTGAATTTTAATGCAGCCGCTCTGAAACCAAACGGCAAATTACTGAAAATGCTTAACTCGCCGAGAAAATCACTTTTTTTCATAAATGAATGTTTGGCAATAAATAGTTCGTTTTGATGCATGCTGCTCTGAAACCAACCAGCAAATTACTCAAAATGCTTAACTCGCCGAAAAAAATCACTTTTCTTCTTTAAAATTAATGTCTCGCAAAAAATAGTTAATTTTAATGCAGCCGGCTCTGAAACCAACCGGCAAATTACTCAAAATGCTTAACTCGGTGAGAAAATCACTTTTCTTCCAAAATGAGTGTCTCGCAAAAAATAGTTAATTTTGATGCAGCCGGCTCTGAAACCCACCGGCAAATTACTCAAAATGCTTAACTCGCCGAGATAATCACTTCTTTCCCGAAATGAATGCTTCGCAAAAAATAGTTAATTTTGGTGCAAGCCACTCTGAAACCAACCGGCAAATTACTGAAAATGCTCAACTCGCCGAGAAAATCACTTTTCTACCAAAATGAATGTCTGTCAAAAAATAGTTAATTTTGTTGCAAGCCGCTCTGAAATCAACCGGCAAATTACTCAAAATGCTTAACTCGCCGCGAAAATCACTTTTTTCCCGAAATCAATGCTCCGCAAAAAATAGTTAATTTTGATGCAAGCCGCTCTGAAACCAACCAGCAAATTACTCAAAATGCTTAACTCGCCGAGAAAATCACTTTTTTTCGTAAATGAATGTTTGGCAATAAATAGTTAGTTTTGATGCAAGCTGCTCTGAAACCAACCAGCAAATTACTCAAAATGCTTAACTCGCCGAGAAAATCACTTTTCTTCCAAAATGAATGTCTCGCAAAAAGTAGTTAATTTTGATGCAGCCGGCTCTGAAACCGACTGGCAAATTACTCAAAATGCTTAACTCGCCGAGATAATCACTTCTTTCCCGAAATGAATGGTTCGCAAAAAATAGTTAATTTTGATGCAAGCTGCTCTGAAACCAACCAGCAAATTACTCAAAATGCTTCACTCGCCGAGAAAATCACTTTTCTTCCAAAATGAATGTCTGGCAAAAAATAGTTAATTTTGTTGCATGCCGCTCTGAAACCAACCGGCAAATTACTCAAAATGCTTAACTCGCCGCGAAAATCACTTTTTTCCCTAAATGAAAGCTTCACCGCAAATAGTTAATTTTGATGCAGCCGGCTCTGAAACCGACGGCAAATTACTCAAAATGCTTAACTCGCCGAGATAATCACTTCTTTCCCGAAATGAATGCTTCGCAAAAAATAGTTAATTGTGATGCAAGCCGCTCTGAAACCAACCGGCAAATTACTCAAAATGCTTAACTCGCCGAGAAAATCACTTTTTTTCGTAAATGAATGTCTGGCAAAAAATAGTTAATTTTGTTGCAAGCCGCTCTGAAACCAGCCGGCAAATTACTCAAAATGCTTAACACGCCGAGAAAATCACTTTTTTTCGTAAATGTATGTTTAACAATAAATAGTTAATTTTGATGCCTGCCGCTCTGAACCGAACCGGCAAATTACTCAAAATGCTTAACTCACCGAGAAAATCACTTCTTTCCCGAAATGAATGCTTCGCAAAAAAAAGATAATTTTGATGCAGCCGGCTCTGAAACTGACCGGCAAATTACTCAAAATGCTTCACTCACCGAGATAATCACTTCTTTCCCGAAATGAATGCTTCGCAAAAAATAGTTAATTTTGATGCAGCCGGCTCTGAAACCAACCAGCAAATTACTCAAAATGCTTAACTCGCCGACAAATTAACTTTTCTTCCAAAATGAATGACTGGCAAAAAATAGTTAATTTTGTTGCAAGCCGCTCTGAAACCAACCGGCAAATTACTCAAAATGCTTAACTCGCCGAGGAAATCACTTCTTTTCCGAAATGAATGCTTCGCAAAAAATAGTTAATTTTGTTGCAAGCCGCTCTGAAACCAACCGGCAAATTACTCAAAATGCTTAACTCGCCGCGAAAATCACTTTTTTCCCTCAATGAAAGCTTCACAGCAAATAGTTAATTTTGATGCAGCCGGCTCTGAAACCAACCAGCAGATTACTCAAAATGCTTAACTCGCTGAGATAATCACTTCTTTCCCGAAATGAATGCTTCGCAAAAAATAGTTAATTGTGATGCAAGCCGCTCTGAAACCAACCGGCAAATTACTTAAAATGCTTAACTCGCCGAGAAAATCACTTTTTTTCGTAAATGAATGTCTGGCAAAAAATTGTTAATTTTGTTGCAAGCCGCTCTGAAACCAGCCGGCAAATTACTCAAAATTCTTAACTCGCCGAGATAATCACTTTTTTCCCTGAAATGAATGCTTCGCAAAAAATAGTTAATTTTGATGCAAGCCGCTCTGAAACCAACCGACAAATTACTCAAAATTACTCACCGAGAAAATCACTTTTTTTCGCAAATGAATGTTTGGCAATAAATAGTTAACTTTAATGCCAACCGTTCTGAGACCAACCTGCAAATTACTCAAAATGTTTAACTCGCTGAGAGAATCACTTCTTTCCCGAAATGAATGCTTCGCAAAAAATAGTTAATTTTGATGCAGCCGGCTCTGAAACCAACCAGCAAATTACTCAAAATGCTTAACTCGCCGAGATAATCACTTTTTTCCCTGTAATGAATGCTTCGCAAAAAATAGTTAATTTTGATGCAAGCCGCTCTGAAACCAACCGGCAAATTACTCAAAATGCTTAACTCGCCGAGAAAATCACTTTTTTTCGTAAATGAATGTTTGGCAATAAGTAGTTCGTTTTGATGCAAGCTGCTCTGAATGCAACCGGCAAATTACTCAAAATGCTTAACTCGCCGAGGTAATCACTTCTTTCCTGAAATGAATGCTTCGCAAAAAATAGTTAATTTTGATGCAAGCCGCTCTGAAACCAACCGGCAAATTACTCAAAATGCTTAACTCGCCGAGAAAATCACTTTTCTTCCAAAATGAATGTCTCGCAAAAAATAGTTAATTTTGATGCAGCCAGCTCTGAAACCGACCGGCAAATTACTCAAAATGCTTAACTCGCCGAGATAATCACTTCTTTCCCGAAATGAATGCTTCGCAAAAAATAGTTAATTTTGATGCAGCCGGCTCTGAAACCAACCAGCAAATTACTCAAAATGCTTAACTCGCCGAGGAAATCACTTCTTTCCCGAAATGAATGCTTCGCAAAAAATAGTTAATTTTGATGCAAGCCGCTCTGAAACCAACCGGCAAATTACTCAAAATGCTTTACTCGCCGAGAAAATCACTTTTCTTCCAAAATGAATGTCTCGCAACAAATAGTTAATTTTGATGCAGCCGGCTCTGAAACCAACCGGCAAATTACTCAAAATGCTTAACTCGCCGCGAAAATCACTTTTTTCCCTAAATGAAAGCTTCACAGCAAATAGTTAATTTTGATGCAGCCGGCTCTGAAACCAACCAGCAAATTACTCAAAATGCTTAACTCGCCGAGAAAATCACTTTTCTTCCAAAATGAATGTCTGGCAAAAACTAGTTAATTTTGTAGCAAGCCGCTCTGAAACCAACCGGCAAATTTCTCAAAATGCTTAACTCACCGCGAAAATCACCTTTTTCCCTAAATGAAAACTTCACAGAAAATAGTTAATTTTGATGCATCCGGCTCTGAAACCAACCAGCAAATTACTCAAAATGCTTAACTCGCCGAGATAATCACTTCTTTCCCGAAATGAATGCTTCGCAAAAAATAGTTAATTGTGACGCAAGCCGCTCTGAAACCAACCGGCAAATTACTCAAAATGCTTAACTCGCCGAGAAAATCACTTTTTTTCGTAAATGAATGTCTGGCAAAAAATAGTTAATTTTGTTGCAAGCCGCTGTGAAACCAGCCGGCAAATTACTCAAAATGCTTAACTCGCCGAGGAAATCACTTCTTTTCCGAAATGAATGCTTCGCAAAAAATAGTTAATTTTGATGCAAGCCGCTCTGAAACCAACCGGCAAATTACTCAAAATGCTTTACTCGCCGAGAAAATCACTTTTCTTCCAAAATGAATGTCTCGCAAAAAATAGTTAATTTTGATGCAGCCAGCTCTGAAACCGACCGGCAAATTACTCAAAATGCTTAACTCGCCGAGATAATCACTTCTTTCCCGAAATGAATGCTTCGCAGCAAATAGTTAATTTTGATGCAAACCGCTCTGAAACCAACCAGCAAATTACTCAAAATGCTTAACTCGCCGCGAAAATCACTTTTTTCCTGAAATGAATGCAACGCAAAAAATAGTTATTTTGATGCAAGCCGCTCTGAAACCAACCGGCAAATTACTCAAAATGCTTAACTCGCCGAGAAAATCACTTTTTTTCGTAAATGAATGTTTGGCAATAAATAGTTAGTTTTGATGCAAGCTCCTCTGAAACCAACCGGCAAATTACTCAAAATGCTTAACTCGCCGCGAAAATCACTTTTTTCCCTAAATGAAAGCTTCACAGAAAATAGTTAATTTTGATGCAAGCCGCTCTGAAACCAACCGGCAAATTACTCAAAATGCTTAACTCGCCGCGAAAATCACTTTTTTCACTTCATGAAAGCTTCACAGCAAATAGTTAATTTTGATGCAGCCGGCTCTGAAACCAACCAGCAAATTACTCAAAATGCTTAACTCGCCGAGGAAATCACTTCTTTCCCGAAATGAATGCTTCGCAAAAAATAGTTAATTTTGATGCAAGCCGCTCTGAAACCAACCGGCAAATTACTCAAAATGCTTAACTCGCCGAGAAAATCACTTTTTTTCGTAAATGAATGTTTGGCAATAAGTAGTTCGTTTTGATGCAAGCTGCTCTGAATGCAACCGGCAAATTACTCAAAATGCTTAACTCGCCGAGGTAATCACTTCTTTCCTGAAATGAATGCTTCGCAAAAAATAGTTAATTTTGATGCAAGCCGCTCTGAAACCAACCGGCAAATTACTCAAAATGCTTAACTCGCCGAGAAAATCACTTTTCTTCCAAAATGAATGTCTCGCAAAAAATAGTTAATTTTGATGCAGCCAGCTCTGAAACCGACCGGCAAATTACTCAAAATGCTTAACTCGCCGAGATAATCACTTCTTTCCCGAAATGAATGCTTCGCAAAAAATAGTTAATTTTGATGCAGCCGGCTCTGAAACCAACCAGCAAATTACTCAAAATGCTTAACTCGCCGAGGAAATCACTTCTTTCCCGAAATGAATGCTTCGCAAAAAATAGTTAATTTTGATGCAAGCCGCTCTGAAACCAACCGGCAAATTACTCAAAATGCTTTACTCGCCGAGAAAATCACTTTTCTTCCAAAATGAATGTCTCGCAACAAATAGTTAATTTTGATGCAGCCGGCTCTGAAACCAACCGGCAAATTACTCAAAATGCTTAACTCGCCGCGAAAATCACTTTTTTCCCTAAATGAAAGCTTCACAGCAAATAGTTAATTTTGATGCAGCCGGCTCTGAAACCAACCAGCAAATTACTCAAAATGCTTAACTCGCCGAGAAAATCACTTTTCTTCCAAAATGAATGTCTGGCAAAAACTAGTTAATTTTGTAGCAAGCCGCTCTGAAACCAACCGGCAAATTTCTCAAAATGCTTAACTCACCGCGAAAATCACCTTTTTCCCTAAATGAAAACTTCACAGAAAATAGTTAATTTTGATGCATCCGGCTCTGAAACCAACCAGCAAATTACTCAAAATGCTTAACTCGCCGAGATAATCACTTCTTTCCCGAAATGAATGCTTCGCAAAAAATAGTTAATTGTGACGCAAGCCGCTCTGAAACCAACCGGCAAATTACTCAAAATGCTTAACTCGCCGAGAAAATCACTTTTTTTCGTAAATGAATGTCTGGCAAAAAATAGTTAATTTTGTTGCAAGCCGCTGTGAAACCAGCCGGCAAATTACTCAAAATGCTTAACTCGCCGAGGAAATCACTTCTTTTCCGAAATGAATGCTTCGCAAAAAATAGTTAATTTTGATGCAAGCCGCTCTGAAACCAACCGGCAAATTACTCAAAATGCTTTACTCGCCGAGAAAATCACTTTTCTTCCAAAATGAATGTCTCGCAAAAAATAGTTAATTTTGATGCAGCCAGCTCTGAAACCGACCGGCAAATTACTCAAAATGCTTAACTCGCCGAGATAATCACTTCTTTCCCGAAATGAATGCTTCGCAGCAAATAGTTAATTTTGATGCAAACCGCTCTGAAACCAACCAGCAAATTACTCAAAATGCTTAACTCGCCGCGAAAATCACTTTTTTCCTGAAATGAATGCAACGCAAAAAATAGTTATTTTGATGCAAGCCGCTCTGAAACCAACCGGCAAATTACTCAAAATGCTTAACTCGCCGAGAAAATCACTTTTTTTCGTAAATGAATGTTTGGCAATAAATAGTTAGTTTTGATGCAAGCTCCTCTGAAACCAACCGGCAAATTACTCAAAATGCTTAACTCGCCGCGAAAATCACTTTTTTCCCTAAATGAAAGCTTCACAGAAAATAGTTAATTTTGATGCAAGCCGCTCTGAAACCAACCGGCAAATTACTCAAAATGCTTAACTCGCCGCGAAAATCACTTTTTTCACTTCATGAAAGCTTCACAGCAAATAGTTAATTTTGATGCAGCCGGCTCTGAAACCAACCAGCAAATTACTCAAAATGCTTAACTCGCCGAGGAAATCACTTCTTTCCCGAAATGAATGCTTCGCAAAAAATAGTTAATTTTGATGCAAGCCGCTCTGAAACCAACCGGCAAATTACTCAAAATGCTTTACTCGCCGAGAAAATCACTTTTCTTCCAAAATGAATGTCTCGCAACAAAAAGTTAATTTTGATGCAGCCGGCTCTGAAACCAACCGGCAAATTACTCAAAATGCTTAACTCGCCGCGAAAATCACTTTTTTCCCTAAATGAAAGCTTCACAGCAAATAGTTAATTTTGATGCCGCCGGCTCTGAAACCAACCAGCAAATTACTCAAAATGCTTAGCTCGCTGAGATAATCACTTCTTTCCCGAAATGAATGCTTCGCATAAAATAGTTAATTGTGATGCAAGCCGCTCTGAAACCAACCAGCAAATTACTCAAAATGCTTAACTCGCCGAGAAAATCACTTTTCTTCCAAAATGAATGTCTGGCAAAAACTAGTTAATTTTGTAGCAAGCCGCTCTGAAACCAACCGGCAAATTTCTCAAAATGCTTAACTCACCGCGAAAATCACCTTTTTCCCTAAATGAAAGCTTCACAGAAAATAGTTAATTTTGATGCAGCCGGCTCTGAAACCAACCAGCAAATTACTCAAAATGCTTAACTCGCCGAGATAATCACTTCTTTCCCGAAATGAATGCTTCGCAAAAAATAGTTAATTGTGATGCAAGCCGCTCTGAAACCAACCGGCAAATTACTCAAAATGCTTAACTCGCCGAGAAAATCACTTTTTTTCGTAAATGAATGTCTGGCAAAAAATAGTTAATTTTGTTGCAAGCCGCTCTGAAACCAGCCGGCAAATTACTCAAAATGCTTAACTCGCCGAGGAAATCACTTCTTTTCCGAAATGAATGCTTCGCAAAAAATAGTTAATTTTGATGCAAGCCGCTCTGAAACCAACCGGCAAATTACTCAAAATGCTTTACTCGCCGAGAAAATCACTTTTCTTCCAAAATGAATGTCTCGCAACAAATAGTTAATTTTGATGCAGCCGGCTCTGAAACCAACCAGCAAATTACTCAAAATGCTTAACTCGCTTAGATAATCACTTCTTTCCCGAAATGAATGCTTCGCAAAAAATAGTTAATTTTGATGCAAGCCGCTCTGAAACCAACCGGCAAATTACTCAAAAGGTTTAACTCGCCGAGAAAATCACTTTTCTTCCAAAATGAATGTCTCGCAAAAAATAGTTAATTTTGATGCAGCCGGCTCTGAAACTGACCGGCAAATTACTCAAAATGCTTCACTCACCGAGATAATCACTTCTTTCCCGAAATGAATGCTTCGCAAAAAATAGTTAATTTTGATGCAGCCGGCTCTGAAACCAACCAGCAAATTACTCAAAATGCTTAACTCGCCGAGAAAATCACTTTTCTTCCAAAATGAATGTCTGGCAAAAAATAGTTAATTTTGTTGCATGCCGCTCTGAAACCAACCGGCAAATTACTCAAAATGCTTAACTCGCCGCGAAAATCACTTTTTTCCCTAAATGAAAGCTTCACAGCAAATAGTTAATTTTGATGCAAGCCGCTCTGAAACCAACCGGCAAATTACTCAAAATGCTCAACTCGCCGAGAAAATCACTTTTCTTCCAAAATGAATGTCTGGCAAAAACTAGTTAATTTTGTAGCAAGCCGCTCTGAAACCAACCGGCAAATTTCTCAAAATGCTTAACTCACCGCGAAAATCACCTTTTTCCCTAAATGAAAGCTTCACAGAAAATAGTTAATTTTGATGCAGCCGGCTCTGAAACCAACCAGCAAATTACTCAAAATGCTTAACTCGCCGAGATAATCACTTCTTTCCCGAAATGAATGCTTCGCAAAAAATAGTTAATTGTGATGCAAGCCGCTCTGAAACCAACCGGCAAATTACTCAAAATGCTTAACTCGCCGAGAAAATCACTTTTTTTCGTAAATGAATGTCTGGCAAAAAATAGTTAATTTTGTTGCAAGCCGCTCTGAAACCAGCCGGCAAATTACTCAAAATGCTTAACTCGCCGAGGAAATCACTTCTTTTCCGAAATGAATGCTTCGCAAAAAATAGTTAATTTTGATGCAAGCCGCTCTGAAACCAACCGGCAAATTACTCAAAAGGCTTAACTCGCCGAGAAAATCACTTTTCTTCCAAAATGAATGTCTCGCAAAAAATAGTTAATTTTGATGCAGCCGGCTCTGAAACTGACCGGCAAATTACTCAAAATGCTTCACTCACCGAGATAATCACTTCTTTCCCGAAATGAATGCTTCGCAAAAAATAGTTAATTTTGATGCAGCCGGCTCTGAAACCAACCAACAAATTACTCAAAATGCTTAACTCGCCGAGAAAATCACTTTTCTTCCAAAATGAATGTCTGGCAAAAAATAGTTAATTTTGTTGCATGCCGCTCTGAAACCAACCGGCAAATTACTCAAAATGCTTAACTCGCCGCGAAAATCACTTTTTTCCCTAAATGAAAGCTTCACAGCAAATAGTTAATTTTGATGCAAGCCGCTCTGAAACCAACCGGCAAATTACTCAAAATGCTCAACTCGCCGAGAAAATCACTTTTCTACCAAAATGAATGTCTGTCAAAAAATAGTTAATTTTGTTGCAAGCCGCTCTGAAATCAACCGGCAAATTACTCAAAATGCTTAACTCGCCGCGAAAATCACTTTTTTCCTGAAATGAATGCAACGCAAAAAATAGTTATTTTGATGCAAGCCGCTCTGAAACCAACCGGCAAATTACTCAAAATGCTTAACTCGCCGAGAAAATCACTTTTTTTCGTAAATGAATGTTTGGCAATAAATAGTTAGTTTTGATGCAAGCTGCTCTGAAACCAACCAGCAAATTACTCAAAATGCTTAACTCGCCGAGAAAATTACTTTTCTTCCAAAATGAATGTCTCGCAAAAAATAGTTAATTTTGATGCAGCCGGCTCTGAAACCGACCGGCAAATTACTCAAAATGCTTAACTCGCCGAGAAAATCACGTTTTTCCCTGAAATGAATGCTTCGCAAAAAATAGTTAATTTTGATGCAAGCTGCTCTGAAACCAACCGGCAAATTACTCAAAATGCTTAACTCGCCGAGAAAATCACTTTTTTTCGCAAATGAATGTTTGGCAATAAATAGTTAGTTTTGATGCAAGCTGCTCTGAAACCAACCGGCAAATTACTCAAAATGCTTAACTCGCCGCGAAAATCACTTTTTTCCCAAAATGAAAGCTTCACAGAAAATAGTTAATTTTGATGCAGCCGGCTCTGAAACCAACCAGCAAATTACTCAAAATGCTTAATTCGCCGAGGTAATCACTTCTTTCCCGAAATGAATGCTTCGCAAAAAATAGTTAATTTTGAAGCAAGCCGCTCTGAAACCAACCGGCAAATTACTCAAAATGCTTAACTCGCCGAGAAAATCACTTTTCTTCCAAAATGAATGTCTCGCAAAAAATAGTTAATTTTGATGCAGCCGGCTCTGAAACCCACCGGCAAATTACTCAAAATGCTGAACTCGCCGAGAAAATCACTTTTCTACCAAAATGTATGTTTGGCAATAAATAGTTAATTTTGATGCAAGCCGCTCTGAAATCAACCGGCAAATTACTCAAAATGCTTAACTCGCCGCGAAAATCACTTTTTTCCCGAAATGAATGCTCCGCAAAAAATAGTTAATTTTGATGCAAGCCGCTCTGAAACCAACCGGCAAATTACTCAAAATGCTTTACTCGCCGAGAAAATCACTTTTCTTCCAAAATGAATGTCTCGCAACAAATAGTTAATTTTGATGCAGCCGGCTCTGAAACCAACCGACAAATTACTCAAAATGCTTAACTCGCCGCGAAAATCACTTTTTTCCCTAAATGAAAGCTTCACAGCAAATAGTTAATTTTGATGCAGCCGGCTCTGAAACCAACCAGCAAATTACTCAAAATGCTTAACTCGCCGAGAAAATCACTTTTCTTCCAAAATGAATGTCTGGCAAAAACTAGTTAATTTTGTAGCAAGCCGCTCTGAAACCAACCGGCAAATTTCTCAAAATGCTTAACTCACCGCGAAAATCACCTTTTTCCCTAAATGAAAACTTCACAGAAAATAGTTAATTTTGATGCATCCGGCTCTGAAACCAACCAGCAAATTACTCAAAATGCTTAACTCGCCGAGATAATCACTTCTTTCCCGAAATGAATGCTTCGCAAAAAATAGTTAATTGTGACGCAAGCCGCTCTGAAACCAACCGGCAAATTACTCAAAATGCTTAACTCGCCGAGAAAATCACTTTTTTTCGTAAATGAATGTCTGGCAAAAAATAGTTAATTTTGTTGCAAGCCGCTCTGAAACCAGCCGGCAAATTACTCAAAATGCTTAACTCGCCGAGGAAATCACTTCTTTTCCGAAATGAATGCTTCGCAAAAAATAGTTAATTTTGATGCAAGCCGCTCTGAAACCAACCGGCAAATTACTCAAAATGCTTTACTCGCCGAGATCATCACTTCTTTCCCGAAATCAATGGTTCGCAAAAAATAGTTAATTTTGATGCAAGCTGCTCTGAAACCAACCAGCAAATTACTCAAAATGCTTAACTCGCCGAGAAAATCCACTTTTTTTCGTAAATGAATGTTTGGCAATAAATAGTTAATTTTGATGCAAGCTGCTCTGGAACCGACCAGCAAATTACTCAAAATACTTAACTCGCCGAGATAATCATTTTTTTTTCCTATATGAATGTTTCGCAAAAAATAGTAAATTTTGATGCAGCCGGCTCTGAAACCAACCGGCAAATTACTCAAAACTCGCCTAGAAAATCATCTTTTTCCCGAAATGAATGCTTCGCAAAATGTAGTTAATTTTGATGCAAGCCGCTCTGAAACGAACCGGCAAATTACTCAAAATGCTTAACTCGCCGCGAAAATCACTTCTTTCCCGAAATGAATGCTTCGCAAAAAATAGTTAATTTTGATGCAGCCGGCTCTGAAACCAACCAGCAAATTGCTCAAAATGCTAAACTCGCCTAGAAAATCAATTTTTTCCCGAAATGAATGCTTCGCAAAAAGTAGTTAATTTTGATGCAAGCCGCTCTGACACCAACCGGCAAATTACTCAAAATGCTTAACTCGCCGAGAAAATCATTTTTTTTCCTATATGAATGTTTGGCAAAAAGTAGTGAATTTTAATGCAGCCGCTCTGAAACCAAACGGCAAATTACTGAAAATGCTTAACTCGCCGAGAAAATCACTTTTTTTCATAAATGAATGTTTGGCAATAAATAGTTCGTTTTGATGCATGCTGCTCTGAAACCAACCAGCAAATTACTCAAAATGCTTAACTCGCCGAAAAAAATCACTTTTCTTCTTTAAAATTAATGTCTCGCAAAAAATAGTTAATTTTAATGCAGCCGGCTCTGAAACCAACCGGCAAATTACTCAAAATGCTTAACTCGGTGAGAAAATCACTTTTCTTCCAAAATGAGTGTCTCGCAAAAAATAGTTAATTTTGATGCAGCCGGCTCTGAAACCCACCGGCAAATTACTCAAAATGCTTAACTCGCCGAGATAATCACTTCTTTCCCGAAATGAATGCTTCGCAAAAAATAGTTAATTTTGGTGCAAGCCACTCTGAAACCAACCGGCAAATTACTGAAAATGCTCAACTCGCCGAGAAAATCACTTTTCTACCAAAATGAATGTCTGTCAAAAAATAGTTAATTTTGTTGCAAGCCGCTCTGAAATCAACCGGCAAATTACTCAAAATGCTTAACTCGCCGCGAAAATCACTTTTTTCCCGAAATCAATGCTCCGCAAAAAATAGTTAATTTTGATGCAAGCCGCTCTGAAACCAACCAGCAAATTACTCAAAATGCTTAACTCGCCGAGAAAATCACTTTTTTTCGTAAATGAATGTTTGGCAATAAATAGTTAGTTTTGATGCAAGCTGCTCTGAAACCAACCAGCAAATTACTCAAAATGCTTAACTCGCCGAGAAAATCACTTTTCTTCCAAAATGAATGTCTCGCAAAAAGTAGTTAATTTTGATGCAGCCGGCTCTGAAACCGACTGGCAAATTACTCAAAATGCTTAACTCGCCGAGATAATCACTTCTTTCCCGAAATGAATGGTTCGCAAAAAATAGTTAATTTTGATGCAAGCTGCTCTGAAACCAACCAGCAAATTACTCAAAATGCTTCACTCGCCGAGAAAATCACTTTTCTTCCAAAATGAATGTCTGGCAAAAAATAGTTAATTTTGTTGCATGCCGCTCTGAAACCAACCGGCAAATTACTCAAAATGCTTAACTCGCCGCGAAAATCACTTTTTTCCCTAAATGAAAGCTTCACAGCAAATAGTTAATTTTGATGCAGCCGGCTCTGAAACCGACGGCAAATTACTCAAAATGCTTAACTCGCCGAGATAATCACTTCTTTCCCGAAATGAATGCTTCGCAAAAAATAGTTAATTGTGATGCAAGCCGCTCTGAAACCAACCGGCAAATTACTCAAAATGCTTAACTCGCCGAGAAAATCACTTTTTTTCGTAAATGAATGTCTGGCAAAAAATAGTTAATTTTGTTGCAAGCCGCTCTGAAACCAGCCGGCAAATTACTCAAAATGCTTAACTCACCGAGAAAATCACTTCTTTCCCGAAATGAATGCGTCGCAAAAAAAAGAAAGTTTTGATGCAGCCGGCTCTGAAACTGACCGGCAAATTACTCAAAATGCTTAACTCACCGAGATAATCACTTCTTTCCCGAAATGAATGCTTCGCAAAAAATAGTTAATTTTGATGCAGCCGGCTCTGAAACCAACCAGCAAATTACTCAAAATGCTTAACTCGCCGACAAATTAACTTTTCTTCCAAAATGAATGACTGGCAAAAAATAGTTAATTTTGTTGCAAGCCGCTCTGAAACCAACCGGCAAATTACTCAAAATGCTTAACTCGCCGCGAAAATCACTTTTTTCCCTCAATGAAAGCTTCACAGCAAATAGTTAATTTTGATGCAGCCGGCTCTGAAACCAACCAGCAGATTACTCAAAATGCTTAACTCGCTGAGATAATCACTTCTTTCCCGAAATGAATGCTTCGCAAAAAATAGTTAATTGTGATGCAAGCCGCTCTGAAACCAACCGGCAAATTACTTAAAATGCTTAACTCGCCGAGAAAATCACTTTTTTTCGTAAATGAATGTCTGGCAAAAAATAGTTAATTTTGTTGCAAGCCGCTCTGAAACCAGCCGGCAAATTACTCAAAATTCTTAACTCGCCGAGATAATCACTTTTTTCCCTGAAATGAATGTTTCGCAAAAAATAGTTAATTTTGATGCAAGCCGCTCTGAAACCAACCGACAAATTACTCAAAATTACTCACCGAGAAAATCACTTTTTTTCGCAAATGAATGTTTGGCAATAAATAGTTAACTTTAATGCCAACCGTTCTGAGACCAACCGGCAAATTACTCAAAATGCTTAACTCGCCGAGAAAATCACTTTTTTTCGTAAATGAATGTCTCGCAAAAAGTAGTTAATTTTGATGCAGCCGGCTCTGAAACCGACTGGCAAATTACTCAAAATGCTTAACTCGCCGAGATAATCACTTCTTTCCCGAAATGAATGGTTCGCAAAAAATAGTTAATTTTGATGCAAGCTGCTCTGAAACCAACCAGCAAATTACTCAAAATGCTTCACTCGCCGAGAAAATCACTTTTCTTCCAAAATGAATGTCTGGCAAAAAATAGTTAATTTTGTTGCATGCCGCTCTGAAACCAACCGGCAAATTACTCAAAATGCTTAACTCGCCGCGAAAATCACTTTTTTCCCTAAATGAAAGCTTCACAGCAAATAGTTAATTTTGATGCAGCCGGCTCTGAAACCGACGGCAAATTACTCAAAATGCTTAACTCGCCGAGATAATCACTTCTTTCCCGAAATGAATGCTTCGCAAAAAATAGTTAATTGTGATGCAAGCCGCTCTGAAACCAACCGGCAAATTACTCAAAATGCTTAACTCGCCGAGAAAATCACTTTTTTTCGTAAATGAATGTCTGGCAAAAAATAGTTAATTTTGTTGCAAGCCGCTCTGAAACCAGCCGGCAAATTACTCAAAATGCTTAACTCACCGAGAAAATCACTTCTTTCCCGAAATGAATGCGTCGCAAAAAAAAGAAAGTTTTGATGCAGCCGGCTCTGAAACTGACCGGCAAATTACTCAAAATGCTTAACTCACCGAGATAATCACTTCTTTCCCGAAATGAATGCTTCGCAAAAAATAGTTAATTTTGATGCAGCCGGCTCTGAAACCAACCAGCAAATTACTCAAAATGCTTAACTCGCCGACAAATTAACTTTTCTTCCAAAATGAATGACTGGCAAAAAATAGTTAATTTTGTTGCAAGCCGCTCTGAAACCAACCGGCAAATTACTCAAAATGCTTAACTCGCCGCGAAAATCACTTTTTTCCCTCAATGAAAGCTTCACAGCAAATAGTTAATTTTGATGCAGCCGGCTCTGAAACCAACCAGCAGATTACTCAAAATGCTTAACTCGCTGAGATAATCACTTCTTTCCCGAAATGAATGCTTCGCAAAAAATAGTTAATTGTGATGCAAGCCGCTCTGAAACCAACCGGCAAATTACTTAAAATGCTTAACTCGCCGAGAAAATCACTTTTTTTCGTAAATGAATGTCTGGCAAAAAATAGTTAATTTTGTTGCAAGCCGCTCTGAAACCAGCCGGCAAATTACTCAAAATTCTTAACTCGCCGAGATAATCACTTTTTTCCCTGAAATGAATGCTTCGCAAAAAATAGTTAATTTTGATGCAAGCCGCTCTGAAACCAACCGACAAATTACTCAAAATTACTCACCGAGAAAATCACTTTTTTTCGCAAATGAATGTTTGGCAATAAATAGTTAACTTTAATGCCAACCGTTCTGAGACCAACCGGCAAATTACTCAAAATGCTTAACTCGCCGAGAAAATCACTTTTTTTCGTAAATGAATGTCTGGCAAAAAATAGTTAATTTTGTTGCAAGCCGCTCTGAAACCAGCCGGCAAATTACTCAAAATGCTTAACACGCCGAGAAAATCACTTTTTTTCGTAAATGTATGTTTGGCAATAAATAGTTAATTTTGATGCCTGCCGCTCTGAACCGAACCGGCAAATTACTCAAAATGCTTAACTCACCGAGAAAATCACTTCTTTCCCGAAATGAATGCTTCGCAAAAAAAAGATAATTTTGATGCAGCCGGCTCTGAAACTGACCGGCAAATTACTCAAAATGCTTAACTCACCGAGATAATCACTTCTTTCCCGAAATGAATGCTTCGCAAAAAATAGTTAATTTTGATGCAGCCAGCTCTGAAACCAACCAGCAAATTACTCAAAATGCTTAACTCGCCGACAAATTAACTTTTCTTCCAAAATGAATGACTGGCAAAAAATAGTTAATTTTGTTGCATGCCGCTCTGAAACCAACCGGCAAATTACTCAAAATGCTTAACTCGCCGCGAAAATCACTTTTTTCCCTCAATGAAAGCTTCACAGCAAATAGTTAATTTTGATGCAGCCGGCTCTGAAACCAACCAGCAGATTACTCAAAATGCTTAACTCGCTGAGATAATCACTTCTTTCCCGAAATGAATGCTTCGCAAAAAATAGTTAATTGTGATGCAAGCCGCTCTGAAACCAACCGGCAAATTACTTAAAATGCTTAACTCGCCGAGAAAATCACTTTTTTTCGTAAATGAATGTCTGGCAAAAAATAGTTAATTTTGTTGCAAGCCGCTCTGAAACCAGCCGGCAAATTACTCAAAATTCTTAACTCGCCGAGATAATCACTTTTTTCCCTGAAATGAATGCTTCGCAAAAAATAGTTAATTTTGATGCAAGCCGCTCTGAAACCAACCGACAAATTACTCAAAATTACTCACCGAGAAAATCACTTTTTTTCGCAAATGAATGTTTGGCAATAAATAGTTAACTTTAATGCCAACCGTTCTGAGACCAACCGGCAAATTACTCAAAATGCTTAACTCGCCGAGAAAATCACTTTTTTTCGTAAATGAATGTCTGGCAAAAAATAGTTAATTTTGTTGCAAGCCGCTCTGAAACCAGCCGGCAAATTACTCAAAATGCTTAACTCGCCGAGGAAATCACTTCTTTTCCGAAATGAATGCTTCGCAAAAAATAGTTAATTTTGATGCAAGCCGCTCTGAAACCAACCGGCAAATTACTCAAAATGCTTTACTCGCCGAGATCATCACTTCTTTCCCGAAATCAATGGTTCGCAAAAAATAGTTAATTTTGATGCAAGCTGCTCTGAAACCAACCAGCAAATTACTCAAAATGCTTAACTCGCCGAGAAAATCCACTTTTTTTCGTAAATGAATGTTTGGCAATAAATAGTTAATTTTGATGCAAGCTGCTCTGGAACCGACCAGCAAATTACTCAAAATACTTAACTCGCCGAGATAATCATTTTTTTTTCCTATATGAATGTTTCGCAAAAAATAGTAAATTTTGATGCAGCCGGCTCTGAAACCAACCGGCAAATTACTCAAAACTCGCCTAGAAAATCATCTTTTTCCCGAAATGAATGCTTCGCAAATTGTAGTTAATTTTGATGCAAGCCGCTCTGAAACGAACCGGCAAATTACTCAAAATGCTTAACTCGCCGCGAAAATCACTTCTTTCCCGAAATGAATGCTTCGCAAAAAATAGTTAATTTTGATGCAGCCGGCTCTGAAACCAACCAGCAAATTGCTCAAAATGCTAAACTCGCCTAGAAAATTAATTTTTTCCCGAAATGAATGCTTCGCAAAAAGTAGTTAATTTTGATGCAAGCCGCTCTGACACCAACCGGCAAATTACTCAAAATGCTTAACTCGCCGAGAAAATCATTTTTTTTCCTATATGAATGTTTGGCAAAAAGTAGTGAATTTTAATGCAGCCGCTCTGAAACCAAACGGCAAATTACTGAAAATGCTTAACTCGCCGAGAAAATCACTTTTTTTCATAAATGAATGTTTGGCAATAAATAGTTCGTTTTGATGCATGCTGCTCTGAAACCAACCAGCAAATTACTCAAAATGCTTAACTCGCCGAAAAAAAATCACTTTTCTTCTTTAAAATTAATGTCTCGCAAAAAATAGTTACTTTTAATGCAGCCGGCTCTGAAACCAACCGGCAAATTACTCAAAATGCTTAACTCGGTGAGAAAATCACTTTTCTTCCAAAATGAGTGTCTCGCAAAAAATAGTTAATTTTGATGCAGCCGGCTCTGAAACCCACCGGCAAATTACTCAAAATGCTTAACTCGCCGAGATAATCACTTCTTTCCCGAAATGAATGCTTCGCAAAAAATAGTTAATTTTGGTGCAAGCCACTCTGAAACCAACCGGCAAATTACTGAAAATGCTCAACTCGCCGAGAAAATCACTTTTCTACCAAAATGAATGTCTGTCAAAAAATAGTTAATTTTGTTGCAAGCCGCTCTGAAATCAACCGGCAAATTACTCAAAATGCTTAACTCGCCGCGAAAATCACTTTTTTCCCGAAATCAATGCTCCGCAAAAAATAGTTAATTTTGATGCAAGCCGCTCTGAAACCAACCAGCAAATTACTCAAAATGCTTAACTCGCCGAGAAAATCACTTTTTTTCGTAAATGAATGTTTGGCAATAAATAGTTAGTTTTGATGCAAGCTGCTCTGAAACCAACCAGCAAATTACTCAAAATGCTTAACTCGCCGAGAAAATCACTTTTCTTCCAAAATGAATGTCTCGCAAAAAGTAGTTAATTTTGATGCAGCCGGCTCTGAAACCGACTGGCAAATTACTCAAAATGCTTAACTCGCCGAGATAATCACTTCTTTCCCGAAATGAATGGTTCGCAAAAAATAGTTAATTTTGATGCAAGCTGCTCTGAAACCAACCAGCAAATTACTCAAAATGCTTCACTCGCCGAGAAAATCACTTTTCTTCCAAAATGAATGTCTGGCAAAAAATAGTTAATTTTGTTGCATGCCGCTCTGAAACCAACCGGCAAATTACTCAAAATGCTTAACTCGCCGCGAAAATCACTTTTTTCCCTAAATGAAAGCTTCACCGCAAATAGTTAATTTTGATGCAGCCGGCTCTGAAACCGACGGCAAATTACTCAAAATGCTTAACTCGCCGAGATAATCACTTCTTTCCCGAAATGAATGCTTCGCAAAAAATAGTTAATTGTGATGCAAGCCGCTCTGAAACCAACCGGCAAATTACTCAAAATGCTTAACTCGCCGAGAAAATCACTTTTTTTCGTAAATGAATGTCTGGCAAAAAATAGTTAATTTTGTTGCAAGCCGCTCTGAAACCAGCCGGCAAATTACTCAAAATGCTTAACACGCCGAGAAAATCACTTTTTTTCGTAAATGTATGTTTGGCAATAAATAGTTAATTTTGATGCCTGCCGCTCTGAACCGAACCGGCAAATTACTCAAAATGCTTAACTCACCGAGAAAATCACTTCTTTCCCGAAATGAATGCTTCGCAAAAAAAAGATAATTTTGATGCAGCCGTCTCTGAAACTGACCGGCAAATTACTCAAAATGCTTAACTCACCGAGATAATCACTTCTTTCCCGAAATGAATGCTTCGCAAAAAATAGTTAATTTTGATGCAGCCGGCTCTGAAACCAACCAGCAAATTACTCAAAATGCTTAACTCGCCGACAAATTAACTTTTCTTCCAAAATGAATGACTGGCAAAAAATAGTTAATTTTGTTGCAAGCCGCTCTGAAACCAACCGGCAAATTACTCAAAATGCTTAACTCGCCGAGGAAATCACTTCTTTTCCGAAATGAATGCTTCGCAAAAAATAGTTAATTTTGTTGCAAGCCGCTCTGAAACCAACCGGCAAATTACTCAAAATGCTTAACTCGCCGCGAAAATCACTTTTTTCCCTCAATGAAAGCTTCACAGCAAATAGTTAATTTTGATGCAGCCGGCTCTGAAACCAACCAGCAGATTACTCAAAATGCTTAACTCGCTGAGATAATCACTTCTTTCCCGAAATGAATGCTTCGCAAAAAATAGTTAATTGTGATGCAAGCCGCTCTGAAACCAACCGGCAAATTACTTAAAATGCTTAACTCGCCGAGAAAATCACTTTTTTCGTAAATGAATGTCTGGCAAAAAATAGTTAATTTTGTTGCAAGCCGCTCTGAAACCAGCCGGCAAATTACTCAAAATTCTTAACTCGCCGAGATAATCACTTTTTTCCCTGAAATGAATGCTTCGCAAAAAATAGTTAATTTTGATGCAAGCCGCTCTGAAACCAACCGACAAATTACTCAAAATTACTCACCGAGAAAATCACTTTTTTTCGCAAATGAATGTTTGGCAATAAATAGTTAACTTTAATGCCAACCGTTCTGAGACCAACCTGCAAATTACTCAAAATGTTTAACTCGCTGAGAGAATCACTTCTTTCCCGAAATGAATGCTTCGCAAAAAATAGTTAATTTTGATGCAGCCGGCTCTGAAACCAACCAGCAAATTACTCAAAATGCTTAACTCGCCGAGATAATCACTTTTTTCCCTGTAATGAATGCTTCGCAAAAAATAGTTAATTTTGATGCAAGCCGCTCTGAAACCAACCGGCAAATTACTCAAAATGCTTAACTCGCCGAGAAAATCACTTTTTTTCGTAAATGAATGTTTGGCAATAAATAGTTCGTTTTGATGCAAGCTGCTCTGAATGCAACCGGCAAATTACTCAAAATGCTTAACTCGCCGAGGTAATCACTTCTTTCCTGAAATGAATGCTTCGCAAAAAATAGTTAATTTTGATGCAAGCCGCTCTGAAACCAACCGGCAAATTACTCAAAATGCTTAACTCGCCGAGAAAATCACTTTTCTACCAAAATGAATGTCTCGCAAAAAATAGTTAATTTTGATGCAGCCAGCTCTGAAACCGACCGGCAAATTACTCAAAATGCTTAACTCGCCGAGATAATCACTTCTTTCCCGAAATGAATGCTTCGCAAAAAATAGTTAATTTTGATGCAGCCGGCTCTGAAACCAACCAGCAAATTACTCAAAATGCTTAACTCGCCGAGGAAATCACTTCTTTCCCGAAATGAATGCTTCGCAAAAAGTAGTTAATTTTGATGCAGCCGGCTCTGAAACCAACCGGCAAATTACTCAAAATGCTTAACTCGCCGAGATATTCACTTTTTTCCCTAAATGAAAGCTTCACAGCAAATAGTTAATTTTGATGCAGCCGGCTCTGAAACCAACCAGCAAATTACTCAAAATGCTTCACTCGCCGAGAAAATCACTTTTCTTCCAAAATGAATGTCTGGCAAAAAATAGTTAATTTTGTTGCATGCCGCTCTGAAACCAACCGGCAAATTACTCAAAATGCTTAACTCGCCGCGAAAATCACTTTTTTCCCTAAATGAAAGCTTCACAGCAAATAGTTAATTTTGATGCAGCCGGCTCTGAAACCGACGGCAAATTACTCAAAATGCTTAACTCGCCGAGATAATCACTTCTTTCCCGAAATGAATGCTTCGCAAAAAATAGTTAATTGTGATGCAAGCCGCTCTGAAACCAACCGGCAAATTACTCAAAATGCTTAACTCGCCGAGAAAATCACTTTTTTTCGTAAATGAATGTCTGGCAAAAAATAGTTAATTTTGTTGCAAGCCGCTCTGAAACCAGCCGGCAAATTACTCAAAATGCTTAACACGCCGAGAAAATCACTTTTTTTCGTAAATGTATGTTTGGCAATAAATAGTTAATTTTGATGCCTGCCGCTCTGAACCGAACCGGCAAATTACTCAAAATGCTTAACTCACCGAGAAAATCACTTCTTTCCCGAAATGAATGCTTCGCAAAAAAAAGATAATTTTGATGCAGCCGGCTCTGAAACTGACCGGCAAATTACTCAAAATGCTTAACTCACCGAGATAATCACTTCTTTCCCGAAATGAATGCTTCGCAAAAAATAGTTAATTTTGATGCAGCCGGCTCTGAAACCAACCAGCAAATTACTCAAAATGCTTAACTCGCCGACAAATTAACTTTTCTTCCAAAATGAATGACTGGCAAAAAATAGTTAATTTTGTTGCAAGCCGCTCTGAAACCAACCGGCAAATTACTCAAAATGCTTAACTCGCCGCGAAAATCACTTTTTTCCCTCAATGAAAGCTTCACAGCAAATAGTTAATTTTGATGCAGCCGGCTCTGAAACCAACCAGCAGATTACTCAAAATGCTTAACTCGCTGAGATAATCACTTCTTTCCCGAAATGAATGCTTCGCAAAAAATAGTTAATTGTGATGCAAGCCGCTCTGAAACCAACCGGCAAATTACTTAAAATGCTTAACTCGCCGAGAAAATCACTTTTTTTCGTAAATGAATGTCTGGCAAAAAATAGTTAATTTTGTTGCAAGCCGCTCTGAAACCAGCCGGCAAATTACTCAAAATTCTTAACTCGCCGAGATAATCACTTTTTTCCCTGAAATGAATGCTTCGCAAAAAATAGTTAATTTTGATGCAAGCCGCTCTGAAACCAACCGACAAATTACTCAAAATTACTCACCGAGAAAATCACTTTTTTTCGCAAATGAATGTTTGGCAATAAATAGTTAACTTTAATGCCAACCGTTCTGAGACCAACCTGCAAATTACTCAAAATGTTTAACTCGCTGAGAGAATCACTTCTTTCCCGAAATGAATGCTTCGCAAAAAATAGTTAATTTTGATGCAGCCGGCTCTGAAACCAACCAGCAAATTACTCAAAATGCTTAACTCGCCGAGATAATCACTTTTTTCCCTGTAATGAATGCTTCGCAAAAAATAGTTAATTTTGATGCAAGCCGCTCTGAAACCAACCGGCAAATTACTCAAAATGCTTAACTCGCCGAGAAAATCACTTTTTTTCGTAAATGAATGTTTGGCAATAAGTAGTTCGTTTTGATGCAAGCTGCTCTGAATGCAACCGGCAAATTACTCAAAATGCTTAACTCGCCGAGGTAATCACTTCTTTCCTGAAATGAATGCTTCGCAAAAAATAGTTAATTTTGATGCAAGCCGCTCTGAAACCAACCGGCAAATTACTCAAAATGCTTAACTCGCCGAGAAAATCACTTTTCTTCCAAAATGAATGTCTCGCAAAAAATAGTTAATTTTGATGCAGCCAGCTCTGAAACCGACCGGCAAATTACTCAAAATGCTTAACTCGCCGAGATAATCACTTCTTTCCCGAAATGAATGCTTCGCAAAAAATAGTTAATTTTGATGCAGCCGGCTCTGAAACCAACCAGCAAATTACTCAAAATGCTTAACTCGCCGAGGAAATCACTTCTTTCCCGAAATGAATGCTTCGCAAAAAATAGTTAATTTTGATGCAAGCCGCTCTGAAACCAACCGGCAAATTACTCAAAATGCTTTACTCGCCGAGAAAATCACTTTTCTTCCAAAATGAATGTCTCGCAACAAATAGTTAATTTTGATGCAGCCGGCTCTGAAACCAACCGGCAAATTACTCAAAATGCTTAACTCGCCGCGAAAATCACTTTTTTCCCTAAATGAAAGCTTCACAGCAAATAGTTAATTTTGATGCAGCCGGCTCTGAAACCAACCAGCAAATTACTCAAAATGCTTAACTCGCCGAGAAAATCACTTTTCTTCCAAAATGAATGTCTGGCAAAAACTAGTTAATTTTGGAGCAAGCCGCTCTGAAACCAACCGGCAAATTTCTCAAAATGCTTAACTCACCGCGAAAATCACCTTTTTCCCTAAATGAAAACTTCACAGAAAATAGTTAATTTTGATGCATCCGGCTCTGAAACCAACCAGCAAATTACTCAAAATGCTTAACTCGCCGAGATAATCACTTCTTTCCCGAAATGAATGCTTCGCAAAAAATAGTTAATTGTGACGCAAGCCGCTCTGAAACCAACCGGCAAATTACTCAAAATGCTTAACTCGCCGAGAAAATCACTTTTTTTCGTAAATGAATGTCTGGCAAAAAATAGTTAATTTTGTTGCAAGCCGCTGTGAAACCAGCCGGCAAATTACTCAAAATGCTTAACTCGCCGAGGAAATCACTTCTTTTCCGAAATGAATGCTTCGCAAAAAATAGTTAATTTTGATGCAAGCCGCTCTGAAACCAACCGGCAAATTACTCAAAATGCTTTACTCGCCGAGAAAATCACTTTTCTTCCAAAATGAATGTCTCGCAAAAAATAGTTAATTTTGATGCAGCCAGCTCTGAAACCGACCGGCAAATTACTCAAAATGCTTAACTCGCCGAGATAATCACTTCTTTCCCGAAATGAATGCTTCGCAGCAAATAGTTAATTTTGATGCAAACCGCTCTGAAACCAACCAGCAAATTACTCAAAATGCTTAACTCGCCGCGAAAATCACTTTTTTCCTGAAATGAATGCAACGCAAAAAATAGTTATTTTGATGCAAGCCGCTCTGAAACCAACCGGCAAATTACTCAAAATGCTTAACTCGCCGAGAAAATCACTTTTTTTCGTAAATGAATGTTTGGCAATAAATAGTTAGTTTTGATGCAAGCTCCTCTGAAACCAACCGGCAAATTACTCAAAATGCTTAACTCGCCGCGAAAATCACTTTTTTCCCTAAATGAAAGCTTCACAGAAAATAGTTAATTTTGATGCAAGCCGCTCTGAAACCAACCGGCAAATTACTCAAAATGCTTAACTCGCCGCGAAAATCACTTTTTTCACTTCATGAAAGCTTCACAGCAAATAGTTAATTTTGATGCAGCCGGCTCTGAAACCAACCAGCAAATTACTCAAAATGCTTAACTCGCCGAGGAAATCACTTCTTTCCCGAAATGAATGCTTCGCAAAAAATAGTTAATTTTGATGCAAGCCGCTCTGAAACCAACCGGCAAATTACTCAAAATGCTTTACTCGCCGAGAAAATCACTTTTCTTCCAAAATGAATGTCTCGCAACAAAAAGTTAATTTTGATGCAGCCGGCTCTGAAACCAACCGGCAAATTACTCAAAATGCTTAACTCGCCGCGAAAATCACTTTTTTCCCTAAATGAAAGCTTCACAGCAAATAGTTAATTTTGATGCCGCCGGCTCTGAAACCAACCAGCAAATTACTCAAAATGCTTAGCTCGCTGAGATAATCACTTCTTTCCCGAAATGAATGCTTCGCATAAAATAGTTAATTGTGATGCAAGCCGCTCTGAAACCAACCAGCAAATTACTCAAAATGCTTAACTCGCCGAGAAAATCACTTTTCTTCCAAAATGAATGTCTGGCAAAAACTAGTTAATTTTGGAGCAAGCCGCTCTGAAACCAACCGGCAAATTTCTCAAAATGCTTATCTCACCGCGAAAATCACCTTTTTCCCTAAATGAAAACTTCACAGAAAATAGTTAATTTTGATGCATCCGGCTCTGAAACCAACCAGCAAATTACTCAAAATGCTTAACTCGCCGAGATAATCACTTCTTTCCCGAAATGAATGCTTCGCAAAAAATAGTTAATTGTGACGCAAGCCGCTCTGAAACCAACCGGCAAATTACTCAAAATGCTTAACTCGCCGAGAAAATCACTTTTTTTCGTAAATGAATGTCTGGCAAAAAATAGTTAATTTTGTTGCAAGCCGCTGTGAAACCAGCCGGCAAATTACTCAAAATGCTTAACTCGCCGAGGAAATCACTTCTTTTCCGAAATGAATGCTTCGCAAAAAATAGTTAATTTTGATGCAAGCCGCTCTGAAACCAACCGGCAAATTACTCAAAATGCTTTACTCGCCGAGAAAATCACTTTTCTTCCAAAATGAATGTCTCGCAAAAAATAGTTAATTTTGATGCAGCCAGCTCTGAAACCGACCGGCAAATTACTCAAAATGCTTAACTCGCCGAGATAATCACTTCTTTCCCGAAATGAATGCTTCGCAGCAAATAGTTAATTTTGATGCAAACCGCTCTGAAACCAACCAGCAAATTACTCAAAATGCTTAACTCGCCGCGAAAATCACTTTTTTCCTGAAATGAATGCAACGCAAAAAATAGTTATTTTGATGCAAGCCGCTCTGAAACCAACCGGCAAATTACTCAAAATGCTTAACTCGCCGAGAAAATCACTTTTTTTCGTAAATGAATGTTTGGCAATAAATAGTTAGTTTTGATGCAAGCTCCTCTGAAACCAACCGGCAAATTACTCAAAATGCTTAACTCGCCGCGAAAATCACTTTTTTCCCTAAATGAAAGCTTCACAGAAAATAGTTAATTTTGATGCAAGCCGCTCTGAAACCAACCGGCAAATTACTCAAAATGCTTAACTCGCCGCGAAAATCACTTTTTTCACTTCATGAAAGCTTCACAGCAAATAGTTAATTTTGATGCAGCCGGCTCTGAAACCAACCAGCAAATTACTCAAAATGCTTAACTCGCCGAGGAAATCACTTCTTTCCCGAAATGAATGCTTCGCAAAAAATAGTTAATTTTGATGCAAGCCGCTCTGAAACCAACCGGCAAATTACTCAAAATGCTTTACTCGCCGAGAAAATCACTTTTCTTCCAAAATGAATGTCTCGCAACAAAAAGTTAATTTTGATGCAGCCGGCTCTGAAACCAACCGGCAAATTACTCAAAATGCTTAACTCGCCGCGAAAATCACTTTTTTCCCTAAATGAAAGCTTCACAGCAAATAGTTAATTTTGATGCCGCCGGCTCTGAAACCAACCAGCAAATTACTCAAAATGCTTAGCTCGCTGAGATAATCACTTCTTTCCCGAAATGAATGCTTCGCATAAAATAGTTAATTGTGATGCAAGCCGCTCTGAAACCAACCAGCAAATTACTCAAAATGCTTAACTCGCCGAGAAAATCACTTTTCTTCCAAAATGAATGTCTGGCAAAAACTAGTTAATTTTGTAGCAAGCCGCTCTGAAACCAACCGGCAAATTTCTCAAAATGCTTAACTCACCGCGAAAATCACCTTTTTCCCTAAATGAAAGCTTCACAGAAAATAGTTAATTTTGATGCAGCCGGCTCTGAAACCAACCAGCAAATTACTCAAAATGCTTAACTCGCCGAGATAATAACTTCTTTCCCGAAATGAATGCTTCGCAAAAAATAGTTAATTGTGATGCAAGCCGCTCTGAAACCAACCGGCAAATTACTCAAAATGCTTAACTCGCCGAGAAAATCACTTTTTTTCGTAAATGAATGTTTGGCAATAAATAGTTCGTTTTGATGCAAGCTGCTCTGAATGCAACCGGCAAATTACTCAAAATGCTTAACTCGCCGAGGTAATCACTTCTTTCCTGAAATGAATGCTTCGCAAAAAATAGTTAATTTTGATGCAAGCCGCTCTGAAACCAACCGGCAAATTACTCAAAATGCTTAACTCGCCGAGAAAATCACTTTTCTACCAAAATGAATGTCTCGCAAAAAATAGTTAATTTTGATGCAGCCAGCTCTGAAACCGACCGGCAAATTACTCAAAATGCTTAACTCGCCGAGATAATCACTTCTTTCCCGAAATGAATGCTTCGCAAAAAATAGTTAATTTTGATGCAGCCGGCTCTGAAACCAACCAGCAAATTACTCAAAATGCTTAACTCGCCGAGGAAATCACTTCTTTCCCGAAATGAATGCTTCGCAAAAAGTAGTTAATTTTGATGCAGCCGGCTCTGAAACCAACCGGCAAATTACTCAAAATGCTTAACTCGCCGAGATATTCACTTTTTTCCCTAAATGAAAGCTTCACAGCAAATAGTTAATTTTGATGCAGCCGGCTCTGAAACCAACCAGCAAATTACTCAAAATGCTTCACTCGCCGAGAAAATCACTTTTCTTCCAAAATGAATGTCTGGCAAAAAATAGTTAATTTTGTTGCATGCCGCTCTGAAACCAACCGGCAAATTACTCAAAATGCTTAACTCGCCGCGAAAATCACTTTTTTCCCTAAATGAAAGCTTCACAGCAAATAGTTAATTTTGATGCAGCCGGCTCTGAAACCGACGGCAAATTACTCAAAATGCTTAACTCGCCGAGATAATCACTTCTTTCCCGAAATGAATGCTTCGCAAAAAATAGTTAATTGTGATGCAAGCCGCTCTGAAACCAACCGGCAAATTACTCAAAATGCTTAACTCGCCGAGAAAATCACTTTTTTTCGTAAATGAATGTCTGGCAAAAAATAGTTAATTTTGTTGCAAGCCGCTCTGAAACCAGCCGGCAAATTACTCAAAATGCTTAACACGCCGAGAAAATCACTTTTTTTCGTAAATGTATGTTTGGCAATAAATAGTTAATTTTGATGCCTGCCGCTCTGAACCGAACCGGCAAATTACTCAAAATGCTTAACTCACCGAGAAAATCACTTCTTTCCCGAAATGAATGCTTCGCAAAAAAAAGATAATTTTGATGCAGCCGGCTCTGAAACTGACCGGCAAATTACTCAAAATGCTTAACTCACCGAGATAATCACTTCTTTCCCGAAATGAATGCTTCGCAAAAAATAGTTAATTTTGATGCAGCCGGCTCTGAAACCAACCAGCAAATTACTCAAAATGCTTAACTCGCCGACAAATTAACTTTTCTTCCAAAATGAATGACTGGCAAAAAATAGTTAATTTTGTTGCAAGCCGCTCTGAAACCAACCGGCAAATTACTCAAAATGCTTAACTCGCCGCGAAAATCACTTTTTTCCCTCAATGAAAGCTTCACAGCAAATAGTTAATTTTGATGCAGCCGGCTCTGAAACCAACCAGCAGATTACTCAAAATGCTTAACTCGCTGAGATAATCACTTCTTTCCCGAAATGAATGCTTCGCAAAAAATAGTTAATTGTGATGCAAGCCGCTCTGAAACCAACCGGCAAATTACTTAAAATGCTTAACTCGCCGAGAAAATCACTTTTTTTCGTAAATGAATGTCTGGCAAAAAATAGTTAATTTTGTTGCAAGCCGCTCTGAAACCAGCCGGCAAATTACTCAAAATTCTTAACTCGCCGAGATAATCACTTTTTTCCCTGAAATGAATGCTTCGCAAAAAATAGTTAATTTTGATGCAAGCCGCTCTGAAACCAACCGACAAATTACTCAAAATTACTCACCGAGAAAATCACTTTTTTTCGCAAATGAATGTTTGGCAATAAATAGTTAACTTTAATGCCAACCGTTCTGAGACCAACCTGCAAATTACTCAAAATGTTTAACTCGCTGAGAGAATCACTTCTTTCCCGAAATGAATGCTTCGCAAAAAATAGTTAATTTTGATGCAGCCGGCTCTGAAACCAACCAGCAAATTACTCAAAATGCTTAACTCGCCGAGATAATCACTTTTTTCCCTGTAATGAATGCTTCGCAAAAAATAGTTAATTTTGATGCAAGCCGCTCTGAAACCAACCGGCAAATTACTCAAAATGCTTAACTCGCCGAGAAAATCACTTTTTTTCGTAAATGAATGTTTGGCAATAAGTAGTTCGTTTTGATGCAAGCTGCTCTGAATGCAACCGGCAAATTACTCAAAATGCTTAACTCGCCGAGGTAATCACTTCTTTCCTGAAATGAATGCTTCGCAAAAAATAGTTAATTTTGATGCAAGCCGCTCTGAAACCAACCGGCAAATTACTCAAAATGCTTAACTCGCCGAGAAAATCACTTTTCTTCCAAAATGAATGTCTCGCAAAAAATAGTTAATTTTGATGCAGCCAGCTCTGAAACCGACCGGCAAATTACTCAAAATGCTTAACTCGCCGAGATAATCACTTCTTTCCCGAAATGAATGCTTCGCAAAAAATAGTTAATTTTGATGCAAGCCGCTCTGAAACCAACCGGCAAATTACTCAAAATGCTTTACTCGCCGAGAAAATCACTTTTCTTCCAAAATGAATGTCTCGCAACAAATAGTTAATTTTGATGCAGCCGGCTCTGAAACCAACCGGCAAATTACTCAAAATGCTTAACTCGCCGCGAAAATCACTTTTTTCCCTAAATGAAAGCTTCACAGCAAATAGTTAATTTTGATGCAGCCGGCTCTGAAACCAACCAGCAAATTACTCAAAATGCTTAACTCGCCGAGAAAATCACTTTTCTTCCAAAATGAATGTCTGGCAAAAACTAGTTAATTTTGGAGCAAGCCGCTCTGAAACCAACCGGCAAATTTCTCAAAATGCTTAACTCACCGCGAAAATCACCTTTTTCCCTAAATGAAAACTTCACAGAAAATAGTTAATTTTGATGCATCCGGCTCTGAAACCAACCAGCAAATTACTCAAAATGCTTAACTCGCCGAGATAATCACTTCTTTCCCGAAATGAATGCTTCGCAAAAAATAGTTAATTGTGACGCAAGCCGCTCTGAAACCAACCGGCAAATTACTCAAAATGCTTAACTCGCCGAGAAAATCACTTTTTTTCGTAAATGAATGTCTGGCAAAAAATAGTTAATTTTGTTGCAAGCCGCTGTGAAACCAGCCGGCAAATTACTCAAAATGCTTAACTCGCCGAGGAAATCACTTCTTTTCCGAAATGAATGCTTCGCAAAAAATAGTTAATTTTGATGCAAGCCGCTCTGAAACCAACCGGCAAATTACTCAAAATGCTTTACTCGCCGAGAAAATCACTTTTCTTCCAAAATGAATGTCTCGCAAAAAATAGTTAATTTTGATGCAGCCAGCTCTGAAACCGACCGGCAAATTACTCAAAATGCTTAACTCGCCGAGATAATCACTTCTTTCCCGAAATGAATGCTTCGCAGCAAATAGTTAATTTTGATGCAAACCGCTCTGAAACCAACCAGCAAATTACTCAAAATGCTTAACTCGCCGCGAAAATCACTTTTTTCCTGAAATGAATGCAACGCAAAAAATAGTTATTTTGATGCAAGCCGCTCTGAAACCAACCGGCAAATTACTCAAAATGCTTAACTCGCCGAGAAAATCACTTTTTTTCGTAAATGAATGTTTGGCAATAAATAGTTAGTTTTGATGCAAGCTCCTCTGAAACCAACCGGCAAATTACTCAAAATGCTTAACTCGCCGCGAAAATCACTTTTTTCCCTAAATGAAAGCTTCACAGAAAATAGTTAATTTTGATGCAAGCCGCTCTGAAACCAACCGGCAAATTACTCAAAATGCTTAACTCGCCGCGAAAATCACTTTTTTCACTTCATGAAAGCTTCGCAAAAAATAGTTAATTTTGATGCAAGCCGCTCTGAAACCAACCGGCAAATTACTCAAAATGCTTTACTCGCCGAGAAAATCACTTTTCTTCCAAAATGAATGTCTCGCAACAAAAAGTTAATTTTGATGCAGCCGGCTCTGAAACCAACCGGCAAATTACTCAAAATGCTTAACTCGCCGCGAAAATCACTTTTTTCCCTAAATGAAAGCTTCACAGCAAATAGTTAATTTTGATGCCGCCGGCTCTGAAACCAACCAGCAAATTACTCAAAATGCTTAGCTCGCTGAGATAATCACTTCTTTCCCGAAATGAATGCTTCGCATGAAATAGTTAATTGTGATGCAAGCCGCTCTGAAACCAACCAGCAAATTACTCAAAATGCTTAACTCGCCGAGAAAATCACTTTTCTTCCAAAATGAATGTCTGGCAAAAACTAGTTAATTTTGTAGCAAGCCGCTCTGAAACCAACCGGCAAATTTCTCAAAATGCTTAACTCACCGCGAAAATCACCTTTTTCCCTAAATGAAAGCTTCACAGAAAATAGTTAATTTTGATGCAGCCGGCTCTGAAACCAACCAGCAAATTACTCAAAATGCTTAACTCGCCGAGATAATCACTTCTTTCCCGAAATGAATGCTTCGCAAAAAATAGTTAATTGTGATGCAAGCCGCTCTGAAACCAACCGGCAAATTACTCAAAATGCTTAACTCGCCGAGAAAATCACTTTTTTTCGTAAATGAATGTCTGGCAAAAAATAGTTAATTTTGTTGCAAGCCGCTCTGAAACCAGCCGGCAAATTACTCAAAATGCTTAACTCGCCGAGGAAATCACTTCTTTTCCGAAATGAATGCTTCGCAAAAAATAATTAATTTTGATGCAAGCCGCTCTGAAACCAACCGGCAAATTACTCAAAATGCTTTACTCGCCGAGAAAATCACTTTTCTTCCAAAATGAATGTCTCGCAACAAATAGTTAATTTTGATGCAGCCGGCTCTGAAACCAACCAGCAAATTACTCAAAATGCTTAACTCGCTTAGATAAACACTTCTTTCCCGAAATGAATGCTTCGCAAAAAATAGTTAATTTTGATGCAAGCCGCTCTGAAACCAACCGGCAAATTACTCAAAAGGTTTAACTCGCCGAGAAAATCACTTTTCTTCCAAAATGAATGTCTCGCAAAAAATAGTTAATTTTGATGCAGCCGGCTCTGAAACTGACCGGCAAATTACTCAAAATGCTTCACTCACCGAGATAATCACTTCTTTCCCGAAATGAATGCTTCGCAAAAAATAGTTAATTTTGATGCAGCCGGCTCTGAAACCAACCAGCAAATTACTCAAAATGCTTAACTCGCCGAGAAAATCACTTTTCTTCCAAAATGAATGTCTGGCAAAAAATAGTTAATTTTGTTGCATGCCGCTCTGAAACCAACCGGCAAATTACTCAAAATGCTTAACTCGCCGCGAAAATCACTTTTTTCCCTAAATGAAAGCTTCACAGCAAATAGTTAATTTTGATGCAAGCCGCTCTGAAACCAACCGGCAAATTACTCAAAATGCTCAACTCGCCGAGAAAATCACTTTTCTTCCAAAATGAATGTCTGGCAAAAACTAGTTAATTTTGTAGCAAGCCGCTCTGAAACCAACCGGCAAATTTCTCAAAATGCTTAACTCACCGCGAAAATCACCTTTTTCCCTAAATGAAAGCTTCACAGAAAATAGTTAATTTTGATGCAGCCGGCTCTGAAACCAACCAGCAAATTACTCAAAATGCTTAACTCGCCGAGATAATCACTTCTTTCCCGAAATGAATGCTTCGCAAAAAATAGTTAATTGTGATGCAAGCCGCTCTGAAACCAACCGGCAAATTACTCAAAATGCTTAACTCGCCGAGAAAATCACTTTTTTTCGTAAATGAATGTCTGGCAAAAAATAGTTAATTTTGTTGCAAGCCGCTCTGAAACCAGCCGGCAAATTACTCAAAATGCTTAACTCGCCGAGGAAATCACTTCTTTTCCGAAATGAATGCTTCGCAAAAAATAGTTAATTTTGATGCAAGCCGCTCTGAAACCAACCGGCAAATTACTCAAAAGGCTTAACTCGCCGAGAAAATCACTTTTCTTCCAAAATGAATGTCTCGCAAAAAATAGTTAATTTTGATGCAGCCGGCTCTGAAACTGACCGGCAAATTACTCAAAATGCTTCACTCACCGAGATAATCACTTCTTTCCCGAAATGAATGCTTCGCAAAAAATAGTTAATTTTGATGCAGCCGGCTCTGAAACCAACCAACAAATTACTCAAAATGCTTAACTCGCCGAGAAAATCACTTTTCTTCCAAAATGAATGTCTGGCAAAAAATAGTTAATTTTGTTGCATGCCGCTCTGAAACCAACCGGCAAATTACTCAAAATGCTTAACTCGCCGCGAAAATCACTTTTTTCCCTAAATGAAAGCTTCACAGCAAATAGTTAATTTTGATGCAAGCCGCTCTGAAACCAACCGGCAAATTACTCAAAATGCTCAACTCGCCGAGAAAATCACTTTTCTACCAAAATGAATGTCTGTCAAAAAATAGTTAATTTTGTTGCAAGCCGCTCTGAAATCAACCGGCAAATTACTCAAAATGCTTAACTCGCCGCGAAAATCACTTTTTTCCTGAAATGAATGCAACGCAAAAAATAGTTATTTTGATGCAAGCCGCTCTGAAACCAACCGGCAAATTACTCAAAATGCTTAACTCGCCGAGAAAATCACTTTTTTTCGTAAATGAATGTTTGGCAATAAATAGTTAGTTTTGATGCAAGCTGCTCTGAAACCAACCAGCAAATTACTCAAAATGCTTAACTCGCCGAGAAAATTACTTTTCTTCCAAAATGAATGTCTCGCAAAAAATAGTTAATTTTGATGCAGCCGGCTCTGAAACCGACCGGCAAATTACTCAAAATGCTTAACTCGCCGAGAAAATCACGTTTTTCCCTGAAATGAATGCTTCGCAAAAAATAGTTAATTTTGATGCAAGCTGCTCTGAAACCAACCGGCAAATTACTCAAAATGCTTAACTCGCCGAGAAAATCACTTTTTTTCGCAAATGAATGTTTGGCAATAAATAGTTAGTTTTGATGCAAGCTGCTCTGAAACCAACCGGCAAATTACTCAAAATGCTTAACTCGCCGCGAAAATCACTTTTTTCCCAAAATGAAAGCTTCACAGAAAATAGTTAATTTTGATGCAGCCGGCTCTGAAACCAACCAGCAAATTACTCAAAATGCTTAATTCGCCGAGGTAATCACTTCTTTCCCGAAATGAATGCTTCGCAAAAAATAGTTAATTTTGAAGCAAGCCGCTCTGAAACCAACCGGCAAATTACTCAAAATGCTTAACTCGCCGAGAAAATCACTTTTCTTCCAAAATGAATGTCTCGCAAAAAATAGTTAATTTTGATGCAGCCGGCTCTGAAACCCACCGGCAAATTACTCAAAATGCTGAACTCGCCGAGAAAATCACTTTTCTACCAAAATGTATGTTTGGCAATAAATAGTTAATTTTGATGCAAGCCGCTCTGAAATCAACCGGCAAATTACTCAAAATGCTTAACTCGCCGCGAAAATCACTTTTTTCCCGAAATGAATGCTCCGCAAAAAATAGTTAATTTTGATGCAAGCCGCTCTGAAACCAACCGGCAAATTACTCAAAATGCTTTACTCGCCGAGAAAATCACTTTTCTTCCAAAATGAATGTCTCGCAACAAATAGTTAATTTTGATGCAGCCGGCTCTGAAACCAACCGACAAATTACTCAAAATGCTTAACTCGCCGCGAAAATCACTTTTTTCCCTAAATGAAAGCTTCACAGCAAATAGTTAATTTTGATGCAGCCGGCTCTGAAACCAACCAGCAAATTACTCAAAATGCTTAACTCGCCGAGAAAATCACTTTTCTTCCAAAATGAATGTCTGGCAAAAACTAGTTAATTTTGTAGCAAGCCGCTCTGAAACCAACCGGCAAATTTCTCAAAATGCTTAACTCACCGCGAAAATCACCTTTTTCCCTAAATGAAAACTTCACAGAAAATAGTTAATTTTGATGCATCCGGCTCTGAAACCAACCAGCAAATTACTCAAAATGCTTAACTCGCCGAGATAATCACTTCTTTCCCGAAATGAATGCTTCGCAAAAAATAGTTAATTGTGACGCAAGCCGCTCTGAAACCAACCGGCAAATTACTCAAAATGCTTAACTCGCCGAGAAAATCACTTTTTTTCGTAAATGAATGTCTGGCAAAAAATAGTTAATTTTGTTGCAAGCCGCTCTGAAACCAGCCGGCAAATTACTCAAAATGCTTAACTCGCCGAGGAAATCACTTCTTTTCCGAAATGAATGCTTCGCAAAAAATAGTTAATTTTGATGCAAGCCGCTCTGAAACCAACCGGCAAATTACTCAAAATGCTTTACTCGCCGAGATCATCACTTCTTTCCCGAAATCAATGGTTCGCAAAAAATAGTTAATTTTGATGCAAGCTGCTCTGAAACCAACCAGCAAATTACTCAAAATGCTTAACTCGCCGAGAAAATCCACTTTTTTTCGTAAATGAATGTTTGGCAATAAATAGTTAATTTTGATGCAAGCTGCTCTGGAACCGACCAGCAAATTACTCAAAATACTTAACTCGCCGAGATAATCATTTTTTTTTCCTATATGAATGTTTCGCAAAAAATAGTAAATTTTGATGCAGCCGGCTCTGAAACCAACCGGCAAATTACTCAAAACTCGCCTAGAAAATCATCTTTTTCCCGAAATGAATGCTTCGCAAAATGTAGTTAATTTTGATGCAAGCCGCTCTGAAACGAACCGGCAAATTACTCAAAATGCTTAACTCGCCGCGAAAATCACTTCTTTCCCGAAATGAATGCTTCGCAAAAAATAGTTAATTTTGATGCAGCCGGCTCTGAAACCAACCAGCAAATTGCTCAAAATGCTAAACTCGCCTAGAAAATCAATTTTTTCCCGAAATGAATGCTTCGCAAAAAGTAGTTAATTTTGATGCAAGCCGCTCTGACACCAACCGGCAAATTACTCAAAATGCTTAACTCGCCGAGAAAATCATTTTTTTTCCTATATGAATGTTTGGCAAAAAGTAGTGAATTTTAATGCAGCCGCTCTGAAACCAAACGGCAAATTACTGAAAATGCTTAACTCGCCGAGAAAATCACTTTTTTTCATAAATGAATGTTTGGCAATAAATAGTTCGTTTTGATGCATGCTGCTCTGAAACCAACCAGCAAATTACTCAAAATGCTTAACTCGCCGAAAAAAATCACTTTTCTTCTTTAAAATTAATGTCTCGCAAAAAATAGTTAATTTTAATGCAGCCGGCTCTGAAACCAACCGGCAAATTACTCAAAATGCTTAACTCGGTGAGAAAATCACTTTTCTTCCAAAATGAGTGTCTCGCAAAAAATAGTTAATTTTGATGCAGCCGGCTCTGAAACCCACCGGCAAATTACTCAAAATGCTTAACTCGCCGAGATAATCACTTCTTTCCCGAAATGAATGCTTCGCAAAAAATAGTTAATTTTGGTGCAAGCCACTCTGAAACCAACCGGCAAATTACTCAAAATGCTTAACTCGCCGAGAAAATCACTTTTCTTCCAAAATGAATGTCTCGCAAAAAGTAGTTAATTTTGATGCAGCCGGCTCTGAAACCGACTGGCAAATTACTCAAAATGCTTAACTCGCCGAGATAATCACTTCTTTCCCGAAATGAATGGTTCGCAAAAAATAGTTAATTTTGATGCAAGCTGCTCTGAAACCAACCAGCAAATTACTCAAAATGCTTCACTCGCCGAGAAAATCACTTTTCTTCCAAAATGAATGTCTGGCAAAAAATAGTTAATTTTGTTGCATGCCGCTCTGAAACCAACCGGCAAATTACTCAAAATGCTTAACTCGCCGCGAAAATCACTTTTTTCCCTAAATGAAAGCTTCACAGCAAATAGTTAATTTTGATGCAGCCGGCTCTGAAACCGACGGCAAATTACTCAAAATGCTTAACTCGCCGAGATAATCACTTCTTTCCCGAAATGAATGCTTCGCAAAAAATAGTTAATTGTGATGCAAGCCGCTCTGAAACCAACCGGCAAATTACTCAAAATGCTTAACTCGCCGAGAAAATCACTTTTTTTCGTAAATGAATGTCTGGCAAAAAATAGTTAATTTTGTTGCAAGCCGCTCTGAAACCAGCCGGCAAATTACTCAAAATGCTTAACTCACCGAGAAAATCACTTCTTTCCCGAAATGAATGCGTCGCAAAAAAAAGAAAGTTTTGATGCAGCCGGCTCTGAAACTGACCGGCAAATTACTCAAAATGCTTAACTCACCGAGATAATCACTTCTTTCCCGAAATGAATGCTTCGCAAAAAATAGTTAATTTTGATGCAGCCGGCTCTGAAACCAACCAGCAAATTACTCAAAATGCTTAACTCGCCGACAAATTAACTTTTCTTCCAAAATGAATGACTGGCAAAAAATAGTTAATTTTGTTGCAAGCCGCTCTGAAACCAACCGGCAAATTACTCAAAATGCTTAACTCGCCGCGAAAATCACTTTTTTCCCTCAATGAAAGCTTCACAGCAAATAGTTAATTTTGATGCAGCCGGCTCTGAAACCAACCAGCAGATTACTCAAAATGCTTAACTCGCTGAGATAATCACTTCTTTCCCGAAATGAATGCTTCGCAAAAAATAGTTAATTGTGATGCAAGCCGCTCTGAAACCAACCGGCAAATTACTTAAAATGCTTAACTCGCCGAGAAAATCACTTTTTTTCGTAAATGAATGTCTGGCAAAAAATAGTTAATTTTGTTGCAAGCCGCTCTGAAACCAGCCGGCAAATTACTCAAAATTCTTAACTCGCCGAGATAATCACTTTTTTCCCTGAAATGAATGTTTCGCAAAAAATAGTTAATTTTGATGCAAGCCGCTCTGAAACCAACCGACAAATTACTCAAAATTACTCACCGAGAAAATCACTTTTTTTCGCAAATGAATGTTTGGCAATAAATAGTTAACTTTAATGCCAACCGTTCTGAGACCAACCGGCAAATTACTCAAAATGCTTAACTCGCCGAGAAAATCACTTTTTTTCGTAAATGAATGTCTCGCAAAAAGTAGTTAATTTTGATGCAGCCGGCTCTGAAACCGACTGGCAAATTACTCAAAATGCTTAACTCGCCGAGATAATCACTTCTTTCCCGAAATGAATGGTTCGCAAAAAATAGTTAATTTTGATGCAAGCTGCTCTGAAACCAACCAGCAAATTACTCAAAATGCTTCACTCGCCGAGAAAATCACTTTTCTTCCAAAATGAATGTCTGGCAAAAAATAGTTAATTTTGTTGCATGCCGCTCTGAAACCAACCGGCAAATTACTCAAAATGCTTAACTCGCCGCGAAAATCACTTTTTTCCCTAAATGAAAGCTTCACAGCAAATAGTTAATTTTGATGCAGCCGGCTCTGAAACCGACGGCAAATTACTCAAAATGCTTAACTCGCCGAGATAATCACTTCTTTCCCGAAATGAATGCTTCGCAAAAAATAGTTAATTGTGATGCAAGCCGCTCTGAAACCAACCGGCAAATTACTCAAAATGCTTAACTCGCCGAGAAAATCACTTTTTTTCGTAAATGAATGTCTGGCAAAAAATAGTTAATTTTGTTGCAAGCCGCTCTGAAACCAGCCGGCAAATTACTCAAAATGCTTAACTCACCGAGAAAATCACTTCTTTCCCGAAATGAATGCGTCGCAAAAAAAAGAAAGTTTTGATGCAGCCGGCTCTGAAACTGACCGGCAAATTACTCAAAATGCTTAACTCACCGAGATAATCACTTCTTTCCCGAAATGAATGCTTCGCAAAAAATAGTTAATTTTGATGCAGCCGGCTCTGAAACCAACCAGCAAATTACTCAAAATGCTTAACTCGCCGACAAATTAACTTTTCTTCCAAAATGAATGACTGGCAAAAAATAGTTAATTTTGTTGCAAGCCGCTCTGAAACCAACCGGCAAATTACTCAAAATGCTTAACTCGCCGCGAAAATCACTTTTTTCCCTCAATGAAAGCTTCACAGCAAATAGTTAATTTTGATGCAGCCGGCTCTGAAACCAACCAGCAGATTACTCAAAATGCTTAACTCGCTGAGATAATCACTTCTTTCCCGAAATGAATGCTTCGCAAAAAATAGTTAATTGTGATGCAAGCCGCTCTGAAACCAACCGGCAAATTACTTAAAATGCTTAACTCGCCGAGAAAATCATTTTTTTTCGTAAATGAATGTCTGGCAAAAAATAGTTAATTTGTTGCAAGCCGCTCTGAAACCAGCCGGCAAATTACTCAAAATTCTTAACTCGCCGAGATAATCACTTTTTTCCCTGAAATGAATGCTTCGCAAAAAATAGTTAATTTTGATGCAAGCCGCTCTGAAACCAACCGACAAATTACTCAAAATTACTCACCGAGAAAATCACTTTTTTTCGCAAATGAATGTTTGGCAATAAATAGTTAACTTTAATGCCAACCGTTCTGAGACCAACCGGCAAATTACTCAAAATGCTTAACTCACCGAGAAAATCACTTTTTTTCGTAAATGAATGTCTGGCAAAAAATAGTTAATTTTGTTGCAAGCCGCTCTGAAACCAGCCGGCAAATTACTCAAAATGCTTAACACGCCGAGAAAATCACTTTTTTTCGTAAATGTATGTTTGGCAATAAATAGTTAATTTTAATGCCTGCCGCTCTGAACCGAACCGGCAAATTACTCAAAATGCTTAACTCACCGAGAAAATCACTTCTTTCCCGAAATGAATGCTTCGCAAAAAAAAGATAATTTTGATGCAGCCGGCTCTGAAACTGACCGGCAAATTACTCAAAATGCTTAACTCACCGAGATAATCACTTCTTTCCCGAAATGAATGCTTCGCAAAAAATAGTTAATTTTGATGCAGCCAGCTCTGAAACCAACCAGCAAATTACTCAAAATGCTTAACTCGCCGACAAATTAACTTTTCTTCCAAAATGAATGACTGGCAAAAAATAGTTAATTTTGTTGCATGCCGCTCTGAAACCAACCGGCAAATTACTCAAAATGCTTAACTCGCCGCGAAAATCACTTTTTTCCCTCAATGAAAGCTTCACAGCAAATAGTTAATTTTGATGCAGCCGGCTCTGAAACCAACCAGCAGATTACTCAAAATGCTTAACTCGCTGAGATAATCACTTCTTTCCCGAAATGAATGCTTCGCAAAAAATAGTTAATTGTGATGCAAGCCGCTCTGAAACCAACCGGCAAATTACTTAAAATGCTTAACTCGCCGAGAAAATCACTTTTTTTCGTAAATGAATGTCTGGCAAAAAATAGTTAATTTTGTTGCAAGCCGCTCTGAAACCAGCCGGCAAATTACTCAAAATTCTTAACTCGCCGAGATAATCACTTTTTTCCCTGAAATGAATGCTTCGCAAAAAATAGTTAATTTTGATGCAAGCCGCTCTGAAACCAACCGACAAATTACTCAAAATTACTCACCGAGAAAATCACTTTTTTTCGCAAATGAATGTTTGGCAATAAATAGTTAACTTTAATGCCAACCGTTCTGAGACCAACCTGCAAATTACTCAAAATGTTTAACTCGCTGAGAGAATCACTTCTTTCCCGAAATGAATGCTTCGCAAAAAATAGTTAATTTTGATGCAAGCCGCTCTGAAACCAACCGGCAAATTACTCAAAATGCTTAACTCGCCGAGAAAATCACTTTTCTTCCAAAATGAATGCCTCGCAAAAAATAGTTAATTTTGATGCAGCCAGCTCTGAAACCGACCGGCAAATTACTCAAAATGCTTAACTCGCCGAGATAATCACTTCTTTCCCGAAATGAATGCTTCGCAAAAAATAGTTAATTTTGATGCAGCCGGCTCTGAAACCAACCAGCAAATTACTCAAAATGCTTAACTCGCCGAGGAAATCACTTCTTTCCCGAAATGAATGCTTCGCAAAAAATAGTTAATTTTGATGCAAGCCGCTCTGAAACCAACCGGCAAATTACTCAAAATGCTTTACTCGCCGAGAAAATCACTTTTCTTCCAAAATGAATGTCTCGCAACAAATAGTTAATTTTGATGCAGCCGGCTCTGAAACCAACCGGCAAATTACTCAAAATGCTTAACTCGCCGCGAAAATCACTTTTTTCCCTAAATGAAAGCTTCACAGCAAATAGTTAATTTTGATGCAGCCGGCTCTGAAACCAACCAGCAAATTACTCAAAATGCTTAACTCGCCGAGATAATCACTTCTTTCCCGAAATGAATGCTTCGCAAAAAATAGTTAATTGTGACGCAAGCCGCTCTGAAACCAACCGGCAAATTACTCAAAATGCTTAACTCGCCGAGAAAATCACTTTTTTTCGTAAATGAATGTCTGGCAAAAAATAGTTAATTTTGTTGCAAGCCGCTCTGAAACCAGCCGGCAAATTACTCAAAATGCTTAACTCGCCGAGGAAATCACTTCTTTTCCGAAATGAATGCTTCGCAAAAAATAGTTAATTTTGATGCAAGCCGCTCTGAAACCAACCGGCAAATTACTCAAAATGCTTTACTCGCCGAGAAAATCACTTTTCTTCCAAAATGAATGTCTCGCAAAAAATAGTTAATTTTGATGCAGCCAGCTCTGAAACCGACCGGCAAATTACTCAAAATGCTTAACTCGCCGAGATAATCACTTCTTTCCCGAAATGAATGCTTCGCAAAAAATAGTTAATTTTGATGCAAACCGCTCTGAAACCAACCAGCAAATTACTCAAAATGCTTAACTCGCCGCGAAAATCACTTTTTTCCTGAAATGAATGCAACGCAAAAAATAGTTATTTTGATGCAAGCCGCTCTGAAACCAACCGGCAAATTACTCAAAATGCTTAACTCGCCGAGAAAATCACTTTTTTTCGTAAATGAATGTTTGGCAATAAATAGTTAGTTTTGATGCAAGCTGCTCTGAAACCAACCGGCAAATTACTCAAAATGCTTAACTCGCCGCGAAAATCACTTTTTTCCCTAAATGAAAGCTTCACAGAAAATAGTTAATTTTGATGCAGCCGGCTCTGAAACCAACCAGCAAATTACTCAAAATGCTTAACTCGCCGAGGAAATCACTTCTTTCCCGAAATGAATGCTTCGCAAAAAATAGTTAATTTTGATGCAAGCCGCTCTGAAACCAACCGGCAAATTACTCAAAATGCTTAACTCGCCGCGAAAATCACTTTTTTCCCTTCATGAAAGCTTCACAGCAAATAGTTAATTTTGATGCAGCCGGCTCTGAAACCAACCAGCAAATTACTCAAAATGCTTAACTCGCCGAGGAAATCACTTCTTTCCCGAAATGAATGCTTCGCAAAAAATAGTTAATTTTGATGCAAGCCGCTCTGAAACCAACCGGCAAATTACTCAAAATGCTTTACTCGCCGAGAAAATCACTTTTCTTCCAAAATGAATGTCTCGCAACAAAAAGTTAATTTTGATGCAGCCAGCTCTGAAACCAACCAGCAAATTACTCAAAATGCTTAACTCGCCGACAAATTAACTTTTCTTCCAAAATGAATGACTGGCAAAAAATAGTTAATTTTGTTGCAAGCCGCTCTGAAACCAACCGGCAAATTACTCAAAATGCTTAACTCGCCGCGAAAATCACTTTTTTCCCTCAATGAAAGCTTCACAGCAAATAGTTAATTTTGATGCAGCCGGCTCTGAAACCAACCAGCAGATTACTCAAAATGCTTAACTCGCTGAGATAATCACTTCTTTCCCGAAATGAATGCTTCGCAAAAAATAGTTAATTGTGATGCAAGCCGCTCTGAAACCAACCGGCAAATTACTTAAAATGCTTAACTCGCCGAGAAAATCACTTTTTTTCGTAAATGAATGTCTGGCAAAAAATAGTTAATTTTGTTGCAAGCCGCTCTGAAACCAGCCGGCAAATTACTCAAAATTCTTAACTCGCCGAGATAATCACTTTTTTCCCTGAAATGAATGCTTCGCAAAAAATAGTTAATTTTGATGCAAGCCGCATAGAAACCAACCGACAAATTACTCAAAATTACTCACCGAGAAAATCACTTTTTTTCGCAAATGAATGTTTGGCAATAAATAGTTAACTTTAATGCCAACCGTTCTGAGACCAACCTGCAAATTACTCAAAATGTTTAACTCGCTGAGAGAATCACTTCTTTCCCGAAATGAATGCTTCGCAAAAAATAGTTAATTTTGATGCAGCCGGCTCTGAAACCAACCAGCAAATTACTCAAAATGCTTAACTCGCCGAGATAATCACTTTTTTCCCTGTAATGAATGCTTCGCAAAAAATAGTTAATTTTGATGCAAGCCGCTCTGAAACCAACCGGCAAATTACTCAAAATGCTTAACTCGCCGAGAAAATCACTTTTTTTCGTAAATGAATGTTTGGCAATAAATAGTTCGTTTTGATGCAAGCTGCTCTGAATGCAACCGGCAAATTACTCAAAATGCTTAACTCGCCGAGGTAATCACTTCTTTCCTGAAATGAATGCTTCGCAAAAAATAGTTAATTTTGATGCAAGCCGCTCTGAAACCAACCGGCAAATTACTCAAAATGCTTAACTCGCCGAGAAAATCACTTTTCTTCCAAAATGAATGTCTCGCAAAAAATAGTTAATTTTGATGCAGCCAGCTCTGAAACCGACCGGCAAATTACTCAAAATGCTTAACTCGCCGAGATAATCACTTCTTTCCCGAAATGAATGCTTCGCAAAAAATAGTTAATTTTGATGCAGCCGGCTCTGAAACCAACCAGCAAATTACTCAAAATGCTTAACTCGCCGAGGAAATCACTTCTTTCCCGAAATGAATGCTTCGCAAAAAATACTTAATTTTGATGCAAGCCGCTCTGAAACCAACCGGCAAATTACTCAAAATGCTTTACTCGCCGAGAAAATCACTTTTCTTCCAAAATGAATGTCTCGCAACAAATAGTTAATTTTGATGCAGCCGGCTCTGAAACCAACCGGCAAATTACTCAAAATGCTTAACTCGCCGCGAAAATCACTTTTTTCCCTGAATGAAAGCTTCACAGCAAATAGTTAATTTTGATGCAGCCGGCTCTGAAACCAACCAGCAAATTACTCAAAATGCTTAACTCGCCGAGAAAATCACTTTTCTTCCAAAATGAATGTCTGGCAAAAACTAGTTAATTTTGTAGCAAGCCGCTCTGAAACCAACCGGCAAATTTCTCAAAATGCTTAACTCACCGCGAAAATCACCTTTTTCCCTAAATGAAAACTTCACAGAAAATAGTTAATTTTGATGCATCCGGCTCTGAAACCAACCAGCAAATTACTCAAAATGCTTAACTCGCCGAGATAATCACTTCTTTCCCGAAATGAATGCTTCGCAAAAAATAGTTAATTGTGACGCAAGCCGCTCTGAAAGCAACCGGCAAATTACTCAAAATGCTTAACTCGCCGAGAAAATCACTTTTTTTCGTAAATGAATGTCTGGCAAAAAATAGTTAATTTTGTTGCAAGCCGCTCTGAAACCAGCCGGCAAATTACTCAAAATGCTTAACTCGCCGAGGAAATCACTCATTTTCCGAAATGAATGCTTCGCAAAAAATAGTTAATTTTGATGCAAGCCGCTCTGAAACCAACCGGCAAATTACTCAAAATGCTTTACTCGCCGAGAAAATCACTTTTCTTCCAAAATGAATGTCTCGCAAAAAATAGTTAATTTTGATGCAGCCAGCTCTGAAACCGACCGGCAAATTACTCAAAATGCTTAACTCGCCGAGATAATCACTTCTTTCCCGAAATGAATGCTTCGCAAAAAATAGTTAATTTTGATGCAAACCGCTCTGAAACCAACCAGCAAATTACTCAAAATGCTTAACTCGCCGCGAAAATCACTTTTTTCCTGAAATGAATGCAACGCAAAAAATAGTTATTTTGATGCAAGCCGCTCTGAAACCAACCGGCAAATTACTCAAAATGCTTAACTCGCCGAGAAAATCACTTTTTTTCGTAAATGAATGTTTGGCAATAAATAGTTAGTTTTGATGCAAGCTGCTCTGAAACCAACCGGCAAATTACTCAAAATGCTTAACTCGCCGCGAAAATCACTTTTTTCCCTAAATGAAAGCTTCACAGAAAATAGTTAATTTTGATGCAGCCGGCTCTGAAACCAACCAGCAAATTACTCAAAATGCTTAACTCGCCGAGGAAATCACTTCTTTCCCGAAATGAATGCTTCGCAAAAAATAGTTAATTTTGATGCAAGCCGCTCTGAAACCAACCGGCAAATTACTCAAAATGCTTAACTCGCCGCGAAACTCACTTTTTTCCCTTCATGAAAGCTTCACAGCAAATAGTTAATTTTGATGCAGCCGGCTCTGAAACCAACCAGCAAATTACTCAAAATGCTTAACTCGCCGAGGAAATCACTTCTTTCCCGAAATGAATGCTTCGCAAAAAATAGTTAATTTTGATGCAAGCCGCTCTGAAACCAACCGGCAAATTACTCAAAATGCTTTACTCGCCGAGAAAATCACTTTTCTTCCAAAATGAATGTCTCGCAACAAAAAGTTAATTTTGATGCAGCCGGCTCTGAAACCAACCGGCAAATTACTCAAAATGCTTAACTCGCCGCGAAAATCACTTTTTTCCCTAAATGAAAGCTTCACAGCAAATAGTTAATTTTGATGCAGCCGGCTCTGAAACCAACCAGCAAATTACTCAAAATGCTTAACTCGCCGAGAAAATCACTTTTCTTCCAAAATGAATGTCTGGCAAAAACTAGTTAATTTTGTAGCAAGCCGATCTGAAACCAACCGGCAAATTTCTCAAAATGCTTAACTCACCGCGAAAATCACCTTTTTCCCTAAATGAAAGCTTCACAGAAAATAGTTAATTTTGATGCAGCCGGCTCTGAAACCAACCAGCAAATTACTCAAAATGCTTAACTCGCCGAGATAATCACTTCTTTCCCGAAATGAATGCTTCGCAAAAAATAGTTAATTGTGATGCAAGCCGCTCTGAAACCAACCGGCAAATTACTCAAAATGCTTAACTCGCCGAGAAAATCACTTTTTTTCGTAAATGAATGTCTGGCAAAAAATAGTTAATTTTGTTGCAAGCCGCTCTGAAACCAGCCGGCAAATTACTCAAAATGCTTAACTCGCCGAGGAAATCACTTCTTTTCCGAAATGAATGCTTCGCAAAAAATAGTTAATTTTGATGCAAGCCGCTCTGAAACCAACCGGCAAATTACTCAAAATGCTTTACTCGCCGAGAAAATCACTTTTCTTCCAAAATGAATGTCTCGCAACAAATAGTTAATTTTGATGCAGCCGGCTCTGAAACCAACCAACAAATTACTCAAAATGCTTAACTCGCTTAGATAATCACTTTTTTCCCTAAATGAAAGCTTCACAGCAAATAGTTAATTTTGATGCAGCCGGCTCTGAAACCAACCAGCAAATTACTCAAAATGCTTAACTCGCCGAGAAAATCACTTTTCTTCCAAAATGAATGTCTGGCAAAAACTAGTTAATTTTGTAGCAAGCCGATCTGAAACCAACCGGCAAATTTCTCAAAATGCTTAACTCACCGCGAAAATCACCTTTTTCCCTAAATGAAAGCTTCACAGAAAATAGTTAATTTTGATGCAGCCGGCTCTGAAACCAACCAGCAAATTACTCAAAATGCTTCACTCGCCGAGATAATCACTTCTTTCCCGAAATGAATGCTTCGCAAAAAATAGTTAATTGTGATGCAAGCCGCTCTGAAACCAACCGGCAAATTACTCAAAATGCTTAACTCGCCGAGAAAATCACTTTTTTTCGTAAATGAATGTCTGGCACAAAATAGTTAATTTTGTTGCAAGCCGCTCTGAAACCAGCCGGCAAATTACTCAAAATGCTTAACTCGCCGAGGAAATCACTTCTTTTCCGAAATGAATGCTTCGCAAAAAATAGTTAATTTTGATGCAAGCCGCTCTGAAACCAACCGGCAAATTACTCAAAATGCTTTCCTCGCCGAGAAAATCACTTTTCTTCCAAAATGAATGTCTCGCAACAAATAGTTAATTTTGATGCAGCCGGCTCTGAAACCAACCAGCAAATTACTCAAAATGCTTAACTCGCTTAGATAATCACTTCTTTCCCGAAATGAATGCTTCGCAAAAAATAGTTAATTTTGATGCAAGCCGCTCTGAAACCAACCGGCAAATTACTCAAAAGGCTTAACTCGCCGAGAAAATCACTTTTCTTCCAAAATGAATGTCTCGCAAAAAATAGTTAATTTTGATGCAGCCGGCTCTGAAACTGACCGGCAAATTACTCAAAATGCTTCACTCACCGAGATAATCACTTCTTTCCCGAAATGAATGCTTCGCAAAAAATAGTTAATTTTGATGCAGCCGGCTCTGAAACCAACCAGCAAATTACTCAAAATGCTTAACTCGCCGAGAAAATCACTTTTCTTCCAAAATGAATGTCTGGCAAAAAATAGTTAATTTTGTTGCATGCCGCTCTGAAACCAACCGGCAAATTACTCAAAATGCTTAACTCGCCGCGAAAATCACTTTTTTCCCTAAATGAAAGCTTCACAGCAAATAGTTAATTTTGATGCAAGCCGCTCTGAAACCAACCGGCAAATTACTCAAAATGCTCAACTCGCCGAGAAAATCACTTTTCTTCCAAAATGAATGTCTGGCAAAAACTAGTTAATTTTGTAGCAAGCCGCTCTGAAACCAACCGGCAAATTTCTCAAAATGCTTAACTCACCGCGAAAATCACCTTTTTCCCTAAATGAAAGCTTCACAGAAAATAGTTAATTTTGATGCAGCCGGCTCTGAAACCAACCAGCAAATTACTCAAAATGCTTAACTCGCCGAGATAATCACTTCTTTCCCGAAATGAATGCTTCGCAAAAAATAGTTAATTGTGATGCAAGCCGCTCTGAAACCAACCGGCAAATTACTCAAAATGCTTAACTCGCCGAGAAAATCACTTTTTTTCGTAAATGAATGTCTGGCAAAAAATAGTTAATTTTGTTGCAAGCCGCTCTGAAACCAGCCGGCAAATTACTCAAAATGCTTAACTCGCCGAGGAAATCACTTCTTTTCCGAAATGAATGCTTCGCAAAAAATAGTTAATTTTGATGCAAGCCGCTCTGAAACCAACCGGCAAATTACTCAAAAGGCTTAACTCGCCGAGAAAATCACTTTTCTTCCAAAATGAATGTCTCGCAAAAAATAGTTAATTTTGATGCAGCCGGCTCTGAAACTGACCGGCAAATTACTCAAAATGCTTCACTCACCGAGATAATCACTTCTTTCCCGAAATCAATGCTTCGCAAAAAATAGTTAATTTTGATGCAGCCGGCTCTGAAACCAACCAACAAATTACTCAAAATGCTTAACTCGCCGAGAAAATCACTTTTCTTCCAAAATGAATGTCTGGCAAAAAATAGTTAATTTTGTTGCATGCCGCTCTGAAACCGACCGGCAAATTACTCAAAATGCTTAACTCGCCGAGATAATCACTTCTTTCCCGAAATGAATGGTTCGCAAAAAATAGTTAATTTTGATGCAAGCTGCTCTGAAACCAACCAGCAAATTACTCAAAATGCTTCACTCGCCGAGAAAATCACTTTTCTTCCAAAATGAATGTCTGGCAAAAAATAGTTAATTTTGTTGCATGCCGCTCTGAAACCAACCGGCAAATTACTCAAAATGCTTAACTCGCCGCGAAAATCACTTTTTTCCCTAAATGAAAGCTTCACCGCAAATAGTTAATTTTGATGCAGCCGGCTCTGAAACCGACGGCAAATTACTCAAAATGCTTAACTCGCCGAGATAATCACTTCTTTCCCGAAATGAATGCTTCGCAAAAAATAGTTAATTGTGATGCAAGCCGCTCTGAAACCAACCGGCAAATTACTCAAAATGCTTAACTCGCCGAGAAAATCACTTTTTTTCGTAAATGAATGTCTGGCAAAAAATAGTTAATTTTGTTGCAAGCCGCTCTGAAACCAGCCGGCAAATTACTCAAAATGCTTAACACGCCGAGAAAATCACTTTTTTTCGTAAATGTATGTTTGGCAATAAATAGTTAATTTTGATGCCTGCCGCTCTGAACCGAACCGGCAAATTACTCAAAATGCTTAACTCACCGAGAAAATCACTTCTTTCCCGAAATGAATGCTTCGCAAAAAAAAGATAATTTTGATGCAGCCGGCTCTGAAACTGACCGGCAAATTACTCAAAATGCTTAACTCACCGAGATAATCACTTCTTTCCCGAAATGAATGCTTCGCAAAAAATAGTTAATTTTGATGCAGCCGGCTCTGAAACCAACCAGCAAATTACTCAAAATGCTTAACTCGCCGACAAATTACCTTTTCTTCCAAAATGAATGACTGGCAAAAAATAGTTAATTTTGTTGCAAGCCGCTCTGAAACCAACCGGCAAATTACTCAAAATGCTTAACTCGCCGAGGAAATCACTTCTTTTCCGAAATGAATGCTTCGTAAAAAATAGTTAATTTTGATGCAAGCCGCTCTGAAACCAACCGGCAAATTACTCAAAATGCTTTACTCGCCGAGAAAATCACTTTTCTTCCAAAATGAATGTCTCGCAACAAATAGTTAATTTTGATGCAGCCGGCTCTGAAACCAACCAGCAAATTACTCAAAATGCTTAACTCGCTTAGATAATCACTTCTTTCCCGAAATGAATGCTTCGCAAAAAATAGTTAATTTTGATGCAAGCCGCTCTGAAACCAACCGGCAAATTACTCAAAAGGCTTAACTCGCCGAGAAAATCACTTTTCTTCCAAAATGAATGTCTCGCAAAAAATAGTTAATTTTGATGCAGCCGGCTCTGAAACTGACCGGCAAATTACTCAAAATGCTTCACTCACCGAGATAATCACTTCTTTCCCGAAATGAATGCTTCGCAAAAAATAGTTAATTTTGATGCAGCCGGCTCTGAAACCAACCAGCAAATTACTCAAAATGCTTAACTCGCCGAGAAAATCACTTTTCTTCCAAAATGAATGTCTGGCAAAAAATAGTTAATTTTGTTGCATGCCGCTCTGAAACCAACCGGCAAATTACTCAAAATGCTTAACTCGCCGCGAAAATCACTTTTTTCCCTAAATGAAAGCTTCACAGCAAATAGTTAATTTTGATGCAAGCCGCTCTGAAACCAACCGGCAAATTACTCAAAATGCTCAACTCGCCGAGAAAATCACTTTTCTTCCAAAATGAATGTCTGGCAAAAACTAGTTAATTTTGTAGCAAGCCGCTCTGAAACCAACCGGCAAATTTCTCAAAATGCTTAACTCACCGCGAAAATCACCTTTTTCCCTAAATGAAAGCTTCACAGAAAATAGTTAATTTTGATGCAGCCGGCTCTGAAACCAACCAGCAAATTACTCAAAATGCTTAACTCGCCGAGATAATCACTTCTTTCCCGAAATGAATGCTTCGCAAAAAATAGTTAATTGTGATGCAAGCCGCTCTGAAACCAACCGGCAAATTACTCAAAATGCTTAACTCGCCGAGAAAATCACTTTTTTTCGTAAATGAATGTCTGGCAAAAAATAGTTAATTTTGTTGCAAGCCGCTCTGAAACCAGCCGGCAAATTACTCAAAATGCTTAACTCGCCGAGGAAATCACTTCTTTTCCGAAATGAATGCTTCGCAAAAAATAGTTAATTTTGATGCAAGCCGCTCTGAAACCAACCGGCAAATTACTCAAAAGGCTTAACTCGCCGAGAAAATCACTTTTCTTCCAAAATGAATGTCTCGCAAAAAATAGTTAATTTTGATGCAGCCGGCTCTGAAACTGACCGGCAAATTACTCAAAATGCTTCACTCACCGAGATAATCACTTCTTTCCCGAAATCAATGCTTCGCAAAAAATAGTTAATTTTGATGCAGCCGGCTCTGAAACCAACCAACAAATTACTCAAAATGCTTAACTCGCCGAGAAAATCACTTTTCTTCCAAAATGAATGTCTGGCAAAAAATAGTTAATTTTGTTGCATGCCGCTCTGAAACCGACCGGCAAATTACTCAAAATGCTTAACTCGCCGAGATAATCACTTCTTTCCCGAAATGAATGGTTCGCAAAAAATAGTTAATTTTGATGCAAGCTGCTCTGAAACCAACCAGCAAATTACTCAAAATGCTTCACTCGCCGAGAAAATCACTTTTCTTCCAAAATGAATGTCTGGCAAAAAATAGTTAATTTTGTTGCATGCCGCTCTGAAACCAACCGGCAAATTACTCAAAATGCTTAACTCGCCGCGAAAATCACTTTTTTCCCTAAATGAAAGCTTCACCGCAAATAGTTAATTTTGATGCAGCCGGCTCTGAAACCGACGGCAAATTACTCAAAATGCTTAACTCGCCGAGATAATCACTTCTTTCCCGAAATGAATGCTTCGCAAAAAATAGTTAATTGTGATGCAAGCCGCTCTGAAACCAACCGGCAAATTACTCAAAATGCTTAACTCGCCGAGAAAATCACTTTTTTTCGTAAATGAATGTCTGGCAAAAAATAGTTAATTTTGTTGCAAGCCGCTCTGAAACCAGCCGGCAAATTACTCAAAATGCTTAACACGCCGAGAAAATCACTTTTTTTCGTAAATGTATGTTTGGCAATAAATAGTTAATTTTGATGCCTGCCGCTCTGAACCGAACCGGCAAATTACTCAAAATGCTTAACTCACCGAGAAAATCACTTCTTTCCCGAAATGAATGCTTCGCAAAAAAAAGATAATTTTGATGCAGCCGGCTCTGAAACTGACCGGCAAATTACTCAAAATGCTTAACTCACCGAGATAATCACTTCTTTCCCGAAATGAATGCTTCGCAAAAAATAGTTAATTTTGATGCAGCCGGCTCTGAAACCAACCAGCAAATTACTCAAAATGCTTAACTCGCCGACAAATTACCTTTTCTTCCAAAATGAATGACTGGCAAAAAATAGTTAATTTTGTTGCAAGCCGCTCTGAAACCAACCGGCAAATTACTCAAAATGCTTAACTCGCCGCGAAAATCACTTTTTTCCCTCAATGAAAGCTTCACAGCAAATAGTTAATTTTGATGCAGCCGGCTCTGAAACCAACCAGCAGATTACTCAAAATGCTTAACTCGCTGAGATAATCACTTCTTTCCCGAAATGAATGCTTCGCAAAAAATAGTTAATTGTGATGCAAGCCGCTCTGAAACCAACCGGCAAATTACTTAAAATGCTTAACTCGCCGAGAAAATCACTTTTTTTCGTAAATGAATGTCTGGCAAAAAATAGTTAATTTTGTTGCAAGCCGCTCTGAAACCAGCCGGCAAATTACTCAAAATTCTTAACTCGCCGAGATAATCACTTTTTTCCCTGAAATGAATGCTTCGCAAAAAATAGTTAATTTTGATGCAAGCCGCTCTGAAACCAACCGACAAATTACTCAAAATTACTCACCGAGAAAATCACTTTTTTTCGCAAATGAATGTTTGGCAATAAATATTTAACTTTAATGCCAACCGTTCTGAGACCAACCTGCAAATTACTCAAAATGTTTAACTCGCTGAGAGAATCACTTCTTTCCCGAAATGAATGCTTCGCAAAAAATAGTTAATTTTGATGCAGCCGGCTCTGAAACCAATCAGCAAATTACTCAAAATGCTTAACTCGCCGAGATAATCACTTTTTTCCCTGTAATGAATGCTTCGCAAAAAATAGTTAATTTTGATGCAAGCCGCTCTGAAACCAACCGGCAAATTACTCAAAATGCTTAACTCGCCGAGAAAATCACTTTTTTTCGTAAATGAATGTTTGGCAATAAATAGTTCGTTTTGATGCAAGCTGCTCTGAATGCAACCGGCAAATTACTCAAAATGCTTAACTCGCCGAGGTAATCACTTCTTTCCTGAAATGAATGCTTCGCAAAAAATAGTTAATTTTGATGCAAGCCGCTCTGAAACCAACCACAAAAAATTACTCAAAATGCTTAACTCGCCGAGAAAATCACTTTTCTTCCAAAATGAATGTCTCGCAAAAAATAGTTAATTTTGATGCAGCCAGCTCTGAAACCGACCGGCAAATTACTCAAAATGCTTAACTCGCCGAGATAATCACTTCTTTCCCGAAATGAATGCTTCGCAAAAAATAGTTAATTTTGATGCAGCCGGCTCTGAAACCAACCAGCAAATTACTCAAAATGCTTAACTCGCCGAGGAAATCACTTCTTTCCCGAAATGAATGCTTCGCAAAAAATAGTTAATTGTGATGCAAGCCGCTCTGAAACCAACCGGCAAATTACTCAAAATGCTTTACTCGCCGAGAAAATCACTTTTCTTCCAAAATGAATGTCTCGCAACAAATAGTTAATTTTGATGCAGCCGGCTCTGAAACCAACCGGCAAATTACTCAAAATGCTTAACTCGCCGCGAAAATCACTTTTTTCCCTAAATGAAAGCTTCACAGCAAATAGTTAATTTTGATGCAGCCGGCTCTGAAACCAACCGGCAAATTACTCAAAAGGCTTAACTCGCCGAGAAAATCACTTTTCTTCCAAAATGAATGTCTCGCAAAAAATAGTTAATTTTGATGCAGCCGGCTCTGAAACTGACCGGCAAATTACTCAAAATGCTTCACTCACCGAGATAATCACTTCTTTCCCGAAATCAATGCTTCGCAAAAAATAGTTAATTTTGATGCAGCCGGCTCTGAAACCAACCAACAAATTACTCAAAATGCTTAACTCGCCGAGAAAATCACTTTTCTTCCAAAATGAATGTCTGGCAAAAAATAGTTAATTTTGTTGCATGCCGCTCTGAAACCGACCGGCAAATTACTCAAAATGCTTAACTCGCCGAGATAATCACTTCTTTCCCGAAATGAATGGTTCGCAAAAAATAGTTAATTTTGATGCAAGCTGCTCTGAAACCAACCAGCAAATTACTCAAAATGCTTCACTCGCCGAGAAAATTACTTTTCTTCCAAAATGAATGTCTGGCAAAAAATAGTTAATTTTGTTGCATGCCGCTCTGAAACCAACCGGCAAATTACTCAAAATGCTTAACTCGCCGCGAAAATCACTTTTTTCCCTAAATGAAAGCTTCACAGCAAATAGTTAATTTTGATGCAGCCGGCTCTGAAACCGACGGCAAATTACTCAAAATGCTTAACTCGCCGAGATAATCACTTCTTTCCCGAAATGAATGCTTCGCAAAAAATAGTTAATTGTGATGCAAGCCGCTCTGAAACCAACCGGCAAATTACTCAAAATGCTTAACACGCCGAGAAAATCACTTTTTTTCGTAAATGTATGTTTGGCAATAAATAGTTAATTTTGATGCCTGCCGCTCTGAACCGAACCGAAACTCGCCGAGATAATCATTTTTTTTCCTAAATGAATGTTTGACAAGTAATATTTAACTTTAATGCCAGCCGTTCTCAGACCAACCTGCAAATTACTCTTATGTTTAACTCGCTGAGAGAATCACTTCTTTCCCGAAATGAATGCTTCGCAAAAAAAAGTTAATTTTGATGCAAGCCGCTCTGAAACCAACCGGCAAATTACTCAAAATGCTTAACTCGCCGACAAAATCACTTATCTTCCAAAATGAATGTCTGGCAAAAAATAGTTAATTTTGATGCAGCCGGCTCTGAAACCGACGGCAAATTACTCAAAATGCTTAACACGCCGAGAAAATCACTTTTTTTCGTAAATGTATGTTTGGCAATAAATAGTTAATTTTGATGCCTGCCGCTCTGAACCGAACCGGCAAATTACTCAAAATGCTTAACTCACCGAGAAAATCACTTCTTTCCCGAAATGAATGCTTCGCAAAAAAAAGATAATTTTGATGCAGCCGGCTCTGAAACCAACCAGCAAATTACTCAAAATGCTTAACTCGCTGAGATAATCACTTCTTTCCCGAAATGAATGTTTGGCAATAAATAGTTAATTGTGATGCAAGCCGCTCTGAAACCAACCGGCAAATTACTCAAAATGCTTAACTCGCCGAGAAAATCACTTTTTTTCGTAAATGAATGTCTGGCAAAAAATAGTTAATTTTGTTGCAAGCCGCTCTGAAACCAGCCGGCAAATTACTCAAAATGCTTAACTCGCCGAGATAATCACATTTTTCCCTGAAATGAATGCTTCGCAAAAAATAGTTAATTTTGATGCAAGCCGCTCTGAAACCAACCGACAAATTACTCAAAATGCTTAACTCACCGAGAAAATCACCTTTTTTCGCAAATGAATGTTTGGCAATAAATAGTTAACTTTAATGCCAACCGTTCTGAGACCAACCTGCAAATTACTCAAAATGTTTAACTCGCTGAGAGAATCACTTCTTTCCCGAAATGAATGCTTCGCAAAAAATAGTTAATTTTGATGCAGCCGGCTCTGAAACCAACCAGCAAATTACTCAAAATGCTTAACTCGCCGAGATAATCACTTTTTTCCCTGTAATGAATGCTTCGCAAAAAATAGTTAATTTTGATGCAGCCGGCTCTGAAAGCAACCGGCAAATTACTCAAAATGCTTAACTCGCCGCGAAAATCACTTTTTTCCCTAAATGAAAGCTTAGCAGAAAATAGTTAATTTTGATGCAGCCGGCTCTGAAACCAACCAGCAATTTACTCAAAATGCTTAACTCGCCGAGAAAATCACTTTTTTTCGTAAATGAATGTTTGGCAATAAATAGTTAGTTTTGATGCAAGCTGCTCTGAAACCAACCAGCAAATTACTCAAAATGCTTAACTCGCCGCGAAAATCACTTTTTTCCCTAAATGAAAGCTTCACAGCAAATAGTTAATTTTGATGCAGCCGGCTCTGAAACCGACGGCAAATTACTCAAAATGCTTAACTCGCCGAGATAATCACTTCTTTCCCGAAATGAATGCTTCGCAAAAAATAGTTAATTGTGATGCAAGCCGCTCTGAAACCAACCGGCAAATTACTCAAAATGCTTAACACGCCGAGAAAATCACTTTTTTTCGTAAATGTATGTTTGGCAATAAATAGTTAATTTTGATGCCTGCCGCTCTGAACCGAACCGGCAAATTACTCAAAATGCTTAACTCACCGAGAAAATCTCTTCTTTCCCGAAATGAATGCTTCGCAAAAAAAAGATAATTTTGATGCAGCCGGCTCTGAAACTGACCGGCAAATTACTCAAAATGCTTAACTCACCGAGATAATCACTTCTTTCCCGAAATGAATGCTTCGCAAAAAATAGTTAATTTTGATGCAGCCGGCTCTGAAACCAACCAGCAAATTACTCAAAATGCTTAACTCGCCGACAAATTAACTTTTCTTCCAAAATGAATGACTGGCAAAAAATAGTTAATTTTGTTGCAAGCCGCTCTGAAACCAACCAGCAAATTACTCAAAATGCTTAACTCGCCGAGAAAATCACTTTTTTTCGTAAATGAATGTTTGGCAATAAATAGTTAGTTTTGATGCAAGCTGCTCTGAAACCAACCAGCAAATTACTCAAAATGCTTAACTCGCCGAGAAAATCACTTTTCTTCCAAAATGAATGTCTCGCAAAAAGTAGTTAATTTTGATGCAGCCGGCTCTGAAACCGACCGGCAAATTACTCAAAATGCTTAACTCGCCGAGATAATCACTTCTTTCCCGAAATGAATGGTTCGCAAAAAATAGTTAATTTTGATGCAAGCTGCTCTGAAACCAACCAGCAAATTACTCAAAATGCTTAACTCGCCGAGAAAATCCACTTTTTTTCGTAAATGAATGTTTGGCAATAAATAGTTAATTTTGATGCAAGCTGCTCTGAAACCAACCGGCAAATTACTCAAAATGCTTAACTCGCCGCGAAAATCACTTTTTTCCCAAAATGAAAGCTTCACAGTAAATAGTTAATTTTGACGCAGCCGGCTCTGAAACCAACCAGCAAATTACTCAAAATGCTTAATTCGCCGAGGTAATCACTTCTTTCCCGAAATGAATGCTTCGCAAAAAATAGTTAATTTTGAAGCAAGCCGCTCTGAAACCAACCGGCAAATTACTCAAAATGCTTAACTCGCCGAGAAAATCACTTTTCTTCCGAAATGAATGTCTCGCAAAAAATAGTTAATTTTGATGCAGCCGGCTCTGAAACCCACCGGCAAATTACTCAAAATGCTTAACTCGCCGAGATAATCACTTCTTTCCCGAAATGAATGCTTCGCAAAAAATAGTTAATTTTGGTGCAAGCCGCTCTGAAACCAACCGGCAAATTACTCAAAATGCTCAACTCGCCGTGAAAATCACTTTTCTACCAAAATGAATGTCTGTCAAAAAATAGTTAATTTTGTTGCAAGCCGCTCTGAAATCAACCGGCAAATTACTCAAAATGCTTAACTCGCCGCGAAAATCACTTTTTTCCCGAAATGAATGCTCCGCAAAAAATAGTTAATTTTGATGCAAGCGGCTCTGAAACCAACCAGCAAATTACTCAAAATGCTTAACTCGCCGAGAAAATCACTTTTTTTCGGAAATGAATGTTTGGCAATAAATAGATAGTTTTGATGCAAGCGGCTCTGAAACCAACCAGCAAGTTACTCAAAATGCTTAACTCGCCGAGAAAATCACTTTTCTTCCAAAATGAATGTCTCGCAAAAAGTAGTTAATTTTGATGCAGCCGGCTCTGAAACCGACCGGCAAATTACTCAAAATGCTTAACTCGCCGAGATAATCACTTCTTTCCCGAAATGAATGGTTCGCAAAAAATAGTTAATTTTGATGCAAGCTGCTCTGAAACCAACCAGCAAATTACTCAAAATGCTTAACTCGCCGAGAAAATCCACTTTTTTTCGTAAATGAATGTTTGGCAATAAATAGTTAATTTTGATGCAAGCTGCTCTGGAAGCAACCAGCAAATTACTCAAAATGCTTAACTCGCCGAGATAATCATTTTTTTCCCTATATGAATGTTTGGCAAAAAATAGTAAATTTTGATGCAGCCGGCTCTGAAACCAACCGGCAAATTACTCAAAACTCGCCTAGAAAATCACCTTTTTCCCGAAATGAATGCTTCGCAAAAAGTAGTTAATTTTTATGCAAGCCGCTCTGAAACGAACCGGCAAATTACTCAAAATGCTTAACTCGCCGCGAAAATCACTTCTTTCCCGAAATGAATGCTTCGCAAAAAATTGTTAATTTTGATGCAGCCGGCTCTGAAACCAACCAGCAAATTGCTCAAAATGCTTAACTCGCCTAGAAAAATCAATTTTTTCCCGAAATGAATGCTTCGCAAAAAGTAGTTAATTTTGATGCAAGCCGCTCTGACACCAACCGGCAAATTACTCAAAATGCTTCACTCGCCGAGAAAATCACTTTTTTTCGTAAATGAATGTTTGGCAATAAATAGTTCGTTTTGATGCATGCTGCTCTGAAACCAACCAGCAAATTACTCAAAATGCTTAACTCGCCGAAAAAATCACTTTTCTTCTTTAAAATTAATGTCTCGCAAAAAATAGTTAATTTTAATGCAGCCGGCTCTGAAACCGACCGGCAAATTACTCAAAATGCTTAACTCGCCGAGATAATCACTTCTTTCCCGAAATGAATGCTGCGCCAAAAATAGTTAATTTTGATGCAAGCCGCTCTGAAACCAACCGGCAAATTACTCAAAATGCTTAACTCGCCGAGAAAATCACTTTTTTTCGTAAATGAATGTCTGGCAAAAAATAGTTAATTTTGTTGCAAGCCACTCTGAAACCAACCGTCAAATTACTCAAAATGCTTAACTCGGTGGGAAAATCACTTCTTACCCGAAATGAATGCTTCGCAAAAAAAAGATAATTTTGATGCAGCCGGCTCTGAAACTGACCGGCAAATTACTCAAAATGCTTAACTCACCGAGATAATCACTTCTTTCCCGAAATGAATGCTTCGCAAAAAATAGTTAATTTTGAAGCAAGCCGCTCTGAAACCAACCGGCAAATTACTCAAAATGCTTAACTCGCCGAGAAAATCACTTTTTTTCGTAAATGAATGTCTGGCAAAAAATAGTTAATTTTGATGCAGCCGGCTCTGAAACCCACCGGCAAATTACTCAAAATGCTTAACTCGCCGAGATAATCACTTCTTTCCCGAAATGAATGCTTCGCAAAAAATAGTTAATTGTGATGCAAGCCGCTCTAAAACCAACCGGCAAATTACTCAAAATGCTTAACACGCCGAGAAAATTACTTTTTTCCGTAAATGAATGTCTGGCAAAAAATAGTTAATTTTGTTGCAAGCCACTCTGAAACCAACCGTCAAATTACTCAAAATGCTTAACTCGGTGAGAAAATCACTTCTTACCCGAAATGAATGCTTCGCAAAAAAAAGATAATTTTGATGCAGCCGGCTCTGAAACTGACCGGCAAATTACTCAAAATGCTTAACTCACCGAGATAATCACTTCTTTCCCGAAATGAATGCTTCGCAAAAAATAGTTAATTTTGAAGCAAGCCGCTCTGAAACCAACCGGCAAATTACTCAAAATGCTTAACTCGCCGAGAAAATCACTTTTTTTCGTAAATGAATGTCTGGCAAAAAATAGTTAATTTTGATGCAGCCGGCTCTGAAACCCACCGGCAAATTACTCAAAATGCTTAACTCACCGAGAAAATCACTTTTTTTCGCAAATGAATGTTTGGCAATAAATAGTTAACTTTAATGCCAGCCGTTCTGAGACCAACCTGCAAATTACTCAAAATGTTTAACTCGCTGAGAGAATCACTTCTTTCCCGAAATGAATGCTTCGCAAAAAATAGTTAATTTTGATGCAGCCGGCTCTGAAACTGACCGGCAAATTACTCAAAATGCTTAACTCGCCGCGAAAATCACTTTTTTCCCTAAATGAAAGCTTCGCAGAAAATAGTTAATTTTGATGCAGCCGGCTCTGAAACCAACCAGCAAATTACTCAAAATGCTTAGCTCGCTGAGATAATCACTTCTTTCCCGAAATGAATGCTTCGCAAAAAGTAGTTAACTTTGATGCAGGCCGCTCTGAAAGCAACCGGCAAATTACTCAAAATGCTTAACTCGCCGAGAAAATCACTTTTCTTCCAAAATGAATGTCTGGCAAAAAATAGTTAATTTTGTTGCATGCCGCTCTGAAACCAACCGGCAAATTACTCAAAATGCTTAACTCGCCGCGAAAATCACTTTTTTCCCTAAATGAAAGCTTCACAGCAAATAGTTAATTTTGATGCAGCCGGCTCTGAAACCAACCAGCAAATTACTCAAAATGCTTAGCTCGCTGAGATAATCACTTCTTTCCCGAAATGAATGCTTCGCAAAAAATAGTTAATTGTGATGCAAGCCGCTCTGAAACCAACCAGCAAATTACTCAAAATGCTTAACTCGCCGAGAAAATCACTTTTCTTCCAAAATGAATGTCTGGCAAAAACTAGTTAATTTTGTAGCAAGCCGCTCTGAAACCAACCGGCAAATTTCTCAAAATGCTTAACTCACCGCGAAAATCACCTTTTTCCCTAAATGAAAGCTTCACAGAAAATAGTTAATTTTGATGCAGCCGGCTCTGAAACCAACCAGCAAATTACTCAAAATGCTTAACTCGCCGAGATAATCACTTCTTTCCCGAAATGAATGCTTCGCAAAAAATAGTTAATTGTGATGCAAGCCGCTCTGAAACCAACCGGCAAATTACTCAAAATGCTTAACTCGCCGAGAAAATCACTTTTTTTCGTAAATGAATGTCTGGCAAAAAATAGTTAATTTTGTTGCAAGCCGCTCTGAAACCAGCCGGCAAATTACTCAAAATGCTTAACTCGCCGAGGAAATCACTTCTTTTCCGAAATGAATGCTTCGCAAAAAATAGTTAATTTTGATGCAAGCCGCTCTGAAACCAACCGGCAAATTACTCAAAATGCTTTACTCGCCGAGAAAATCACTTTTCTTCCAAAATGAATGTCTCGCAACAAATAGTTAATTTTGATGCAGCCGGCTCTGAAACCAACCAGCAAATTACTCAAAATGCTTAACTCGCCGAGATAATCACTTCTTTCCCGAAATGAATGCTGCGCAAAAAATAGTTAATTTTGATGCAAGCCGCTCTGAAACCAACCGGCAAATTACTCAAAATGCTTAACTCGCCGAGAAAATCACTTTTTTTCGTAAATGAATGTCTGGCAAAAAATAGTTAATTTTGTTGCAAGCCACTCTGAAACCAACCGTCAAATTACTCAAAATGCTTAACTCGGTGAGAAAATCACTTCTTACCCGAAATGAATGCTTCGCAAAAAAAAGATAATTTTGATGCAGCCGGCTCTGAAACTGACCGGCAAATTACTCAAAATGCTTAACTCACCGAGATAATCACTTCTTTCCCGAAATGAATGCTTCGCAAAAAATAGTTAATTTTGAAGCAAGCCGCTCTGAAACCAACCGGCAAATTACTCAAAATGCTTAACTCGCCGAGAAAATCACTTTTTTTCGTAAATGAATGTCTGGCAAAAAATAGTTAATTTTGATGCAGCCGGCTCTGAAACCCACCGGCAAATTACTCAAAATGCTTAACTCACCGAGAAAATCACTTTTTTTCGCAAATGAATGTTTGGCAATAAATAGTTAACTTTAATGCCAGCCGTTCTGAGACCAACCTGCAAATTACTCAAAATGTTTAACTCGCTGAGAGAATCACTTCTTTCCCGAAATGAATGCTTCGCAAAAAATAGTTAATTTTGATGCAGCCGGCTCTGAAACTGACCGGCAAATTACTCAAAATGCTTAACTCGCCGCGAAAATCACTTTTTTCCCTAAATGAAAGCTTCGCAGAAAATAGTTAATTTTGATGCAGCCGGCTCTGAAACCAACCAGCAATTTACCCAAAATGCTTAACTCGCCGAGGTAATCACTTCTTTCCTGAAATGATTGCTTCGCAAAAAATAGTTAATTTTGATGCAAGCCGCTCTGAAACCAACCGGCAAATTACTCAAAATGCTTAACTCGCCGAGAAAATCACTTTTCTTCCAAAATGAATGTCTGGCAAAAAATAGTTAATTTTGTTGCATGCCGCTCTGAAACCAACCGGCAAATTACTCAAAATGCTTAACTCGCCGCGAAAATCACTTTTTTCCCTAAATGAAAGCTTCACAGCAAATAGTTAATTTTGATGCAGCCGGCTCTGAAACCAACCAGCAAATTACTCAAAATGCTTAGCTCGCTGAGATAATCACTTCTTTCCCGAAATGAATGCTTCGCAAAAAATAGTTAATTGTGATGCAAGCCGCTCTGAAACCAACCAGCAAATTACTCAAAATGCTTAACTCGCCGAGAAAATCACTTTTCTTCCAAAATGAATGTCTGGCAAAAACTAGTTAATTTTGTAGCAAGCCGCTCTGAAACCAACCGGCAAATTTCTCAAAATGCTTAACTCACCGCGAAAATCACCTTTTTCCCTAAATGAAAGCTTCACAGAAAATAGTTAATTTTGATGCAGCCGGCTCTGAAACCAACCAGCAAATTACTCAAAATGCTTAACTCGCCGAGATAATCACTTCTTTCCCGAAATGAATGCTTCGCAAAAAATAGTTAATTTTGATGCAAGCCGCTCTGAAACCAACCGGCAAATTACTCAAAATGCTTAACTCGCCGAGAAAATCACTTTCTTTCGTAAATGAATGTTTGGCAATAAATCGTTCGTTTTGATGCAAGCTGCTCTGAATGCAACCGGCAAATTACTCAAAATGCTTAACTCGCCGCGAAAATCATTTTTTCCCTAAATGAAAGCTTCGCAGAAAATAGTTAATTTTGATGCAGCCGGCTCTGAAACCAACCAGCAATTTACTCAAAATGCTTAACTCGCCGAGATAATCACTTCTTTCCTGAAATGAATGCAACGCAAAAAATAGTTATTTTGATGCAAGCCGCTCTGAAACCAACCGGCAAATTACTCAAAATGCTTAACTCGCCGAGAAAATCACTTTTTTTCGTAAATGAATGTTTGGCAATAAATAGTTAGTTTTGATGCAAGCTGCTCTGAAACCAACCGGCAAATTACTCAAAATGCTTAACTCGCCGCGAAAATCACTTCTTTTCCGAAATGAATGCTTCGCAAAAAATAGTTAATTGTGATGCAAGCCGCTCTAAAACCAACCGGCAAATTACTCAAAATGCTTAACACGCCGAGAAAATTACTTTTTTTCGTAAATGAATGTCTGGCAAAAAATAGTTAATTTTGTTGCAAGCCACTCTGAAACCAACCGTCAAATTACTCAAAATGCTTAACTCGGTGAGAAAATCACTTCTTACCCGAAATGAATGCTTCGCAAAAAAAAGATAATTTTGATGCAGCCGGCTCTGAAACTGACCGGCAAATTACTCAAAATGCTTAACTCACCGAGATAATCACTTCTTTCCCGAAATGAATGCTTCGCAAAAAATAGTTAATTTTGAAGCAAGCCGCTCTGAAACCAACCGGCAAATTACTCAAAATGCTTAACTCGCCGAGAAAATCACTTTTTTTCGTAAATGAATGTCTGGCAAAAAATAGTTAATTTTGATGCAGCCGGCTCTGAAACCCACCGGCAAATTACTCAAAATGCTTAACTCACCGAGAAAATCACTTTTTTTCGCAAATGAATGTTTGGCAATAAATAGTTAACTTTAATGCCAGCCGTTCTGAGACCAACCTGCAAATTACTCAAAATGTTTAACTCGCTGAGAGAATCACTTCTTTCCCGAAATGAATGCTTCGCAAAAAATAGTTAATTTTGATGCAGCCGGCTCTGAAACTGACCGGCAAATTACTCAAAATGCTTAACTCGCCGCGAAAATCACTTTTTTCCCTAAATGAAAGCTTCGCAGAAAATAGTTAATTTTGATGCAGTCGGCTCTGAAACCAACCAGCAATTTACTCAAAATGCTTAACTCGCCGAGGTAATCACTTCTTTCCTGAAATGATTGCTTCGCAAAAAATAGTTAATTTTGATGCAAGCCGCTCTGAAACCAACCGGCAAATTACTCAAAATGCTTAACTCGCCGAGAAAATCACTTTTCTTCCAAAATGAATGTCTGGCAAAAAATAGTTAATTTTGTTGCATGCCGCTCTGAAACCAACCGGCAAATTACTCAAAATGCTTAACTCACCGCGAAAATCACCTTTTTCCCTAAATGAAAGCTTCACAGAAAATAGTTAATTTTGATGCAGCCGGCTCTGAAACCAACCAGCAAATTACTCAAAATGCTTAACTCGCCGAGATAATCACTTCTTTCCCGAAATGAATGCTTCGCAAAAAATAGTTAATTGTGATGCAAGCCGCTCTGAAACCAACCGGCAAATTACTCAAAATGCTTAACTCGCCGAGAAAATCACTTTTTTTCGTAAATGAATGTCTGGCAAAAAATAGTTAATTTTGTTGCAAGCCGCTCTGAAACCAGCCGGCAAATTACTCAAAATGCTTAACTCGCCGAGGAAATCACTTCTTTTCCGAAATGAATGCTTCGCAAAAAATAGTTAATTTTGATGCAAGCCGCTCTGAAACCAACCGGCAAATTACTCAAAATGCTTTACTCGCCGAGAAAATCACTTTTCTTCCAAAATGAATGTCTCGCAACAAATAGTTAATTTTGATGCAGCCGGCTCTGAAACCAACCAGCAAATTACTCAAAATGCTTAACTCGCCGAGATAATCACTTCTTTCCCGAAATGAATGCTGCGCAAAAAATAGTTAATTTTGATGCAAGCCGCTCTGAAACCAACCGGCAAATTACTCAAAATGCTTAACTCGCCGAGAAAATCACTTTTTTTCGTAAATGAATGTCTGGCAAAAAATAGTTAATTTTGTTGCAAGCCACTCTGAAACCAACCGTCAAATTACTCAAAATGCTTAACTCGGTGAGAAAATCACTTCTTACCCGAAATGAATGCTTCGCAAAAAAAAGATAATTTTGATGCAGCCGGCTCTGTACCGACCGGCAAATTACTCAAAATGCTTCACTCGCCGAGATAATTACTTCTTTCCCGAAAAGAATGCTTCGCAAGAAATAGTTAATTTAGATGCAAGCCGCTCTGAAACCAACCGGCAAATTACTCAAAATGCTTAACTCGCCGCGAAAATCCTCTTTTTTTCGTAAATGAATGTTTGGCAATAAATAGTTAATTTTGATGCAAGCTGCTCTGAAACCAACCAGCAAATTTCTCAAAATGCTTAACTCGCCGAAATAATCATTTTTTTTCCTATATGAATGTTTGGCAAAAAATAGTAAATTTTGATGCAGAGGGCTCTGAAACCAACCACCAAATTACTCAAAATGCTTAACTCGCCTAGAAAATCACCTTTATCCCGAAATGAATGCTTCGCAAAAAGTAGTTAACTTTGATGCAAGCCGCTCTGAAACGAACCGGCAAATTACTCAAAATGCTTAACTCGCCCGCGAAAATCACTTTTTTCCCGAAATGAATGCTTCGCAAAAAATAGTTAACTTTGATGCAGGCCGCTCTGAAATCAACCGGCAAATTACTCAAAATGCTTAACTCGCCGAGAAAATCACTTTTTTCCCGAAATGAATGCTTCGCAAAAAATAGTTAACTTTGATGCAGGCCGCTCTGAAACCAACCGGCAAATTACTCAAAATGCTTAACTCGCCGAGAAAATCACTTTTTTTCCCTAAATGAAGGCTTAACAGAAAATAGTTAATTTTGATGTAAGCCGCTCTGCAACCAACGGGCAGATTGCTCAAAATGCTTAACTCGCCGAGATAATCTTTTTTTTTCCTATATGAATGTTTATCAAAAAATAGTAAATTTTGATGCAGCCGGCTCTGAAACCAACCAGCAAATTACTCAAAATGCTTAACTCGCCGCGAAAATCACTTTTTTCCCGAAATGAAAGCTTCGCAAAAAATAGTTAATTTTCATGCAGCCGGCTCTGAAACCGACCGGCAAATTACTCAAAATGCTTAACTCGCCGAGATAATCACTTCTTTCCCGAAATGAATGCTTCGCAAAACATAGTTAATTTTGATGCCAGCCGCTCTGAAACCAACCAGCAAATTACTCAAAATGGATAACCCGCCAAGAAAATCACTTTTCTTCCAAAATGAATGTCTGGCAAAAAATAGTTAATTTTGTTGCAAGCCGCTCTGAAAAGAACCGGCAAATTACTCAAAATGCTTAACTCGCCGCGAAAATCACTTTTTTACCGAAATGAATGCTTCGCAAAAAATAGTTAACTTTGATGCAGGCCGCTCTGAAACCAACCGGCAAATTACTCAAAATGCTTAACTCGCCGAGATAATCATGTTTTTTCCTAAATGAATGTTTGGCAAGTCATAGTTAACTTTAATGCCAGCCGTTCTGAGACCAACCTGCAAATTACTCAAAATGTTCAACTCGCTAAGAGAATCACTTCTTTTCCGAAATGAATGCTTCGCAAAAAATAGTTAATTTTGATGCAGCCGGCTCTGTACCGACCGGCAAATTACTCAAAATGCTTAACTCGCCGAGATAATTACTTCTTTCCCGAAAAGAATGCTTCGCAAAAAATAGTTAATTTAGATGCAAGCCGCTCTGAAACCAACGGGCATATTACTCAAAATGCTTAACTCGCCGAGAAAATCACTTTTTTCGTAAATGAACGTCTGGCAAAAAATAGTTGCTTTTGTTGCAAGCCGCTCTGAAACCAACCGGCAAATTACTCAAAATGCTTAACTCGCCGCGAAAATCACTTTTTTCCCTAAATGAAAGCTTCGCAAAAAATAGTTAATTTTCATGCTGCCGGCTCTGAAACCGACAGGCAAATCACTCAAAATGCTTAACTCGCCGAGATAATGACTTCTTTCCCGAAATGAATGCATCGCAAAAAATAGTTAATTTAGATGCAAGCCGCTCTGGAACCAATCGGCAAATTACTCACAATGCTTAACTCGCCGAGAAAATCACTTTTTTTCGTAAATGAATGTTTGGCAATAAAGAGTTAATTTTGATGCAAGCTGCTCTGAAACCAGCCAGCAAATTGCTCAAAATGCTTAACTCGCCGAGAAAATCACTTTTCTTCCAAAATGAATGTCTGGCAAGAAATAGCTAATTTTGTTGCAAGCCGTACTGAAACCAACCGGCAAATTACTCAAAACGCCTAACTCGCCGCGAAAATCACTTTTTTCCCCGAAATGAATGCTTCGCAAAAAGATAATTTTGATGCAGCCGGCTCGGAAACTGACCAGCAAATTACTCAAAATGCTGAACACGCCTAGAAAATCACCTTCTTTCCAAAATGAATGTCTGGCAAAAAATAGTTAATTTTGATGTAAGCCGCTCTGCAGCCAACGGGCAGATTGCTCAAAATGCTTAACTCGCCGAGATAATCTTTTGTTTTCCTATATGAATGTTTATCAAAAAATAGTAAATTTTGATGCAGCCGGCTCTGAAACCAACCAGCAAATTACTCAAAATGCTTAACACGCCTAGAAAATCACCTTTTTCCCGAAATGAATGCTTCGCAAAAAGTAGTTAACTTTGATGCAGGCCGCTCTGAAAGCAACCGGCAAATTACTCAAAATGCTTAACTCGCCGAGACAATCACTTTTTTCCCGAAATGAATGCTTCGCAAAAAATAGTTAATTTTGATGCAAGCCGCTCTGAAACCAACCGGCAAATTACTCAAAATGCTTAACTCGCCGAGATAATCATTTTTTTCCCTAAATGAATGTTTGGCAAGTAACAGTTAACTTTAATGCCAGCCGGTCTGAGACCAACAGGCAAATTACTCAAAATGCTTACCTCGCTGAGAGAATCACTTCTTTCCCGAAATGAATGCTTCGCCAAAAATAGTTAATTTTGATGCAGCCGGCTCTGAAACCAACCAGCAAATTACTCAAAATGCTTAACTCGCCGAGATAATCACTTTTTTCCCGAAATGAATGCTTCGCAACAAATAGTTAATTTTGATGCAGGCCGCTCTGAAACCAACCGGCAAATTACTCAAATAGCTGAACTCACCGAGATAATCACTTCTTTACCGAAATGAATTCTTCGCAAAAAATAGTTAATTTTGATGCAGCCGGCTCTGAAACCAACCAGCAAATTACTCAAAATGCTTAACTCGCCGAGAAAATCACTTTTCTTCCAAAATGAATGTCAGGCAAAAAATAGTTAATTTTGTTGCAAGCCGCTCTGAAACCAACCGGCAAATTACTCGAAATGCTTAACTCGCCGCGGAAATCACTTTTTTCCCTAAATGAAAGCTTCACAGAAAATAGTTAATTTTGATGCAAGCCGCACTGAAACCAACCGGCAAATTACTCAAAATGCTTAACTCGCCGAGAAAATCACTTTTTTTCGTAAATGAATGTCTGTCAAAAAATAGTTAATTTTGTTGCAAGCCGCTCTGAAACCAACCGGCAAATTACTCAAAACGCCTAACTCGCCGCGAAAATCACTTTTTTCCCTAAATGAAAGCTTCACAGAAAATAGTTAATTTTGATGCATGCCGCTCTGAAACGAACCGGCAAATTACTCAAAATGCTTAACTCACCGAGATAATCACTTCTTCCCCGAAATGAATGCTTCGCAAAAAGATAATTTTGATGCAGCCGGCTCGGAAACTGACCAGCAAATTACTCAAAATGCTGAACACGCCTAGAAAATCACCTTCTTTCCAAAATGAATGTCTGGCAAAAAATAGTTAATTTTGATGTAAGCCGCTCTGCAGCCAACGGGCAGATTGCTCAAAATGCTTAACTCGCCGAGATAATCTTTTGTTTTCCTATATGAATGTTTATCAAAAAATAGTAAATTTTGATGCAGCCGGCTCTGAAACCAACCAGCAAATTACTCAAAATGCTTAACACGCCTAGAAAATCACCTTTTTCCCGAAATGAATGCTTCGCAAAAAGTAGTTAACTTTGATGCAGGCCGCTCTGAAAGCAACCGGCAAATTACTCAAAATGCTTAACTCGCCGAGACAATCACTTTTTTCCCGAAATGAATGCTTCGCAAAAAATAGTTAATTTTGATGCAAGCCGCTCTGAAACCAACCGGCAAATTACTCAAAATGCTTAACTCGCCGAGATAATCATTTTTTTCCCTAAATGAATGTTTGGCAAGTAACAGTTAACTTTAATGCCAGCCGGTCTGAGACCAACAGGCAAATTACTCAAAATGCTTACCTCGCTGAGAGAATCACTTCTTTCCCGAAATGAATGCTTCGCCAAAAATAGTTAATTTTGATGCAGCCGGCTCTGAAACCAACCAGCAAATTACTCAAAATGCTTAACTCGCCGAGATAATCACTTTTTTCCCGAAATGAATGCTTCGCAACAAATAGTTAATTTTGATGCAGGCCGCTCTGAAACCAACCGGCAAATTACTCAAATAGCTGAACTCACCGAGATAATCACTTCTTTACCGAAATGAATTCTTCGCAAAAAATAGTTAATTTTGATGCAGCCGGCTCTGAAACCAACCAGCAAATTACTCAAAATGCTTAACTCGCCGAGAAAATCACTTTTCTTCCAAAATGAATGTCAGGCAAAAAATAGTTAATTTTGTTGCAAGCCGCTCTGAAACCAACCGGCAAATTACTCGAAATGCTTAACTCGCCGCGGAAATCACTTTTTTCCCTAAATGAAAGCTTCACAGAAAATAGTTAATTTTGATGCAAGCCGCACTGAAACCAACCGGCAAATTACTCAAAATGCTTAACTCGCCGAGAAAATCACTTTTTTTCGTAAATGAATGTCTGTCAAAAAATAGTTAATTTTGTTGCAAGCCGCTCTGAAACCAACCGGCAAATTACTCAAAATGCTTAACTCGCCGCGAAAATCACTTTTTTCCCTAAATGAATGCTTCGCAAAAAATAGTTAATTTAGATGCAAGCCGCTCTGAAACCAACCGGCAAATTACTCAAAATGCTTAACTCGCCGCGAAAATCCTCTTTTTTTCGTAAATGAATGTTTGGCAATAAATAGTTAATTTTGATGCAAGCTGCTCTGAAACCAACCAGCAAATTTCTCAAAATGCTTAACTCGCCGAAATAATCATTTTTTTTCCTATATGAATGTTTGGCAAAAAATAGTAAATTTTGATGCAGAGGGCTCTGAAACCAACCACCAAATTACTCAAAATGCTTAACTCGCCTAGAAAATCACCTTTATCCCGAAATGAATGCTTCGCAAAAAGTAGTTAACTTTGATGCAAGCCGCTCTGAAACGAACCGGCAAATTACTCAAAATGCTTAACTCGCCCGCGAAAATCACTTTTTTCCCGAAATGAATGCTTCGCAAAAAATAGTTAACTTTGATGCAGGCCGCTCTGAAACCAACCGGCAAATTACTCAAAATGCTTAACTCGCCGAGAAAATCACTTTTTTCCCGAAATGAAGGCTTCGCAAAAAATAGTTAATTTTGATGCTAGCCGCTCTGAAACCAACCGGCAAATTACTCAAAATGCTAAACTCGCCGAGATAATCATTTTTTTTCCTAAATGAATGTTTGGCAATAAATAGTTAATTTTGATGCAACCTGCTCTGAAACCAACCAGCAAATTACTCAAAATGCTTAACGCGCCTAGAAAATCACCTTTTTCCCGAAATGAATGCTTCGCTAAAAATAGTTAATTTTGATGCAAGCCGCTCTGAAACCAACCAGCAAATTACTCAAAATGCTTAACTCGCCGAGAAAATCACTTTTCTTCCAAAATGAATGTCTGGCAAAAAATAGTTAATTTTGTTGCAAGCCGCTCTGAAACCAACCGTCAAATTGCTCAAAATGCTTAACTCGCCGAGAAAATCACTTTTTTTCCCGATATGAATGTTTGGCAATAAATAGTTAATTTTGATGCAAGCTGCTCTAAAACCAACCAGCAAATTACTCAAAAGGCTTAACTCGCCTAAAAAATAACCTTTTTCCCGAAATGAATGCTTCGCAAAAAATAGATAATTTTGATGCACGCCGCTCTGAAACCGACCAGCAAATTACTGAAAATGCTTAACTCGCCGAGAAAATCACTTTTCTTCCAAAATGAATGTCTGGCAAAAAATAGTTAATTTTGTTGCAAGCCGCTCTGAAACCAACCGGCAAATTACTCGAAATGCTTAACTCGCCGCGAAAATCACTTTTTTCCCTAAATGAAGGCTTCACAGAAAATAGTTAATTTTGATGCAAGCCGCACTGAAATCAACCGGCAAAATACTCAAAATGCTTAACTCGCCAGATAATCATTTTTTTTCCTAAATGAATGTTTGGCAAGTAACAGTTAACTTTAATGCCAGCCGTTCTGAGACCAAACGGCAAATTACTCAAAATGCTTAACTCGCTGAGAGAATCACTTCTTTCCCGAAATGAATGCTTCGCAAAAAATAGTTAATTTTGATGCAGCCGGCTCTGAAACCAACCAGCAAATTACTCAAAATGCTTAACTCGCCGAGATAATCACTTTTCTCCCGAAATGAATGCTTCTCAAAAAATAGTTAATTTTGATGCAAACCGCTCTGAAACCAACCGGCAAATTACTCAAAATGTTTTACTCGCCGAGAAAATCACTTTTTTTCGTAAATGAATGTTTGGCAATAAATAGTTAATTTTGATGCAACCTGCTCTGAAACCAACCAGCAAATTACTCAAAATGCTTAACTCGCCTAGAAAATCACCTTTTTTCCCGAAATGAATGCTTCGCTAAAAATAGTTAATTTTGATGCAAGCCGCTCTGAAACCAACCAGCAAATTACTCAAAATGCTTAACTCGCCGAGAAAATCACTTTTCTTCCAAAATGAATGTCTGGCAAAAAATAGTTAATTTTGTTGCAAGCCGCTCTGAAACCAACCGGCAAATTACTCAAAATGCTTAACTCGCCGAGATAATCACTTTTTTCCCTAAATGAAAGCTTCGCAAAAAATAGTTAATTTTCATGCAGGCGTCTCTGAAACCGACCGGCAAATTACTCAAAATGCTTAACTCGCCTAGAAAATCACTTTGCTTCCAAAATGAATGTGTGGCAAAATATAGTTAATTTTGTTGCAAGCCGCTCTGAAACAAACCGGCAAATTACTCAAAATGCTTAACTCGCCGAGATAATCACTTTTTTCCCGAAATGAATGCTTCGCAAAAAATAGTTAATTTTGATGCAGACCGCTCTGAAACCAACCGGCAAATTACTCAAAATGCTTAACTCGCCGAGAAAATCACTTTTTTGCCTAAATGAAAGCTTCGCAAAAAATAGTTAATTTTCATGCTGCCGGCTCTGAAACCGACCGGCAAATTACTCAAAATGCTTAACTCGCCGAGATAGTCACTTTTCTTCCAAAATGAATGTCTGGGAAAAAATAGTTAATTTTGTTGCAAGCCGCTCTGAAACCAACCGGCAAATTACTCAAAACGCCTAACTTGCCGCGAAAATCACTTTTTTCCCTAAATGAAAGCTTCACAGAAAATAGGTAATTTTGATGCCTGCCGCTCTGAAACGAACCGGCAAATTACTCAAAATGCTCAAAATTACTCACCGAGATAATCACTTCTTTCCCGAAATGAATGCTTCGCAAAAAAAAAGATAATTTTGATGCAGCCGGCTCTGAAACCAACCGGCAAATTACTCAAAATGCTTAACTCGCCGAGATAATCACTTTTTTCCCGAAATGAATGCTTCGCAAAAAATAGTTAATTTTGATGCAAACCGCTCTGGTACCAACCGGCAAATTACTCAAAATGCTTAACTCGCCGAGAAAATCACTTTTTTTCTTAAATGAATGTTTGGCAATAAATAGTTAATTTTGATGCAAGCCGCTCTGAAACCAACCAGCAAATTACTCAAAATGCTTAACTCGCCGAGAAAATCACTTTTCTTCCAAAATGAATGCTTCGCAAAATATAGTTAATTTTGATGCAAGCCGTTCTGAGACCAACCTGCAAATTACTCAAAATGTTCAACTCGCTAAGAGAATCACTTATTTACCGAAATGAATGCTTCGCAAAAAATAGTTAATTTTGTTGCAAGCCGGCTCTGAAATCAACCGGCAAATTATTCAAAATGCTTAACTCGCCGCGAAAATCACTTTTTTCCCGAAATGAAAGCGTCGCAAAAATAGTTAATGTTGATGCAAGCCGCTCTGAAACCAACCGGCAAATTAGTCAAAATGCTTAACTCGCCGAGAAAATCCCTTTTTTTCGTAAATGAATGTCTGGCAAAAAATAGTTAATTTTGTTGCAAGCCGCTCTGAAACCAACCGGCAAATTACTCAAAATGCTTAACTCGCCGAGATAATCATGTTTTTTCCAAAATGAATGTTTGGCAAGTAACAGTTAACTTTAATGCCAGCCGTTCTGAGACCAACCGGCAAATTACTCATAATTCGCTGAGAGAATCACTTCTTTCCCGAAATGAATGCTTCGGAAAAAATAGTTAATTTTGATGCAGCCGGCTCTGAAACCAACCAGCAAATTACTCAAAATGCTTAACTGGCCGAGATAATCACTTTTTTCCCTAAATGAAAGCTTCGCAAAAAATAGTTAATTTTCATGCAGGCGTCTCTGAAACCGACCGGCAAATTACTCAAAATGCTTAACTCGCCGCGAAAATCACTTTTTTTCCCTAAATGAAAGCTTCGCAAAAAATAGTTAATTTTGATGCCTGCCGCTCTGAACCGAACCGGCAAATTACTCAAAATGCTTAACTCGCCGCGAAAATCACTTTTTTCCCTAAATGAAAGCTTCGCAAAATATAGTTAATTTTCATGCTGCCGGCTCTGAAACCGACCGGCAAATTACTCAAAATGCTTAACTCGCCGAGATAATGACTTCTTTCCCGAAATGAATGCTTCGCAAAAAATAGTTAATTTAGATGCAAGCCGCTCTGAAACCAACCGGCAAATTACTCAAAATGCTTAACTCGCCGAGAAAATCACTTTTTTTCGTAAATGAATGTCTGGCAAAAAATAGTTAATTTTGTTGCAAGCCGCTCTGAAACCAACCGGCAAATTACTCAAAATGCTTAACTCGCCGAGAAAATCCACTTTTTTTCGTAAAAGAATGTTTGGCAATAAATAGTTAATTTTGATGCACACTGCTCTGAAACCAACCAGCAAATTACCCAAAATGCTTAACTCGCCGAGATAATCATTTTTTTCCCTATATGAATGCTTATCAAAAAATAGTAAATTTTGATGCAGCCGGCTCTGAAACCAACCAGCAAATTAGTCAAAATGCTTAACTCGCCTAGAAAATCACCTTTTTCCCGAAATGAATGCTTCGCAAAAAGTAGTTAACTTTGATGCAAGCCGCTCTGAAACCAACCGGCAAATTGCTCAAAATGATTAACTCGCCGAGAAAATCCACTTTCTTTCCAAATTAAATCTTCACAAAAAATAATTAATTTTGATGCAAGCCGTTCTGAAACCAACCGGCAAATTACTCAAAATGCTTAACTCGCCGAGATAATGACTTCTTTCCCGAAATGAATGGTTCGCAAAAAATAGTTAATTTAGATGCAAGCCGCTCTGAAACGAACCGGCAAATTACTCAAAATGCTTAACTCGCCGAGATAATCATTTTTTTCCCTAAATGAATGTTTGGAAAGTAACAGTTAACTTTAATGCCAGCCGTTCTGAGACCAACCGGCAAATTACTCAAAATGCTTAACTCGCTGGGAGAATCACTTCTTTCCCGAAATGAATGCTTCGCAAAAAATAGTTAATTTTGATGCAGCCGACTCTGAAACCAACCAGCAAATTACTCAAAATGCTTAACTCGCCGAGATAATCGCTTTTTTACCGAAATGAATGCTTCGCAAAAAATAGTTAATTTTGATGCAAACCGCTCTGAAACCAACCGGCAAATTACTCAAAATGCTTAACTCGCCGAGAAAATCACTTTTTTTCGTAAATGAATGTTTGGCAAGTAATAGTTAACTTTAATGCCAGCCGTTCTGAGACCAACCTGCAAATTACTCAAAATGCTTAACTCGCCTAAAGAATCACCTTTTCCCCGAAATGAATGCTTCGCAAAAAATAGTTAATTTTGATGCAAGCCGCTCTGAAACCAACCAGCAAATTACTCAAAATGCTTCACTCGCCGCGACAATCACTTTTTTCCCTAAATGAAAGCTTCACAGAAAATAGTTCATTTAGATGCAAGCCGCACTGAAACCAACCGGCAAATTACTCAAAATCCTTAACTCGCCGAGATAATCACTTTTTTACCGAAATGAATGCTTCGCAAAAAATAGTTAATTTTGATGCAAACCGCTCTGAAACCAACCGACAAATTACTCAAAATGCTGAACTCGCCGAGATAATCACTTTTTTTCCCGAAATGACTGCTTCGCTAAAAATAGTTAATTTTGATGCAAGCCGCTCTGAAACCAACCGGCAAATTACTCAAAATGCTTAACTCGCCGAGAAAATCACTTTTTTCCCGAAATGACTGCTTCGCTAAAAATAGTTAATTTTGATGCAAGCCGCTCTGAAACCAACCGGCAAATTACTCAAAATGCTTAACTCGCCGAGAAAATCACTTTTTTTCGTAAATGAATGTTTGGCAAGTAATAGTTAACTTTAATGCCAGCCGTTCTGAGACCAACCTGCAAATTACTCAAAATGCTTAACTCGCCTAAAGAATCACCTTTTCCCCGAAATGAATGCTTCGCAAAAAATAGTTAATTTTGATGCAAGCCGCTCTGAAACCAACCAGCAAATTACTCAAAATGCTTCACTCGCCGCGACAATCACTTTTTTCCCTAAATGAAAGCTTCACAGAAAATAGTTCATTTAGATGCAAGCCGCACTGAAACCAACCGGCAAATTACTCAAAATCCTCAACTCGCCGAGAAAATCACTTTTTTTCCTAAATGAATGTTTGGCAAATAATAGTTAACTTTAATGCCAGCCGTTCTGAGACCAACCGGTGAATTACTCAAAATGCTTAACTCGCTGAGAGAATCACTTCTTTCCCGAAATGAATGCTTCGCAAAAAATAGTTAATTTTGATGCAGCTGGCTCTGAAACCAACCAGCAAATTACTCGAAATGCTTAACTCGCCGAGATAATCACTTTTTTCCCGAAATGAATGCTTCGCAAAAAATAGTTAATTTTGATGCAGCCGGCTCTGAAACCAACCGGAAAATTACTCAAAATGCTTAACTCGCCGAGAAAATCACTTTGTTCCCGAAATGAATGCTTCGCAAAAAATAGTTAATTTTGATGCAAGCCGCTCTGAAACCAACCGGCAAATTACTCAAAATGCTTAACTCGCCGACAGAATCACTTTTCTTCCAAAATGAATGTCTGGCAAAAAATAGTTAAGTTTGTTGCAAGCCGCTCTGAAACCAACCGGCAAATTACTCAAAATGCTTAACTCGCCGCGAAAATCACTTTTTTCCCTAAATGAAAGCTTCGCAAAAAATAGTTAATTTTCATGCAGCCGGCTCTGAAACCGACCGGCAAATTACTCAAAATGCTTAACTCGCCGAGATAATGATTTTTATTCCTATATGAATGTTTGGCAAAAAATAGTAAATTTTGATGCAGCCGGCTCTGAAACCAACCAGCAAATTACTCAAAATGCTTAACTCGCCGAGAAAATCACCTTTTTCCCGAACTGAATGCTTCGCAAAAAGTAGTTAACTTTGATGCAAGCCGCTCTGAAACGAACCGGCAAATTACTCAAAATGCTTAACTCGCCGAGATAATCATTTTTTTCCCTAAATGAATGTTTGGCAAGTAACAGTTAACTTTAATGCCAGCCGTTCTGAGACCAACCGGCAAATTACTCAAAATGCTTAACTCGCTGGGAGAATCACTTCTTTCCCGAAATGAATGCTTCGCAAAAAATAGTTAATTTTGATGCAGCCGGCTCTGAAACCAACCAGCAAATTACTCAAAATGCTTAACTCGCCGAGATAATCGCTTTTTTACCGAAATGAATGCTTCGCAAAAAATAGTTAATTTTGATGCAAACCGCTCGGAAACCAACCGACAAATTACTCAAAATGCTGAACTCGCCGAGATAATCACTTTTTTTCCCGAAATGACTGCTTCGCAAAAAATAGTTAATTTTGATGCAGCCGGCTCTGAAACCAACCAGCAAATTACTCAAAATGCTTAACTCGCCGAGAAAATCACTTTTTTCCCGAAATGACTGCTTCGCGAAAAATAGTTAATTTTGATGCAAGCCGCTCTGAAACCAACCGGCAAATTACTCAAAATGCTTAACTCGCCGAGAAAATCACTTTTTTTCGTAAATGAATGTTTGGCAAGTAATAGTTAACTTTAATGCCAGCCGTTCTGAGACCAACCTGCAAATTACTCAAAATGCTTAACTCGCCTAAAGAATCACCTTTTCCCCGAAATGAATGCTTCGCAAAAAATAGTTAATTTTGATGCAAGCCGCTCTGAAACCAACCAGCAAATTACCCAAAATGCTTCACTCGCCGCGACAATCACTTTTTTCCCTAAATGAAAGCTTCACAGAAAATAGTTCATTTAGATGCAAGCCGCACTGAAACCAACCGGCAAATTACTCAAAATGCTTAACTCGCCGAGAAAATCACTTTTTTTCATAAATGAATGTTTGGCAAATAATAGTTAACTTTAATGCCAGCCGTTCTGAGACCAACCGGTGAATTACTCAAAATGCTTAACTCGCTGAGAGAATCACTTCTTTCCCGAAATGAATGCTTCGCAAAAAATAGTTAATTTTGATGCAGCCGGCTCTGAAACCAACCAGCAAATTACTCGAAATGCTTAACTCGCCGAGATAATCACTTTTTTCCCGAAATGAATGCTTCGCAAAAAATAGTTAATTTTGATGCAGCCGGCTCTGAAACCAACCGGCAAATTACTCAAAATGCTTAACTCGCCGAGAAAATCACTTTGTTCCCGAAATGAATGCTTCGCAAAAAATAGTTAATTTTGATGCAAGCCGCTCTGAAACCAACCGGCAAATTACTCAAAATGCTTAACTCGCCGACAGAATCACTTTTCTTCCAAAATGAATGTCTGGCAAAAAATAGTTAAGTTTGTTGCAAGCCGCTCTGAAACCAACCGGCAAATTACTCAAAATGCTTAACTCGCTGGGAGAATCACTTCTTTCCCGAAATGAATGCTTCGCAAAAAATAGTTAATTTTGATGCAGCCGGCTCTGAAACCAACCAGCAAATTACTCAAAATGCTTAACTCGCCGAGATAATCGCTTTTTTACCGAAATGAATGCTTCGCAAAAAATAGTTAATTTTGATGCAAACCGCTCTGAAACCAACCGGCAAATTACTCAAAATGCTTAACTCGCCGAGAAAATCACTTTTTTTCGTAAATGAATGTTTGGCAATAAATAGTTAATTTTGATGCAAACTGCTCTGAAACCAACCAGCAAATTACTCAAAATGCTTAACTCGCGTAGAAAATCACCTTTTTCCCGAAATGAATGCTTCGCAAAATATAGTTAGTTTCGATGCAAGCCGCTCTGAAACCAACCAGCAAATTACTCAAACTGCTTAACTCGCCGAGAAAATCACTTTTCTTCCAAAATGAATGTCTGGCAAAAAATAGTTTATTTTGTTGCAAGCCGCTCTGAAACCAACCGGCAAATTACTCGAAATGCTTTACTCGCCGCGAAAATCACTTTTTTCCCTCAATGAAAGCTTCACAGAAAATAGTTAATTTTGATGCAAGCCGCACTGAAACCAACCAGCAAATTACTCAAAATCCTTAACTCGCCGAGATAATCACTTTTTTACCGAAATGAATGCTTCGCAAAAAATAGTTAATTTTGATGCAAACCGCTCTGAAACCAACCGACAAATTACTCAAAATGCTGAACTCGCCGAGATAATCACTTTTTTTCCCGAAATGACTGCTTCGCTAAAAATAGTTAATTTTGATGCAAGCCGCTCTGAAACCAACCGGCAAATTACTCAAAATGCATAACTCGCCGAGAAAATCACTTTTTTCCCGAAATGACTGCTTCGCTAAAAATAGTTAATTTTGATGCAAGCCGCTCTGAAACCAACCGGCAAATTACTCAAAATGCTTAACTCGCCGAGAAAATCACTTTTTTTCGTAAATGAATGTTTAGCAAGTAATAGTTAACTTTAATGCCAGCCGTTCTGAGACCAACCTGCAAATTACTCAAAATGCTTAACTCGCCTAAAGAATCACCTTTTCCCGAAATGAATGCTTCGCAAAAAATAGTTAATTTTGATGCAAGCCGCTCTGAAACCAACCAGCAAATTACTCAAAATGCTTCACTCGCCGCGACAATCACTTTTTTCCCTAAATGAAAGCTTCACAGAAAATAGTTCATTTAGATGCAAGCCGCTCTGAAACCAACCGGCAAATTACTCAAAATCCTTAACTCGCCGAGAAAATCACTTTTTTTCCTAAATGAATGTTTGGCAAATAATAGTTAACTTTAATGCCAGCCGTTCTGAGACCAACCGGCGAATTACTCAAAATGCTTAACTCGCTGAGAGAATCACTTCTTTTCCGAAATGAATGCTTCGCAAAAAATAGTTAATTTTGATGCAGCCGGCTCTGAAACCAACCAGCAAATTACTCGAAATGCTTAACTCGCCGAGATAATCACTTTTTTCCCGAAATGAATGCTTCGCAAAAAATAGTTAATTTTGATGCAGCCGGCTCTGAAACCAACCGGCAAATTACTCAAAATGCTTAACTCGCCGAGAAAATCACTTTGTTCCCGAAATGAATGCTTCGCAAAAAATAGTTAATTTTGATGCAAGCCGCTCTGAAACCAACCGGCAAATTACTCAAAATGCTTAACTCGCCGACAGAATCACTTTTCTTCCAAAATGAATGTCTGGCAAAAAATAGTTAAGTTTGTTGCAAGCCGCTCTGAAACCAACCGGCAAATTACTCAAAATGCTTAACTCGCCGCGAAAATCACTTTTTTCCCTAAATGAAAGCTTCGCAAAAAATAGTTAATTTTCATGCAGCCGGCTCTGAAACCGACCGGCAAATTACTCAAAATGCTTAACTCGCCGAGATAATCACTTCTTTCCCGAAATGAATGCTTCGCAAAACATAGTTAATTTTGATGCAAGCCGCTCTGAAACCAACCAGCAAATTACTCAAATGCTTAACTCGCCGACAGAATCACTTTTCTTCCAAAATGAATGTCTGGCAAAAAATAGTTAATTTTGTTGCAAGCCGCTCTGAAACCAACCGGCAAATTACTCAAAATGCTTAACTCGCCGAGATAATGATTTTTATTCCTATATGAATGTTTGGCAAAAAATAGTAAATTTTGATGCAGCCGGCTCTGAAACCAACCAGCAAATTACTCAAAATGCTTAACTCGCCGAGAAAATCACCTTTTTCCCGAAATGAATGCTTCGCAAAAAATAGTTAATTTCGATGCAAGCCGCTCTGAAACCAACCAGCAAATTACTCAAAATGCTTAACTCGCCGAGATAATCACTTCTTTCCCGAAATGAATGCTTCGCAAAACATAGTTAATTTTGATGCAAGCCGCTCTGAAACCAACCAGCAAATTACTCAAAATGCTTAACTCGCCGACAGAATCACTTTTCTTCCAAAATGAATGTCTGGCAAAAAATAGTTAATTTTGTTGCAAGCCGCTCTGAAACCAACCGGCAAATTACTCAAAATTCTTCACTCGCCGAGAAAATCACTTTTTTTCGTAAATTAATGTTTGGCAATAAATAGTTAATTTTGATGCAAGCTGCTCTGAAACCAACCACAAATTACTCAAAATGCTTAACTCGCCTAAAGAATCACCTTTTTCCCCAAATGAATGCTTCGCAAAAAATAGTTAATTTTGATGCAAGCCGCTCTGAAACCAACCAGCAAATTACTCGAAATGCTTAACTCGCCGAGATAATCACTTTTTTCCCGAAATGAATGCTTCGCAAAAAATAGTCAATTTTGATGCAGCCGGCTCTGAAACCAACCGGCAAATTACTCAAAATGCTTAACTCGCCGAGAAAATCACTTTGTTCCCGAAATGAATGCTTCGCAAAAAATAGTTAATTTTGATGCAAGCCGCTCTGAAACCAACCGGCAAATTACTCAAAATGCTTAACTCGCCGAGGTAATCATATTTTTCCTAAATGAATGTTTGGCAAGTAACAGTTAACTTTAATGCCAGCCGTTCTGAGACCAACCGGCAAATTACTCAAAATGCTTAACTCGCTGAGAGAATCACTTCTTTTATCGAAATGAATGCTTCGCAAAACATAGTTAATTTTGATGCAAGCCGCTCTGAAACCAACCAGCAAATTACTCAAAATGCTTAACTCGCCGAAAGAATCACTTTTCTTCCAAAATGAATGTCTGGCAAAAAATAGTTAATTTTGTTGCAAGCCGCTCTGAAACCAACCGGCAAATTACTCAAAATGCTTAACTCGCCGAGAAAATCCTCTTTTTTTCGTAAATGAATGTTTGGCAATAAATAGTTAATTTTGATGCAAGCTGCTCTGAAACCAACCAGCAAATTACTGAAAATGCTTAACTCGCCGAGATAATGATTTTTATTCCTATATGAATGTTTGGCAAAAAATAGTAAATTGTGATGCAGCCGGCTCTGAAACCAACCAGCAAATTACTCAAAATGCTTAACTCGCCGAGAAAATCACCTTTTTCCCGAACTGAATGCTTCGCAAAAAGTAGTTAACTTTGATGCAAGCCGCTCTGAAACGAACCGGCAAATTACTCAAAATGCTTAACTCGCCGAGATAATCATTTTTTTCCCTAAATGAATGTTTGGCAAGTAACAGTTAACTTTAATGCCAGCCGTTCTGAGACCAACCGGCAAATTACTCAAAATGCTTAACTCGCTGGGAGAATCACTTCTTTCCCGAAATGAATGCTTCGCAAAAAATAGTTAATTTTGATGCAGCCGGCTCTGAAACCAACCAGCAAATTACTCAAAATGCTTAACTCGCCGAGATAATCGCTTTTTTACCGAAATGAATGCTTCGCAAAAAATAGTTAATTTTGATGCAAACCGCTCTGAAACCAACCGGCAAATTACTCAAAATGCTTAACTCGCTGAGAAAATCACTTTTTTTCGTAAATGAATATTTGGCAATAAATAGTTAATTTTGATGCAAACTGCTCTGAAACCAACCAGCAAATTACTCAAAATGCTTAACTCGCGTAGAAAATCACCTTTTTCCCGAAATGAATGCTTCGCAAAATATAGTTAGTTTCGATGCAAGCCGCTCTGAAACCAACCAGCAAATTACTCAAACTGCTTAACTCGCCGAGAAAATCACTTTTCTTCCAAAATGAATGTCTGGCAAAAAATAGTTTATTATGGTGCAAGCCGCTCTGAAACCAACCGGCAAATTACTCGAAATGCTTAACTCGCCGCGAAAATCACTTTTTTCCCTAAATGAAAGCTTCACAGAAAATAGTTAATTTTGATGCAAGCCGCACTGAAACCAACCAGCAAATTACTCAAAATCCTTAACTCGCCGAGATAATCACTTTTTTACCGAAATGAATGCTTCGCAGAAAATAGTTAATTTTGATGCAAACCGCTCTGAAACCAACCGACAAATTACTCAAAATGCTGAACTCGCCGAGATAATCACTTTTTTTCCCGAAATGACTGCTTCGCTAAAAATAGTTAATTTTGATGCAAGCCGCTCTGAAACCAACCGGCAAATTACTCAAAATGCTTAACTCGCCGAGAAAATCACTTTTTTCCCGAAATGACTGCTTCGCTAAAAATAGTTAATTTTGATGCAAGCCGCTCTGAAACCAACCGGCAAATTACTCAAAATGCTTAACTCGCCGAGAAAATCACTTTTTTTCGTAAATGAATGTTTGGCAAGTAATAGTTAACTTTAATGCCAGCCGTTCTGAGACCAACCTGCAAATTACTCAAAATGCTTAACTCGCCTAAAGAATCACCTTTTCCCCGAAATGAATGCTTCGCAAAAAATAGTTAATTTTGATGCAAGCCGCTCTGAAACCAACCAGCAAATTACTCAAAATGCTTCACTCGCCGCGACAATCACTTTTTTCCCTAAATGAAAGCTTCACAGAAAATAGTTCATTTAGATGCAAGCCGCACTGAAACCAACCGGCAAATTACTCAAAATCCTTAACTCGCCGAGATAATCACTTTTTTACCGAAATGAATGCTTCGCAAAAAATAGTTAATTTTGATGCAAACCGCTCTGAAACCAACCGACAAATTACTCAAAATGCTGAACTCGCCGAGATAATCACTTTTTTTTCCCGAAATGACTGCTTCGCTAAAAATAGTTAATTTTGATGCAAGCCGCTCTGAAACCAACCGGCAAATTACTCAAAATGCTTAACTCGCCGAGAAAATCACTTTTTTCCCGAAATGACTGCTTCGCGAAAAATAGTTAATTTTGATGCAAGCCGCTCTGAAACCAACCGGCAAATTACTCAAAATGCTTAACTCGCCGAGAAAATCACTTTTTTTCGTAAATGAATGTTTGGCAAGTAATAGTTAACTTTAATGCCAGCCGTTCTGAGACCAACCTGCAAATTACTCAAAATGCTTAACTCGCCTAAAGAATCACCTTTTCCCCGAAATGAATGCTTCGCAAAAAATAGTTAATTTTGATGCAAGCCGCTCTGAAACCAACCAGCAAATTACTCAAAATGCTTCACTCGCCGCGACAATCACTTTTTTCCCTAAATGAAAGCTTCACAGAAAATAGTTCATTTAGATGCAAGCCGCACTGAAACCAACCGGCAAATTACTCAAAATCCTCAACTCGCCGAGAAAATCACTTTTTTTCCTAAATGAATGTTTGGCAAATAATAGTTAACTTTAATGCCAGCCGTTCTGAGACCAACCGGCGAATTACTCAAAATGCTTAACTCGCTGAGAGAATCACTTCTTTCCCGAAATGAATGCTTCGCAAAAAATAGTTAATTTTGATGCAGCTGGCTCTGAAACCAACCAGCAAATTACTCGAAATGCTTAACTCGCCGAGATAATCACTTTTTTCCCGAAATGAATGCTTCGCAAAAAATAGTTAATTTTGATGCAGCCGGCTCTGAAACCAACCGGAAAATTACTCAAAATGCTTAACTCGCCGAGAAAATCACTTTGTTCCCGAAATGAATGCTTCGCAAAAAATAGTTAATTTTGATGCAAGCCGCTCTGAAACCAACCGGCAAATTACTCAAAATGCTTAACTCGCCGACAGAATCACTTTTCTTCCAAAATGAATGTCTGGCAAAAAATAGTTAAGTTTGTTGCAAGCCGCTCTGAAACCAACCGGCAAATTACTCAAAATGCTTAACTCGCCGCGAAAATCACTTTTTTCCCTAAATGAAAGCTTCGCAAAAAATAGTTAATTTTCATGCAGCCGGCTCTGAAACCGACCGGCAAATTACTCAAAATGCTTAACTCGCCGAGATAATGATTTTTATTCCTATATGAATGTTTGGCAAAAAATAGTAAATTTTGATGCAGCCGGCTCTGAAACCAACCAGCAAATTACTCAAAATGCTTAACTCGCCGAGAAAATCACCTTTTTCCCGAACTGAATGCTTCGCAAAAAGTAGTTAACTTTGATGCAAGCCGCTCTGAAACGAACCGGCAAATTACTCAAAATGCTTAACTCGCCGAGATAATCATTTTTTTCCCTAAATGAATGTTTGGCAAGTAACAGTTAACTTTAATGCCAGCCGTTCTGAGACCACCCGGCAAATTACTCAAAATGCTTAACTCGCTGGGAGAATCACTTCTTTCCCGAAATGAATGCTTCGCAAAAAATAGTTAATTTTGATGCAGCCGGCTCTGAAACCAACCAGCAAATTACTCAAAATGCTTAACTCGCCGAGATAATCGCTTTTTTACCGAAATGAATGCTTCGCAAAAAATAGTTAATTTTGATGCAAACCGCTCGGAAACCAACCGACAAATTACTCAAAATGCTGAACTCGCCGAGATAATCACTTTTTTTCCCGAAATGACTGCTTCGCAAAAAATAGTTAATTTTGATGCAGGGCGGCTCTGAAACCAACCAGCAAATTACTCAAAATGCTTAACTCGCCGAGAAAATCACTTTTTTCCCGAAATGACTGCTTCGCGAAAAATAGTTAATTTTGATGCAAGCCGCTCTGAAACCAACCGGCAAATTACTCAAAATGCTTAACTCGCCGAGAAAATCACTTTTTTTCGTAAATGAATGTTTGGCAAGTAATAGTTAACTTTAATGCCAGCCGTTCTGAGACCAACCTGCAAATTACTCAAAATGCTTAACTCGCCTAAAGAATCACCTTTTCCCCGAAATGAATGCTTCGCAAAAAATAGTTAATTTTGATGCAAGCCGCTCTGAAACCAACCAGCAAATTACTCAAAATGCTTCACTCGCCGCGACAATCACTTTTTTCCCTAAATGAAAGCTTCACAGAAAATAGTTCATTTAGATGCAAGCCGCACTGAAACCAACCGGCAAATTACTCAAAATGCTTAACTCGCCGAGAAAATCACTTTTTTTCATAAATGAATGTTTGGCAAATAATAGTTAACTTTAATGCCAGCCGTTCTGAGACCAACCGGTGAATTACTCAAAATGCTTAACTCGCTGAGAGAATCACTTCTTTCCCGAAATGAATGCTTCGCAAAAAATAAATTTTGATGCAGCCGGCTCTGAAACCAACCAGCAAATTACTCGAAATGCTTAACTCGCCGAGATAATCACTTTTTTCCCGAAATGAATGCTTCGCAAAAAATAGTTAATTTTGATGCAGCCGGCTCTGAAACCGACCGGCAAATTACTCAAAATGCTTAACTCGCCGAGAAAATCACTTTGTTCCCGAAATGAATGCTTCGCAAAAAATAGTTAATTTTGATGCAAGCCGCTCTGAAACCAACCGGCAAATTACTCAAAATGCTTAACTCGCCGACAGAATCACTTTTCTTCCAAAATGAATGTCTGGCAAAAAATAGTTAAGTTTGTTGCAAGCCGCTCTGAAACCAACCGGCAAATTACTCAAAATGCTTAACTCGCTGGGAGAATCACTTCTTTCCCGAAATGAATGCTTCGCAAAAAATAGTTAATTTTGATGCAGCCGGCTCTGAAACCAACCAGCAAATTACTCAAAATGCTTAACTCGCCGAGATAATCGCTTTTTTACCGAAATGAATGCTTCGCAAAAAATAGTTAATTTTGATGCAAACCGCTCTGAAACCAACCGGCAAATTACTCAAAATGCTTAACTCGCCGAGAAAATCACTTTTTTTCGTAAATGAATGTTTGGCAATAAATAGTTAATTTTGATGCAAACTGCTCTGAAACCAACCAGCAAATTACTCAAAATGCTTAACTCGCGTAGAAAATCACCTTTTTCCCGAAATGAATGCTTCGCAAAATATAGTTAGTTTCGATGCAAGCCGCTCTGAAACCAACCAGCAAATTACTCAAACTGCTTAGCTCGCCGAGAAAATCACTTTTCTTCCAAAATGAATGTCTGGCAAAAAATAGTTTATTTTGTTGCAAGCCGCTCTGAAACCAACCGGCAAATTACTCGAAATGCTTTACTCGCCGCGAAAATCACTTTTTTCCCTCAATGAAAGCTTCACAGAAAATAGTTAATTTTGATGCAAGCCGCACTGAAACCAACCAGCAAATTACTCAAAATCCTTAACTCGCCGAGATAATCACTTTTTTACCGAAATGAATGCTTCGCAAAAAATAGTTAATTTTGATGCAAACCGCTCTGAAACCAACCGACAAATTACTCAAAATGCTGAACTCGCCGAGATAATCACTTTTTTTCCCGAAATGACTGCTTCGCTAAAAATAGTTAATTTTGATGCAAGCCGCTCTGAAACCAACCGGCAAATTACTCAAAATGCTTAACTCGCCGAGAAAATCACTTTTTTCCCGAAATGACTGCTTCGCTAAAAATAGTTAATTTTGATGCAAGCCGCTCTGAAACCAACCGGCAAATTACTCAAAATGCTTAACTCGCCGAGAAAATCACTTTTTTTCGTAAATGAATGTTTAGCAAGTAATAGTTAACTTTAATGCCAGCCGTTCTGAGACCAACCTGCAAATTACTCAAAATGCTTAACTCGCCTAAAGAATCACCTTTTCCCGAAATGAATGCTTCGCAAAAAATAGTTAATTTTGATGCAAGCCGCTCTGAAACCAACCAGCAAATTACTCAAAATGCTTCACTCGCCGCGACAATCACTTTTTTCCCTAAATGAAAGCTTCACAGAAAATAGTTCATTTAGATGCAAGCCGCTCTGAAACCAACCGGCAAATTACTCAAAATCCTTAACTCGCCGAGAAAATCACTTTTTTTCCTAAATGAATGTTTGGCAAATAATAGTTAACTTTAATGCCAGCCGTTCTGAGACCAACCGGCGAATTACTCAAAATGCTTAACTCGCTGAGAGAATCACTTCTTTTCCGAAATGAATGCTTCGCAAAAAATAGTTAATTTTGATGCAGCCGGCTCTGAAACCAACCAGCAAATTACTCGAAATGCTTAACTCGCCGAGATAATCACTTTTTTCCCGAAATGAATGCTTCGCAAAAAATAGTTAATTTTGATGCAGCCGGCTCTGAAACCAACCGGCAAATTACTCAAAATGCTTAACTCGCCGAGAAAATCACTTTGTTCCCGAAATGAATGCTTCGCAAAAAATAGTTAATTTTGATGCAAGCCGCTCTGAAACCAACCGGCAAATTACTCAAAATGCTTAACTCGCCGACAGAATCACTTTTCTTCCAAAATGAATGTCTGGCAAAAAATAGTTAAGTTTGTTGCAAGCCGCTCTGAAACCAACCGGCAAATTACTCAAAATGCTTAACTCGCCGCGAAAATCACTTTTTTCCCTAAATGAAAGCTTCGCAAAAAATAGTTAATTTTCATGCAGCCGGCTCTGAAACCGACCGGCAAATTACTCAAAATGCTTAACTCGCCGAGATAATCACTTCTTTCCCGAAATGAATGCTTCGCAAAACATAGTTCATTTTGATGCAAGCCGCTCTGAAACCAACCAGCAAATTACTCAAATGCTTAACTCGCCGACAGAATCACTTTTCTTCCAAAATGAATGTCTGGCAAAAAATAGTTAATTTTGTTGCAAGCCGCTCTGAAACCAACCGGCAAATTACTCAAAATGCTTAACTCGCCGAGATAATGATTTTTATTCCTATATGAATGTTTGGCAAAAAATAGTAAATTTTGATGCAGCCGGCTCTGAAACCAACCAGCAAATTACTCAAAATGCTTAACTCGCCGAGAAAATCACCTTTTTCCCGAAATGAATGCTTCGCAAAAAATAGTTAATTTCGATGCAAGCCGCTCTGAAACCAACCAGCAAATTACTCAAAATGCTTAACTCGCCGAGATAATCACTTCTTTCCCGAAATGAATGCTTCGCAAAACATAGTTGATTTTGATGCAAGCCGCTCTGAAACCAACCAGCAAATTACTCAAAATGCTTAACTCGCCGACAGAATCACTTTTCTTCCAAAATGAATGTCTGGCAAAAAATAGTTAATTTTGTTGCAAGCCGCTCTGAAACCAACCGGCAAATTACTCGAAATTCTTAACTCGCCGAGAAAATCACTTTTTTTCGTAAATTAATGTTTGGCAATAAATAGTTAATTTTGATGCAAGCTGCTCTGAAACCAACCACAAATTACTCAAAATGCTTAACTCGCCTAAAGAATCACCTTTTTCCCCAAATGAATGCTTCGCAAAAAATAGTTAATTTTGATGCAAGCCGCTCTGAAACCAACCAGCAAATTACTCGAAATGCTTAACTCGCCGAGATAATCACTTTTTTCCCGAAATGAATGCTTCGCAAAAAATAGTCAATTTTTATGCAGCCGGCTCTGAAACCAACCGGCAAATTACTCAAAATGCTTAACTCGCCGAGAAAATCACTTTGTTCCCGAAATGAACGCTTCGCAAAAAATAGTTAATTTTGATGCAAGCCGCTCTGAAACCAACCGGCAAATTACTCAAAATGCTTAACTCGCCGAGGTAATCATATTTTTCCTAAATGAATGTTTGGCAAGTAACAGTTAACTTTAATGCCAGCCGTTCTGAGACCAACCGGCAAATTACTCAAAATGCTTAACTCGCTGAGAGAATCACTTCTTTTATCGAAATGAATGCTTCGCAAAACATAGTTAATTTTGATGCAAGCCACTCTGAAACCAACCAGCAAATTACTCAAAATGCTTAACTCGCCGACAGAATCACTTTTCTTCCAAAATGAATGTCTGGCAAAAAATAGTTAATTTAGTTGCAAGCTGCTCTGAAACCAACCAGCAAATTACTGAAAATGCTTAACTCGCCGAGATAATGATTTTTATTCCTATATGAATGTTTGGCAAAAAATAGTAAATTTTGATGCAGCCGGCTCTGAAACCAACCAGCAAATTACTCAAAATGCTTAACTCGCCTAGAAAATCACCTTTTTCCCGAAATGAATGCTTCGCAAAATGTAGTTAATTTCGATGCAAGCCGCTCTGAAACCAACCAGCAAATTACTCAAACTGCTTAACTCGCCGAGAAAATCACTTTTCTTCCAAAATGAATGTCTGGCAAAAATTGGTTTATTTTGTTACAAGCCGCTCTGAAACCAACCGGCAAATTATTCGAAATGCTTAACTCGCTGCGAAAATCACTTTTTTCCCTAAATGAAAGCTTCACAGAAAATAGTTAATTTTGATGCAAGCCGCACTGAAACCAACCAGCAAATTACTCAAAATCCTTAACTCGCCGAGATATTCACTTTTTTACCGAAATGAATGCTTCGCAAAAAATAGTTAATTTTGATGCAAACCGCTCTGAAACCAACCGGCAAATTACTCAAAATGCTTAACTCGCCGAGAAAATCACTTTTTTTCGTAAATTAATGTTTGGCAATAAATAGTTAATTTTGATGCAAGCTGCTCTGAAACCAACCACAAATTACTCAAAATGCTTAACTCGCCTAAAGAATTACCTTGTTCCCGAAATGAATGCTTCGCAAAAAATAGTTAATTTTGATGCAAGCCGCTCTGAAACCAACCAGCAAATTACTCAAAATGCTTCACTCGCCGCGACAATCACTTTTTTCCCTAAATGAATGTTTGGCAAGTAATAGTTAAGTTTAATGCCAGCCGTTCTGAGACCAACCGGCAAATTACTCAAAATGCTTAACTCGCTGAGAGAATCACTTCTTTCCCGAAATGAATGCTTCGCAAAAAATAGTTAATTTTGATGCAAGCCGCTCTGAAACCAACCGGCAAATTACTCAAAATGCTTAACTCGCCGAGATAATCATATTTTTCCTAAATGAATGTTTGGCAAGTAACAGTTAACTTTAATGCCAGCCGTTCTGAGACCAACCGGCAAATTACTCAAAATGCTTAACTCGCTGAGAGAATCACTTCTTTTATCGAAATGAATGCTTCGCAAAACATAGTTAATTTTGATGCAAGCCACTCTGAAACCAACCAGCAAATTACTCAAAATGCTTAACTCGCCGACAGAATCACTTTTCTTCCAAAATGAATGTCTGGCAAAAAATAGTTAATTTTGTTGCAAGCCGCTCTGAAACCAACCGGCAAATTACTCAAAATGCTGAACTCGCCGCGAAAATCACTTCTTTCCCGAAATGAATGCTTCGCAAAACACAGTTAATTTTGATGCAAGCCGCTCTGAAACCAACCAGCAAATTACTCAAAATGCTTAACTCGCCGACAGAATCACTTTTCTTCCAAAATGAATGTCTGGCAAAAAATAGTTAATTTTGTTGCAAGCCGCTCTGAAACCAACCGGCAAATTACTCAAAATGCTTAACTCGCCGAGAAAATCCTCTTTTTTTCGTAAATGAATGTTTGGCAATAAATAGTTAATTTTGATGCAAGCTGCTCTAGAACCAACCAGCAAATTACTGAAAATGCTTAACTCGCCGAGATAATGATTTTTATTCCTATATGAATGTTTGGCAAAAAATAGTAAATTTTGATGCAGCCGGCTCTGAAACCAACCAGCAAATTACTCAAAATGCTTAACTCGCCGAGAAAATCACCTTTTTCCCGAACTGAATGCTTCGCAAAAAGTTGTTAACTTTGATGCAAGCCGCTCTGAAACGAACCGGCAAATTACTCAAAATGCTTAACTCGCCGAGATAATCATTTTTTTCCCTAAATGAATGTTTGGCAAGTAACAGTTAACTTTAATGCCAGCCGTTCTGAGACCAACCGGCAAATTACTCAAAATGCTTAACTCGCTGGGAGAATCACTTCTTTCCCGAAATGAATGCTTCGCAAAAAATAGTTAATTTTGATGCAGCCGGCTCTGAAACCAACCAGCAAATTACTCAAAATGCTTAACTCGCCGAGATAATCGCTTTTTTACCGAAATGAATGCTTCGCAAAAAATAGTTAATTTTGATGCAAACCGCTCTGAAACCAACCGGCAAATTACTCAAAATGCTTAACTCGCCGAGAAAATCACTTTTTTTCGTAAATGAATGTTTGGCAAGTAATAGTTAACTTTAATGCCAGCCGTTCTGAGACCAACCTGCAAATTACACAAAATGCTTAACTCGCCTAAAGAATCACCTTTTCCCCGAAATGAATGCTTCGCAAAAAATAGTTAATTTTGATGCAAGCCGCTCTGAAACCAACCAGCAAATTACTCAAAATGCTTCACTCGCCGCGACAATCACTTTTTTCCCTAAATGAAAGCTTCACAGAAAATAGTTCATTTAGATGCAAGCCGCACTGAAACCAACCGGCAAATTACTCAAAATCCTTAACTCGCCGAGAAAATCACTTTTTTTCCTAAATGAATGTTTGGCAAATAATAGTTAACTTTAATGCCAGCCGTTCTGAGACCAACCGGCGAATTACTCAAAATGCTTAACTCGCTGAGAGAATCACTTCTTTCCCGAAATGAATGCTTCGCAAAAAATAGTTAATTTTGATGCAGCCGGCTCTGAAACCAACCAGCAAATTACTCGAAATGCTTAACTCGCCGAGATAATCACTTTTTTCCCGAAATGAATGCTTCGCAAAAAATAGTTAATTTTGATGCAGCCGGCTCTGAAACTAACCGGCAAATTACTCAAAATGCTTAACTCGCCGAGAAAATCACTTTGTTCCCGAAATGAATGCTTCGCAAAAAATAGTTAATTTTGATGCAAGCCGCTCTGAAACCAACCGGCAAATTACTCAAAATGCTTAACTCGTCGACAGAATCACTTTTCTTCCAAAATGAATGTCTGGCAAAAAATAGTTAAGTTTGTTGCAAGCCGCTCTGAAACCAACCGGCAAATTACTCAAAATGCTTAACTCGCCGCGAAAATCACTTTTTTCCCTAAATGAAAGCTTCGCAAAAAATAGTTAATTTTCATGCAGCCGGCTCTGAAACCGACCGGCAAATTACTCAAAATGCTTAACTCGCCGAGATAATCACTTCTTTCCCGAAATGAATGCTTCGCAAAACATAGTTAATTTTGATGCAAGCCGCTCTGAAACCAACCAGCAAATTACTCAAATGCTTAACTCGCCGACAGAATCACTTTTCTTCCAAAATGAATGTCTGGCAAAAAATAGTTAATTTTGTTGCAAGCCGCTCTGAAACCAACCGGCAAATTACTCAAAATGCTTAACTCGCCGAGAAAATCCTCTTTTTTTCGTAAATGAATGTTTGGCAATAAATAGTTAATTTTGATGCAAGCTGCTCTGAAACCAACCAGCAAATTACTGAAAATGCTTAACTCGCCGAGATAATGATTTTTATTCCTATATGAATGTTTGGCAAAAAATAGTAAATTTTGATGCAGCCGGCTCTGAAACCAACCAGCAAATTACTCAAAATGCTTAACTCGCCGAGAAAATCACCTTTTTCCCGAAATGAATGCTTCGCAAAAAATAGTTAATTTCGATGCAAGCCGCTCTGAAACCAACGAGCAAATTACTCAAAATGCTTAACTCGCCGCGAAAATCACTTTTCTTCCAAAATGAATGTCTGGCAAAAAATAGTTAATTTTGTTGCAAGCCGCTCTGAAACCAACCTGCAAATTACTCAAAATGCTTAACTCGCCGAGATAATCATTTTTTGTCCTCAATGAATGTTTGGCAAGTAACAGTTAACTTTAATGCCAGCCGTTCTGAGACCAACCGGCAAATTACTCAAAATGCTTAACTCGCTGAGAGAATCACTTCTTTCCCGAATTGAATGCTTCGCAAAAAATAGTTAATTTTGATGCAGCTGGCTCTGAAACCGAACAGCAAATTACTCAAAATGCTTAACTCGCCGAGAAAATCACCTTTTTCCCGAAATGAATGCTTCGCAAAAAATAGTTAATTTTGATGCAAACCGCTCTGAAACCAACCGACAAATTACTCAAAATGCTTAACTCGCCGAGATAATCACTTTTTTTCCCGAAATGACTGCTTCGCTAAAAATAGTTAATTTTGATGCAAGCCGCTCTGAAACCAACCGGCAAATTACTCAAAATGCTTAACTCGCCGAGAAAATCACTTTTTTCCCGAAATGACTGCTTCGCTAAAAATAGTTAATTTTGATGCAAGCCGCTCTGAAACCAACCGGCAAATTACTCAAAATGCTTAACTCGCCGAGAAAATCACTTTTTTTCGTAAATGAATGTTTAGCAAGTAATAGTTAACTTTAATGCCAGCCGTTCTGAGACCAACCTGCAAATTACTCAAAATGCTTAACTCGCCTAAAGAATCACCTTTTCCCGAAATGAATGCTTCGCAAAAAATAGTTAATTTTGATGCAAGCCGCTCTGAAACCAACCAGCAAATTACTCAAAATGCTTCACTCGCCGCGACAATCACTTTTTTCCCTAAATGAAAGCTTCACAGAAAATAGTTCATTTAGATGCAAGCCGCTCTGAAACCAACCGGCAAATTACTCAAAATCCTTAACTCGCCGAGAAAATCACTTTTTTTCCTAAATGAATGTTTGGCAAATAATAGTTAACTTTAATGCCAGCCGTTCTGAGACCAACCGGCGAATTACTCAAAATGCTTAACTCGCTGAGAGAATCACTTCTTTTCCGAAATGAATGCTTCGCAAAAAATAGTTAATTTTGATGCAGCCGGCTCTGAAACCAACCAGCAAATTACTCGAAATGCTTAACTCGCCGAGATAATCACTTTTTTCCCGAAATGAATGCTTCGCAAAAAATAGTTAATTTTGATGCAGCCGGCTCTGAAACCAACCGGCAAATTACTCAAAATGCTTAACTCGCCGAGAAAATCACTTTGTTCCCGAAATGAATGCTTCGCAAAAAATAGTTAATTTTGATGCAAGCCGCTCTGAAACCAACCGGCAAATTACTCAAAATGCTTAACTCGCCGACAGAATCACTTTTCTTCCAAAATGAATGTCTGGCAAAAAATAGTTAAGTTTGTTGCAAGCCGCTCTGAAACCAACCGGCAAATTACTCAAAATGCTTAACTCGCCGCGAAAATCACTTTTTTCCCTAAATGAAAGCTTCGCAAAAAATAGTTAATTTTCATGCAGCCGGCTCTGAAACCGACCGGCAAATTACTCAAAATGCTTAACTCGCCGAGATAATCACTTCTTTCCCGAAATGAATGCTTCGCAAAACATAGTTCATTTTGATGCAAGCCGCTCTGAAACCAACCAGCAAATTACTCAAATGCTTAACTCGCCGACAGAATCACTTTTCTTCCAAAATGAATGTCTGGCAAAAAATAGTTAATTTTGTTGCAAGCCGCTCTGAAACCAACCGGCAAATTACTCAAAATGCTTAACTCGCCGAGATAATGATTTTTATTCCTATATGAATGTTTGGCAAAAAATAGTAAATTTTGATGCAGCCGGCTCTGAAACCAACCAGCAAATTACTCAAAATGCTTAACTCGCCGAGAAAATCACCTTTTTCCCGAAATGAATGCTTCGCAAAAAATAGTTAATTTCGATGCAAGCCGCTCTGAAACCAACCAGCAAATTACTCAAAATGCTTAACTCGCCGAGATAATCACTTCTTTCCCGAAATGAATGCTTCGCAAAACATAGTTGATTTTGATGCAAGCCGCTCTGAAACCAACCAGCAAATTACTCAAAATGCTTAACTCGCCGACAGAATCACTTTTCTTCCAAAATGAATGTCTGGCAAAAAATAGTTAATTTTGTTGCAAGCCGCTCTGAAACCAACCGGCAAATTACTCGAAATTCTTAACTCGCCGAGAAAATCACTTTTTTTCGTAAATTAATGTTTGGCAATAAATAGTTAATTTTGATGCAAGCTGCTCTGAAACCAACCACAAATTACTCAAAATGCTTAACTCGCCTAAAGAATCACCTTTTTCCCCAAATGAATGCTTCGCAAAAAATAGTTAATTTTGATGCAAGCCGCTCTGAAACCAACCAGCAAATTACTCGAAATGCTTAACTCGCCGAGATAATCACTTTTTTCCCGAAATGAATGCTTCGCAAAAAATAGTCAATTTTTATGCAGCCGGCTCTGAAACCAACCGGCAAATTACTCAAAATGCTTAACTCGCCGAGAAAATCACTTTGTTCCCGAAATGAACGCTTCGCAAAAAATAGTTAATTTTGATGCAAGCCGCTCTGAAACCAACCGGCAAATTACTCAAAATGCTTAACTCGCCGAGGTAATCATATTTTTCCTAAATGAATGTTTGGCAAGTAACAGTTAACTTTAATGCCAGCCGTTCTGAGACCAACCGGCAAATTACTCAAAATGCTTAACTCGCTGAGAGAATCACTTCTTTTATCGAAATGAATGCTTCGCAAAACATAGTTAATTTTGATGCAAGCCACTCTGAAACCAACCAGCAAATTACTCAAAATGCTTAACTCGCCGACAGAATCACTTTTCTTCCAAAATGAATGTCTGGCAAAAAATAGTTAATTTAGTTGCAAGCTGCTCTGAAACCAACCAGCAAATTACTGAAAATGCTTAACTCGCCGAGATAATGATTTTTATTCCTATATGAATGTTTGGCAAAAAATAGTAAATTTTGATGCAGCCGGCTCTGAAACCAACCAGCAAATTACTCAAAATGCTTAACTCGCCTAGAAAATCACCTTTTTCCCGAAATGAATGCTTCGCAAAATGTAGTTAATTTCGATGCAAGCCGCTCTGAAACCAACCAGCAAATTACTCAAACTGCTTAACTCGCCGAGAAAATCACTTTTCTTCCAAAATGAATGTCTGGCAAAAATTGGTTTATTTTGTTACAAGCCGCTCTGAAACCAACCGGCAAATTATTCGAAATGCTTAACTCGCTGCGAAAATCACTTTTTTCCCTAAATGAAAGCTTCACAGAAAATAGTTAATTTTGATGCAAGCCGCACTGAAACCAACCAGCAAATTACTCAAAATCCTTAACTCGCCGAGATATTCACTTTTTTACCGAAATGAATGCTTCGCAAAAAATAGTTAATTTTGATGCAAACCGCTCTGAAACCAACCGGCAAATTACTCAAAATGCTTAACTCGCCGAGAAAATCACTTTTTTTCGTAAATTAATGTTTGGCAATAAATAGTTAATTTTGATGCAAGCTGCTCTGAAACCAACCACAAATTACTCAAAATGCTTAACTCGCCTAAAGAATTACCTTTTTCCCGAAATGAATGCTTCGCAAAAAATAGTCAATTTTGATGCAAGCCGCTCTGAAACCAACCAGCAAATTACTCAAAATGCTTCACTCGCCGCGACAATCACTTTTTTCCCTAAATGAATGTTTGGCAAGTAATAGTTAAGTTTAATGCCAGCCGTTCTGAGACCAACCGGCAAATTACTCAAAATGCTTAACTCGCTGAGAGAATCACTTCTTTCCCGAAATGAATGCTTCGCAAAAAATAGTTAATTTTGATGCAAGCCGCTCTGAAACCAACCGGCAAATTACTCAAAATGCTTAACTCGCCGAGATAATCATATTTTTCCTAAATGAATGTTTGGCAAGTAACAGTTAACTTTAATGCCAGCCGTTCTGAGACCAACCGGCAAATTACTCAAAATGCTTAACTCGCTGAGAGAATCACTTCTTTTATCGAAATGAATGCTTCGCAAAACATAGTTAATTTTGATGCAAGCCACTCTGAAACCAACCAGCAAATTACTCAAAATGCTTAACTCGCCGACAGAATCACTTTTCTTCCAAAATGAATGTCTGGCAAAAAATAGTTAATTTTGTTGCAAGCCGCTCTGAAACCAACCGGCAAATTACTCAAAATGCTGAACTCGCCGCGAAAATCACTTCTTTCCCGAAATGAATGCTTCGCAAAACACAGTTAATTTTGATGCAAGCCGCTCTGAAACCAACCAGCAAATTACTCAAAATGCTTAACTCGCCGACAGAATCACTTTTCTTCCAAAATGAATGTCTGGCAAAAAATAGTTAATTTTGTTGCAAGCCGCTCTGAAACCAACCGGCAAATTACTCAAAATGCTTAACTCGCCGAGAAAATCCTCTTTTTTTCGTAAATGAATGTTTGGCAATAAATAGTTAATTTTGATGCAAGCTGCTCTAGAACCAACCAGCAAATTACTGAAAATGCTTAACTCGCCGAGATAATGATTTTTATTCCTATATGAATGTTTGGCAAAAAATAGTAAATTTTGATGCAGCCGGCTCTGAAACCAACCAGCAAATTACTCAAAATGCTTAACTCGCCGAGAAAATCACCTTTTTCCCGAACTGAATGCTTCGCAAAAAGTTGTTAACTTTGATGCAAGCCGCTCTGAAACGAACCGGCAAATTACTCAAAATGCTTAACTCGCCGAGATAATCATTTTTTTCCCTAAATGAATGTTTGGCAAGTAACAGTTAACTTTAATGCCAGCCGTTCTGAGACCAACCGGCAAATTACTCAAAATGCTTAACTCGCTGGGAGAATCACTTCTTTCCCGAAATGAATGCTTCGCAAAAAATAGTTAATTTTGATGCAGCCGGCTCTGAAACCAACCAGCAAATTACTCAAAATGCTTAACTCGCCGAGATAATCGCTTTTTTACCGAAATGAATGCTTCGCAAAAAATAGTTAATTTTGATGCAAACCGCTCTGAAACCAACCGGCAAATTACTCAAAATGCTTAACTCGCCGAGAAAATCACTTTTTTTCGTAAATGAATGTTTGGCAAGTAATAGTTAACTTTAATGCCAGCCGTTCTGAGACCAACCTGCAAATTACACAAAATGCTTAACTCGCCTAAAGAATCACCTTTTCCCCGAAATGAATGCTTCGCAAAAAATAGTTAATTTTGATGCAAGCCGCTCTGAAACCAACCAGCAAATTACTCAAAATGCTTCACTCGCCGCGACAATCACTTTTTTCCCTAAATGAAAGCTTCACAGAAAATAGTTCATTTAGATGCAAGCCGCACTGAAACCAACCGGCAAATTACTCAAAATCCTTAACTCGCCGAGAAAATCACTTTTTTTCCTAAATGAATGTTTGGCAAATAATAGTTAACTTTAATGCCAGCCGTTCTGAGACCAACCGGCGAATTACTCAAAATGCTTAACTCGCTGAGAGAATCACTTCTTTCCCGAAATGAATGCTTCGCAAAAAATAGTTAATTTTGATGCAGCCGGCTCTGAAACCAACCAGCAAATTACTCGAAATGCTTAACTCGCCGAGATAATCACTTTTTTCCCGAAATGAATGCTTCGCAAAAAATAGTTAATTTTGATGCAGCCGGCTCTGAAACTAACCGGCAAATTACTCAAAATGCTTAACTCGCCGAGAAAATCACTTTGTTCCCGAAATGAATGCTTCGCAAAAAATAGTTAATTTTGATGCAAGCCGCTCTGAAACCAACCGGCAAATTACTCAAAATGCTTAACTCGTCGACAGAATCACTTTTCTTCCAAAATGAATGTCTGGCAAAAAATAGTTAAGTTTGTTGCAAGCCGCTCTGAAACCAACCGGCAAATTACTCAAAATGCTTAACTCGCCGCGAAAATCACTTTTTTCCCTAAATGAAAGCTTCGCAAAAAATAGTTAATTTTCATGCAGCCGGCTCTGAAACCGACCGGCAAATTACTCAAAATGCTTAACTCGCCGAGATAATCACTTCTTTCCCGAAATGAATGCTTCGCAAAACATAGTTAATTTTGATGCAAGCCGCTCTGAAACCAACCAGCAAATTACTCAAATGCTTAACTCGCCGACAGAATCACTTTTCTTCCAAAATGAATGTCTGGCAAAAAATAGTTAATTTTGTTGCAAGCCGCTCTGAAACCAACCGGCAAATTACTCAAAATGCTTAACTCGCCGAGAAAATCCTCTTTTTTTCGTAAATGAATGTTTGGCAATAAATAGTTAATTTTGATGCAAGCTGCTCTGAAACCAACCAGCAAATTACTGAAAATGCTTAACTCGCCGAGATAATGATTTTTATTCCTATATGAATGTTTGGCAAAAAATAGTAAATTTTGATGCAGCCGGCTCTGAAACCAACCAGCAAATTACTCAAAATGCTTAACTCGCCGAGAAAATCACCTTTTTCCCGAAATGAATGCTTCGCAAAAAATAGTTAATTTCGATGCAAGCCGCTCTGAAACCAACGAGCAAATTACTCAAAATGCTTAACTCGCCGCGAAAATCACTTTTCTTCCAAAATGAATGTCTGGCAAAAAATAGTTAATTTTGTTGCAAGCCGCTCTGAAACCAACCTGCAAATTACTCAAAATGCTTAACTCGCCGAGATAATCATTTTTTGTCCTCAATGAATGTTTGGCAAGTAACAGTTAACTTTAATGCCAGCCGTTCTGAGACCAACCGGCAAATTACTCAAAATGCTTAACTCGCTGAGAGAATCACTTCTTTCCCGAAATGAATGCTTCGCAAAAAATAGTTAATTTTGATGCAGCTGGCTCTGAAACCGAACGGCAAATTACTCAAAATGCTTAACTCGCCGAGAAAATCACTTTTTTTCGTAAATGTATGTTTGGCAATAAATAATTAATTTTGATGCAAGCTGCTCTGAAACCCACCAGCAAATTACTCAAAATGCTTAACTCGCGTAGAAAATCACCTTTTTCCCGAAATGAATGTTTCGCAAAATATAGTTAATTTCGATGCAAGCCGCTCTGAAACCAACCAGCAAATTACTCAAAATGTTTGGCAAGTAACAGTTAACTTTAATGCCAGCCGTTCTGAGACCAACCGGCAAATTACTCAAAATGCTTAACTCGCTGAGAGAATCACTTTTTTCCCGAAATGAATGCTTCGCAAAAAATAGTTAATTTTGATGCAGACCGCTCTGAAACCAACCAGCAAATTACTCAAAATGCTTAACTCGCCTAGAAAATCACCTTTTTCCCGAAATGAATGCTTCGCAAAATATAGTTAATTTCGATGCAAGCCTCTCTGAAACCAACCAGCAAATTACTCAAACTGCTTAACTCGCCGAGAAAATCACTTTTCTTCCAAAATGAATGTCTGGCAAACAATAGTTTATTTTGTTACAAGCCGCTCTGAAACCAACCGGCAAATTACTCGAAATGCTTAACTCGCCGCGAAAATCACTTTTTTCCCTAAATGAAAGCTTCACAGAAAATAGTTAATTTTGATGCAAGCCGCACTGAAACCAACCAGCAAATTACTCAAAATCCTTAACTCGCCGAGATATTCACTTTTTTACCGAAATGAATGCTTCGCAAAAAATAGTTAATTTTGATGCAAACCGCTCTGAAACCAACCGGCAAATTACTCAAAATGCTTAACTCGCCGAGAAAATCACTTTTTTTCGTAAATGAATGTTTGGCAAGTAATAGTTAACTTTAATGCCAGCCGTTCTGAGACCAACCTGCAAATTACTCAAAATGCTTAACTCGCCTAAAGAATCACCTTTTCCCCGATATGAATGCTTCGCAAAAAATAGTTAATTTTGATGCAAGCCGCTCTGAAACCAACCAGCAAATTACTCAAAATGCTTCACTCGCCGCGACAATCACTTTTTTCCCTAAATGAAAGCTTCACAGAAAATAGTTCATTTAGATGCAAGCCGCTCTGAAACCAACCGGCAAATTACTCAAAATTCTTAACTCGCCGAGAAAATCACTTTTTTTCCTAAATGAATGTTTGGCAAATAATAGTTAACTTTAATGCCAGCCGCTCTGAGACCAACCGGCGAATTACTCAAAATGCTTAACTCGCTGAGAGAATCACTTCTTTCCCGAAATGAATGCTTCGCAAAAAATAGTTAATTTTGATGCAGCCGGCTCTGAAACCAACCAGCAAATTACTCGAAATGCTTAACTCGCCGAGATAATCACTTTTTTCCCGAAATGAATGCTTCGCAAAAAATAGTTAATTTTGATGCAGCCGGCTCTGAAACCAACCGGCAAATTACTCAAAATGCTTAACTCGCCGAGATAATCACTTCTTTCCCGAAATGAATGCTTCGCAAAACATAGTTAATTTTGATGCAAGCCGCTCTGAAACCAACCAGCAAATTACTCAACTGCTTAACTCGCCGACAGAATCACTTTTCTTCCAAAATGAATGTCTGGCAAAAAATAGTTAATTTTGTTGCAAGCCGCTCTGAAACCAACCGGCAAATTACTCAAAATGCTTAACTCGCCGAGAAAATCCTCTTTTTTTCGTAAATGAATGTTTGGCAATAAATAGTTAATTTTGATGCAAGCTGCTCTGAAACCAACCAGCAAATTACTGAAAATGCTTAACTCGCCGAGATAATGATTTTTATTCCTATATGAATGTTTGGCAAAAAAATAGTAAATTTTGATGCAGCCGGCTCTGAAACCAACCAGCAAATTACTCAAAATGCTTAACTCGCCGAGAAAATCACCTTTTTCCCGAAATGAATGCTTCGCAAAAAATAGTTAATTTCGATGCAAGCCGCTCTGAAACCAACCAGCAAATTACTCAAAATGCTTAACTCGCCGAGATAATCACTTCTTTCCCGAAATGAATGCTTCGCAAAACATAGTTAATTTTGATGCAAGCCGCTCTGAAACCAACCAGCAAATTACTCAAAATGCTTAACTCGCCGACAGAATCACTTTTCTTCCAAAATGAATGTCTGGCAAAAAATAGTTAATTTTGTTGCAAGCCGCTCTGAAACCAACCGGCAAATTACTCAAAATTCTTAACTCGCCGAGAAAATCACTTTTTTTCGTAAATTAATGTTTGGCAATAAATAGTTAATTTTGATGCAAGCTGCTCTGAAACCAACCACAAATTACTCAAAATGCTTAACTCGCCTAAAGAATCACCTTTTTCCCGAAATGAATGCTTCGCAAAAAATAGTTAATTTTGATGCAAGCCGCTCTGAAACCAACCAGCAAATTACTCAAAATGCTTCACTCGCCGCGACAATCACTTTTTTCCCTAAATGAAAGCTTCACAGAAAATAGTTCATTTAGATGCAAGCCGCACTGAAACCAACCGGCAAATTACTCAAAATCCTTAACTCGCCGAGAAAATCACTTTTTTCCTAAATGAATGTTTGGCAAGTAATAGTTAACTTTAATGCCAGCCGTTCTGAGACCAACCGGCCAATTACTCAAAATGCTTAACTCGCTGAGAGAATCACTTCTTTCCCGAAATGAATGCTTCGCAAAAAATAGTTAATTTTGATGCAGCCGGCTCTGAAACCAACCAGCAAATTACTCGAAATGCTTAACTCGCCGAGATAATCACTTTTTTCCCGAAATGAATGCTTCGCAAAAAATAGTCAATTTTGATGCAGCCGGCTCTGAAACCAACCGGCAAATTACTCAAAATGCTTAACTCGCCGAGAAAATCACTTTGTTCCCGAAATGAATGCTTCGCAAAAAATAGTTAATTTTGATGCAAGCCGCTCTGAAACCAAACGGCAAATTACTCAAAATGCTTAACTCGCCGAGATAATCATATTTTTCCTAAATGAATGTTTGGCAAGTAACAGTTAACTTTAATGCCAGCCGTTCTGAGACCAACCGGCAAATTACTCAAAATGCTTAACTCGCTGAGAGAATCACTTCTTTTATCGAAATGAATGCTTCGCAAAACATAGTTAATTTTGATGCAAGCCACTCTGAAACCAACCACCAAATTACTCAAAATGCTTAACTCGCCGACAGAATCACTTTTCTTCCAAAATGAATGTCTGGCAAAAAATAGTTAATTTAGTTGCAAGCCGCTTTGAAACCAACCGGCAAATTACTCAAAATGCTTAACTCGCCGCGAAAATCACTTTTTTCACTCAATGAAAGCTTCGCAAAAAATAGTTAATTGTCATGCAGCCGGCTCTGAAACCGACCGGCAAATTACTCAAAATGCTTAACTCGCCGAGATAATCACTTCTTTCCCGAAATGAATGCTTCGCAAAACATAGTTAATTTTGATGCCAGCCGCTCTGAAGCCAACCAGCAAATTACTCAAAATGCTTAACTCGCCGACAGAATCACTTTTCTTCCAAAATGAATGTCTGGCAAAAAATAGTTAATTTTGATGCAAGCCGCTCTGAAACCAACCAGCAAATTACTCAAACTGCTTAACTCGCCGAGAAAATCACTTTTCTTCCAAAATGAATGTCTGGCAAAAAATAGTTTATTTTGTTACAAGCCGCTCTGAAACCAACCGGCAAATTACTCGAAATGCTTAACTCGCCGCGAAAATCACTTTTTTCCCTAAATGAAAGCTTCACAGAAAATAGTTAATTTTGATGCAAGCCGCACTGAAACCAACCAGCAAATTACTCAAAATCCTTAACTCGCCGAGATATTCACTTTTTTACCGAAATGAATGCTTCGCAAAAAATAGTTAATTTTAATGCAAACCGCTCTGAAACCAACCGGCAAATTACTCAAAATGCTTAACTCGCCGAGAAAATCACTTTTTTTCGTAAATGAATGTTTGGCAAGTAATAGTTAACTTTAATGCCAGCCGTTCTGAGACCAACCTGCAAATTACTCAAAATGCTTAACTCGCCGAGATAATAACTTTTTTTCCCGAAATGAATGCTTCGCTAAAAATAGTTAATTTTGATGCAAGCCGCTCTGAAACCAACCGGCAAATTACTCAAAATGCTTCACTCGCCGCGACAATCACTTTTTTCCCTAAATGAATGTTTGGCAAGTAATAGTTAAGTTTAATGCCAGCCGTTCTGAGACCAACCGGCAAATTACTCAAAATGCTTAACTCGCTGAGAGAATCACTTCTTTCCCGAAATGAATGCTTCGCAAAAAATAGTTAATTTTGATGCAAGCCGCTCAGAAACCAACCGGCAAATTACTCAAAATGCTTAACTCGCCGAGATAATCATATTTTTCCTAAATGAATGTTTGGCAAGTAACAGTTAACTTTAATGCCAGCCGTTCTGAGACCAACCGGCAAATTACTCAAAATGCTTAACTCGCTGAGAGAATCACTTCTTTTATCGAAATGAATGCTTCGCAAAACATAGTTAATTTTGATGCAAGCCACTCTGAAACCAACCAGCAAATTACTCAAAATGCTTAACTCGCCGACAGAATCACTTTTCTTCCAAAATGAATGTCTGGCAAAAAATAGTTAATTTTGTTGCAAGCCGCTCTGAAACCAACCGGCAAATTACTCAAAATGCTTAACTCGCCGCGAAAATCACTTCTTTCCCGAAATGAATGCTTCGCAAAACACAGTTAATTTTGATGCAAGCCGCTCTGAAACCAACCAGCAAATTACTCAAAATGCTTAACTCGCCGACAGAATCACTTTTCTTCCAAAATGAATGTCTGGCAAAAAATAGTTAATTTAGTTGCAAGCCGCTCTGAAACCAACCGGCAAATTACTCAAAATGCTTAACTCGCCGCGAAAATCACTTTTTTCCCTCAATGAAAGCTTCGCAAAAAATAGTTAATTGTCATGTAGCCGGCTCTGAAACCGACCGGCAAATTACTCAAAATGCTTAACTCGCCGAGATAATCACTTCTTTCCCGAAATGAATGCTTCGCAAAACATAGTTAATTTTGATGCCAGCCGCTCTGAAACCAACCAGCAAATTACTCAAAATGCTTAACTCGCCGACAGAATCACTTTTCTTCCAAAATGAATGTCTGGCAAAAAATAGTTAATTTTGATGCAAGCCGCTCTGAAACCAACCAGCAAATTACTCAAACTGCTTAACTCGCCGGGAAAATCACTTTTCTTCCAAAATGAATGTCTGGCAAAAAATAGTTTATTTTGTTACAAGCCGCTCTGAAACCAACCGGCAAATTACTCGAAATGCTTAACTCGCCGCGAAAATCACTTTTTTCCCTAAATGAAAGCTTCACAGAAAATAGTTAATTTTGATGCAAGCCGCACTGAAACCAACCAGCAAATTACTCAAAATCCTTAACTCGCCGAGATATTCACTTTTTTACCGAAATGAATGCTTCGCAAAAAATAGTTAATTTTGATGCAAACCGCTCTGAAACCAACCGGCAAATTACTCAAAATGCTTAACTCGCCGAGAAAATCACTTTTTTTCGTAAATGAATGTTTGGCAAGTAATAGTTAACTTTAATGCCAGCCGTTCTGAGACCAACCTGCAAATTACTCAAAATGCTTAACTCGCCGAGATAATCACTTTTTTTCCCGAAATGAATGCTTCGCTAAAAATAGTTAATTTTGATGCAAGCCGCTCTGAAACCAACCGTCAAATTACTCAAAATGCTTAACTCGCCGAGAAAATCACTTTTTTCGTAAATTAATGTTTGGAAATAAATAGTTAATTTTGATGCAAGCTGCTCTGAAACCAACCACAAATTACTCAAAATGCTTAACTCGCCTAAAGAATCACCTTTTTCCCGAAATGAATGCTTCGCAAAAAATAGTTAATTTTGATGCAAGCCGCTCTGAAACCAACCAGCAAATTACTCAAAATGCTTCACTCGCCGCGACAATCACTTTTTTCCCTAAATGAATGTTTGGCAAGTAATAGTTAAGTTTAATGCCAGCCGTTCTGAGACCAACCGGCAAATTACTCAAAATGCTTAACTCGCTGAGCGAATCACTTCTTTCCCGAAATGAATGCTTCGCAAAAAATAGTTAATTTTGATGCAAGCCGCTCTGAAACCAACCGGCAAATTACTCAAAATGCTTAACTCGCCGAGATAATCATATTTTTCCTAAATGAATGTTTGGCAAGTAACAGTTAACTTTAATGCCAGCCGTTCTGAGACCAACCGGCAAATTACTCAAAATGCTTAACTCGCTGAGAGAATCACTTCTTTTATCGAAATGAATGCTTCGCAAAACATAGTTAATTTTGATGCAAGCCACTCTGAAACCAACCAGCAAATTACTCAAAATGCTTAACTCGCCGACAGAATCACTTTTCTTCCAAAATGAATGTCTGGCAAAAAATAGTTAATTTTGTTGCAAGCCGCTCTGAAACCAACCGGCAAATTACTCAAAATGCTTAACTCGCCGCGAAAATCACTTCTTTCCCGAAATGAATGCTTCGCAAAACACAGTTAATTTTGATGCAAGCCGCTCTGAAACCAACCAGCAAATTACACAAAATGCTTAACTCGCCGACAGAATCACTTTTCTTCCAAAATGAATGTCTGGCAAAAAATAGTTAATTTTGTTGCAAGCCGCTCTGAAACCAACCGGCAAATTACTCAAAATGCTTAACTCGCCGAGAAAATCCTCTTTTTTTCGTAAATGAATGTTTGGCAATAAATAGTTAATTTTGATGCAAGCTGCTCTGAAACCAACCAGCAAATTACTGAAAATGCTTAACTCGCCGAGATAATGATTTTTATTCCTATATGAATGTTTGGCAAAAAATAGTAAATTTTGATGCAGCCGGCTCTGAAACCAACCAGCAAATTACTCAAAATGCTTAACTCGCCGAGAAAATCACCTTTTTCCCGAACTGAATGCTTCGCAAAAAGTAGTTAACTTTGATGCAAGCCGCTCTGAAACGAACCGGCAAATTACTCAAAATGCTTAACTCGCCGAGATAATCATTTTTTTCCCTAAATGAATGTTTGGCAAGTAACAGTTAACTTTAATGCCAGCCGTTCTGAGACCAACCGGCAAATTACTCAAAATGCTTAACTCGCTGGGAGAATCACTTCTTTCCCGAAATGAATGCTTCGCAAAAAATAGTTAATTTTGATGCAGCCGGCTCTGAAACCAACCAGCAAATTACTCAAAATGCTTAACTCGCCGAGAAAATCACTTTTTTCCCGAAATGACTGCTTCGCTAAAAATAGTTAATTTTGATGCAAGCCGCTCTGAAACCAACCGGCAAATTACTCAAAATGCTTAACTCGCCGAGAAAATCACTTTTTTTCGTAAATGAATGTTTAGCAAGTAATAGTTAACTTTAATGCCAGCCGTTCTGAGACCAACCTGCAAATTACTCAAAATGCTTAACTCGCCTAAAGAATCACCTTTTCCCGAAATGAATGCTTCGCAAAAAATAGTTAATTTTGATGCAAGCCGCTCTGAAACCAACCAGCAAATTACTCAAAATGCTTCACTCGCCGCGACAATCACTTTTTTCCCTAAATGAAAGCTTCACAGAAAATAGTTCATTTAGATGCAAGCCGCTCTGAAACCAACCGGCAAATTACTCAAAATCCTTAACTCGCCGAGAAAATCACTTTTTTTCCTAAATGAATGTTTGGCAAATAATAGTTAACTTTAATGCCAGCCGTTCTGAGACCAACCGGCGAATTACTCAAAATGCTTAACTCGCTGAGAGAATCACTTCTTTTCCGAAATGAATGCTTCGCAAAAAATAGTTAATTTTGATGCAGCCGGCTCTGAAACTAACCAGCAAATTACTCGAAATGCTTAACTCGCCGAGATAATCACTTTTTTCCCGAAATGAATGCTTCGCAAAAAATAGTTAATTTTGATGCAGCCGGCTCTGAAACCAACCGGCAAATTACTCAAAATGCTTAACTCGCCGAGAAAATCACTTTGTTCCCGAAATGAATGCTTCGCAAAAAATAGTTAATTTTGATGCAAGCCGCTCTGAAACCAACCGGCAAATTACTCAAAATGCTTAACTCGCCGAGATAATCACTTCTTTCCCGAAATGAATGCTTCGCAAAACATAGTTAATTTTGATGCAAGCCGCTCTGAAACCAACCAGCAAATTACTCAAATGCTTAACTCGCCGACAGAATCACTTTTCTTCCAAAATGAATGTCTGGCAAAAAATAGTTAATTTTGTTGCAAGCCGCTCTGAAACCAACCGGCAAATTACTCAAAATGCTTAACTCGCCGAGATAATGATTTTTATTCCTATATGAATGTTTGGCAAAAAATAGTAAATTTTGATGCAGCCGGCTCTGAAACCAACCAGCAAATTACTCAAAATGCTTAACTCGCCGAGAAAATCACCTTTTTCCCGAAATGAATGCTTCGCAAAAAATAGTTAATTTCGATGCAAGCCGCTCTGAAACCAACCAGCAAATTACTCAAAATGCTTAACTCGCCGAGATAATCACTTCTTTCCCGAAATGAATGCTTCGCAAAACATAGTTAATTTTGATGCAAGCCGCTCTGAAACCAACCAGCAAATTACTCAAAATGCTTAACTCGCCGACAGAATCACTTTTCTTCCAAAATGAATGTCTGGCAACAAATAGTTAATTTTGTTGCAAGCCGCTCTGAAACCAACCGGCAAATTACTCAAAATTCTTAACTCGCCGAGAAAATCACTTTTTTTCGTAAATTAATGTTTGGCAATAAATAGTTAATTTTGATGCAAGCTGCTCTGAAACCAACCACAAATTACTCAAAATGCTTAACTCGCCTAAAGAATCACCTTTTTCCCCAAATGAATGCTTCGCAAAAAATAGTTAATTTTGATGCAAGCCGCTCTGAAACCAACCAGCAAATTACTCGAAATGCTTAACTCGCCGAGATAATCACTTTTTTCCCGAAATGAATGCTTCGCAAAAAATAGTCAATTTTGATGCAGCCGGCTCTGAAACCAACCGGCAAATTACTCAAAATGCTTAACTCGCCGAGAAAATCACTTTGTTCCCGAAATGAATGCTTCGCAAAAAATAGTTAATTTTGATGCAAGCCGCTCTGAAACCAACCGGCAAATTACTCAAAATGCTTAACTCGCCGAGGTAATCATATTTTTCCTAAATGAATGTTTGGCAAGTAACAGTTAACTTTAATGCCAGCCGTTCTGAGACCAACCGGCAAATTACTCAAAATGCTTAACTCGCTGAGAGAATCACTTCTTTTATCGAAATGAATGCTTCGCAAAACATAGTGAATTTTGATGCAAGCCACTCTGAAACCAACCAGCAAATTACTCAAAATGCTTAACTCGCCGACAGAATCACTTTTCTTCCAAAATGAATGTCTGGCAAAAAATAGTTAATTTAGTTGCAAGCCGCTCTGAAACCAACCAGCAAATTACTCAAAATCCTTAACTCGCCGAGATATTCACTTTTTTACCGAAATGAATGCTTCGCAAAAAATAGTTAATTTTGATGCAAACCGCTCTGAAACCAACCGGCAAATTACTCAAAATGCTTAACTCGCCGAGAAAATCACTTTTTTTCGTAAATGAATGTTTGGCAAGTAATAGTTAACTTTAATGCCAGCCGTTCTGAGACCAACCTGCAAATTACTCAAAATGCTTAACTCGCCGAGATAATCACTTTTTTTCCCGAAATGAATGCTTCGCAAAAAATAGTTAATTTTGATGCAAGCCGCTCTGAAACCAACCGGCAAATTACTCAAAATGCTTAACTCGCCGAGAAAATCACTTTTTTTCGTAAATTAATGTTTGGCAATAAATAGTTAATTTTGATGCAAGCTGCTCTGAAACCAACCACAAATTACTCAAAATGCTTAACTCGCCTAAAGAATCACCTTTTTCCCGAAATGAATGCTTCGCAAAACATAGTTAATTTTGATGCAAGCCGCTCTGAAACCAACCAGCAAATTACTCAAAATGCTTAACTCGCCGACAGAATCACTTTTCTTCCAAAATGAATGTCTGGCAACAAATAGTTAATTTTGTTGCAAGCCGCTCTGAAACCAACCGGCAAATTACTCAAAATTCTTAACTCGCCGAGAAAATCACTTTTTTTCGTAAATTAATGTTTGGCAATAAATAGTTAATTTTGATGCAAGCTGCTCTGAAACCAACCACAAATTACTCAAAATGCTTAACTCGCCTGAAGAATCACCTTTTTCCCCAAATGAATGCTTCGCAAAAAATAGTTAATTTTGATGCAAGCCGCTCTGAAACCAACCAGCAAATTACTCGAAATGCTTAACTCGCCGAGATAATCACTTTTTTCCCGAAATGAATGCTTCGCAAAAAATAGTCAATTTTGATGCAGCCGGCTCTGAAACCAACCGGCAAATTACTCAAAATGCTTAACTCGCCGAGAAAATCACTTTGTTCCCGAAATGAATGCTTCGCAAAAAATAGTTAATTTTGATGCAAGCCGCTCTGAAACCAACCGGCAAATTACTCAAAATGCTTAACTCGCCGAGGTAATCATATTTTTCCTAAATGAATGTTTGGCAAGTAACAGTTAACTTTAATGCCAGCCGTTCTGAGACCAACCGGCAAATTACTCAAAATGCTTAACTCGCTGAGAGAATCACTTCTTTTATCGAAATGAATGCTTCGCAAAACATAGTTAATTTTGATGCAAGCCACTCTGAAACCAACCAGCAAATTACTCAAAATGCTTAACTCGCCGACAGAATCACTTTTCTTCCAAAATGAATGTCTGGCAAAAAATAGTTAATTTAGTTGCAAGCCGCTCTGAAACCAACCGGCAAATTACTCAAAATGCTTAACTCGCCGCGAAAATCACTTTTTTCCCTCAATGAAAGCTTCGCAAAAAATAGTTAATTGTCATGCAGCCGGCTCTGAAACCGACCGGCAAATTACTCAAAATGCTTAACTCGCCGAGATAATCACTTCTTTCCCGAAATGAATGCTTCGCAAAACATAGTTAATTTTGATGCCAGCCGCTCTGAAACCAACCAGCAAATTACTCAAAATGCTTAACTCGCCGACAGAATCACTTTTCTTCCAAAATGAATGTCTGGCAAAAAATAGTTAATTTTGTTGCAAGCCGCTCTGAAACCAACCGGCAAATTACTCAAAATGCTTAACTCGCCGAGAAAATCCTCTTTTTTTCGTAAATGAATGTTTGGTAATAAATAGTTAATTTTGATGCAAGCTGCTCTGAAACCAACCAGCAAATTACTGAAAATGCTTAACTCGCCGAGATAATGATTTTTATTCCTATATGAATGTTTGGCAAAAAATAGTAAATTTTGATGCAGCCGGCTCTGAAACCAACCAGCAAATTACTCAAAATGCTTAACTCGCCTAGAAAATCACCTTTTTCCCGAAATGAATGCTTCGCAAAATGTAGTTAATTTCGATGCAAGCCGCTCTGAAACCAACCAGCAAATTACTCAAACTGCTTAACTCGCCGAGAAAATCACTTTTCTTCCAAAATGAATGTCTGGCAAAAAATAGTTTATTTTGTTACAAGCCGCTCTGAAACCAACCGGCAAATTATTCGAAATGCTTAACTCGCCGCGAAAATCACTTTTTTCCCTAAATGAAAGCTTCACAGAAAATAGTTAATTTTGATGCAAGCCGCACTGAAACCAACCAGCAAATTACTCAAAATCCTTAACTCGCCGAGATATTCACTTTTTTACCGAAATGAATGCTTCGCTAAAAATAGTTAATTTTGATGCATACCGCTCTGAAACCAACCGGCAAATTACTCAAAATGCTTAACTCGCCGAGAAAATCACTTTTTTTCGTAAATGAATGTTTGGCAAGTAATAGTTAACTTTAATGCCAGCCGTTCTGAGACCAACCTGCAAATTACTCAAAATGCTTAACTCGCCGAGATAATCACTTTTTTTCCCGAAATGAATGCTTCGCAAAAAATAGTTAATTTTGATGCAAGCCGCTCTGAAACCAACCAGCAAATTACTCAAAATGCTTCACTCGCCGCGACAATCACTTTTTTCCCTAAATGAATGTTTGGCAAGTAATAGTTAAGTTTAATGCCAGCCGTTCTGAGACCAACCGGCAAATTACTCAAAATGCTTAACTCGCTGAGAGAATCACTTCTTTCCCGAAATGAATGCTTCGCAAAAAATAGTTAATTTTGATGCAAGCCGCTCTGAAACCAACCGGCAAATTACTCAAAATGCTTAACTCGCCGAGATAATCATATTTTTCCTAAATGAATGTTTGGCAAGTAACAGTTTACTTTAATGCCAGCCGTTCTGAGACCAACCGGCAAATTACTCAAAATGCTTAACTCGCTGAGAGAATCACTTCTTTTATCGAAATCAATGCTTCGCAAAACATAGTTAATTTTGATGCAAGCCACTCTGAAACCAACCAGCAAATTACTCAAAATGCTTAACTCGCCGACAGAATCACTTTTCTTCCAAAATGAATGTCTGGCAAAAAATAGTTAATTTTGTTGCAAGCCGCTCTGAAACCAACCGGCAAATTACTCAAAATGCTTAACTCGCCGCGAAAATCACTTCTTTCCCGAAATGAATGCTTCGCAAAACACAGTTAATTTTGATGCAAGCCGCTCTGAAACCAACCAGCAAATTACTCAAAATGCTTAACTCGCCGACAGAATCACTTTTCTTCCAAAATGAATGTCTGGCAAAAAATAGTTAATTTTGTTGCAAGCCGCTCTGAAACCAACCGGCAAATTACTCAAAATGCTTAACTCGCCGAGAAAATCCTCTTTTTTTCGTAAATGAATGTTTGGCAATAAATAGTTAATTTTGATGCAAGCTGCTCTGAAACCAACCAGCAAATTACTGAAAATGCTTAACTCGCCGAGATAATGATTTTTATTCCTATATGAATGTTTGGCAAAAAATAGTAAATTTTGATGCAGCCGGCTCTGAAACCAACCAGCAAATTACTCAAAATGCTTAACTCGCCGAGAAAATCACCTTTTTCCCGAACTGAATGCTTCGCAAAAAGTAGTTAACTTTGATGCAAGCCGCTCTGAAACGAACCGGCAAATTACTCAAAATGCTTAACTCGCCGAGATAATCATTTTTTTCCCTAAATGAATGTTTGGCAAGTAACAGTTAACTTTAATGCCAGCCGTTCTGAGACCAACCGGCAAATTACTCAAAATGCTTAACTCGCTGGGAGAATCACTTCTTTCCCGAAATGAATGCTTCGCAAAAAATAGTTAATTTTGATGCAGCCGGCTCTGAAACCTACCAGCAAATTACTCAAAATGCTTAACTCGCCGAGATAATCGCTTTTTTACCGAAATGAATGCTTCGCAAAAAATAGTTAATTTTGATGCAAACCGCTCTGAAACCAACCGGCAAATTACTCAAAATGCTTAACTCGCCGAGAAAATCACTTTTTTTCGTAAATGAATGTTTGGCAAGTAATAGTTAACTTTAATGCCAGCCGTTCTGAGACCAACCTGCAAATTACTCAAAATGCTTAACTCGCCTAAAGAATCACCTTTTCCCCGAAATGAATGCTTCGCAAAAAATAGTTAATTTTGATGCAAGCCGCTCTGAAACCAACCAGCAAATTACTCAAAATGCTTCACTCGCCGCGACAATCACTTTTTTCCCGAAATGAAAGCTTCACAGAAAATAGTTCATTTAGATGCAAGCCGCACTGAAACCAACCGGCAAATTACTCAAAATCCTTAACTCGCCGAGAAAATCACTTTTTTTCCTAAATGAATGTTTGGCAAATAATAGTTAACTTTAATGCCAGCCGTTCTGAGACCAACCGGCGAATTACTCAAAATGCTTAACTCGCTGAGAGAATCACTTCTTTCCCGAAATGAATGCTTCGCAAAAAATAGTTAATTTTGATGCAGCCGGCTCTGAAACCAACCAGCAAATTACTCGAAATGCTTAACTCGCCGAGATAATCACTTTTTTCCCGAAATGAATGCTTCGCAAAAAATAGTTAATTTTGATGCAGCCGGCTCTGAAACTAACCGGCAAATTACTCAAAATGCTTAACTCGCCGAGAAAATCACTTTGTTCCCGAAATGAATGCTTCGCAAAAAATAGTTAATTTTGATGCAAGCCGCTCTGAAACCAACCGGCAAATTACTCAAAATGCTTAACTCGTCGACAGAATCACTTTTCTTCCAAAATGAATGTCTGGCAAAAAATAGTTAAGTTTGTTGCAAGCCGCTCTGAAACCAACCGGCAAATTACTCAAAATGCTTAACTCGCCGCGAAAATCACTTTTTTCCCTAAATGAAAGCTTCGCAAAAAATAGTTAATTTTCATGCGGCCGCTCTGAAACCAACCGGCAAATTACTCAAAATGCTTCACTCGCCGCGACAATCACTTTTTTCCCTAAATGAATGTTTGGCAAGTAATAGTTAAGTTTAATGCCAGCCGTTCTGAGACCAACCGGCAAATTACTCAAAATGCTTAACTCGCTGAGAGAATCACTTCTTTCCCGAAATGAATGCTTCGCAAAAAATAGTTAATTTTGATGCAAGCCGCTCTGAAACCAACCGGCAAATTACTCAAAATGCTTAACTCGCCGAGATAATCATATTTTTCCTAAATGAATGTTTGGCAAGTAACAGTTTACTTTAATGCCAGCCGTTCTGAGACCAACCGGCAAATTACTCAAAATGCTTAACTCGCTGAGAGAATCACTTCTTTTATCGAAATGAATGCTTCGCAAAACATAGTTAATTTTGATGCAAGCCACTCTGAAACCAACCAGCAAATTACTCAAAATGCTTAACTCGCCGACAGAATCACTTTTCTTCCAAAATGAATGTCTGGCAAAAAATAGTTAATTTTGTTGCAAGCCGCTCTGAAACCAACCGGCAAATTACTCAAAATGCTTAACTCGCCGCGAAAATCACTTCTTTCCCGAAATGAATGCTTCGCAAAACACAGTTAATTTTGATGCAAGCCGCTCTGAAACCAACCAGCAAATTACTCAAAATGCTTAACTCGCCGACAGAATCACTTTTCTTCCAAAATGAATGTCTGGCAAAAAATAGTTAATTTTGTTGCAAGCCGCTCTGAAACCAACCGGCAAATTACTCAAAATGCTTAACTCGCCGAGAAAATCCTCTTTTTTTCGTAAATGAATGTTTGGCAATAAATAGTTAATTTTGATGCAAGCTGCTCTGAAACCAACCAGCAAATTACTGAAAATGCTTAACTCGCCGAGATAATGATTTTTATTCCTATATGAATGTTTGGCAAAAAATAGTAAATTTTGATGCAGCCGGCTCTGAAACCAACCAGCAAATTACTCAAAATGCTTAACTCGCCGAGAAAATCACCTTTTTCCCGAACTGAATGCTTCGCAAAAAGTAGTTAACTTTGATGCAAGCCGCTCTGAAACGAACCGGCAAATTACTCAAAATGCTTAACTCGCCGAGATAATCATTTTTTTCCCTAAATGAATGTTTGGCAAGTAACAGTTAACTTTAATGCCAGCCGTTCTGAGACCAACCGGCAAATTACTCAAAATGCTTAACTCGCTGGGAGAATCACTTCTTTCCCGAAATGAATGCTTCGCAAAAAATAGTTAATTTTGATGCAGCCGGCTCTGAAACCAACCAGCAAATTACTCAAAATGCTTAACTCGCCGAGATAATCGCTTTTTTACCGAAATGAATGCTTCGCAAAAAATAGTTAATTTTGATGCAAACCGCTCTGAAACCAACCGGCAAATTACTCAAAATGCTTAACTCGCCGAGAAAATCACTTTTTTTCGTAAATGAATGTTTGGCAAGTAATAGTTAACTTTAATGCCAGCCGTTCTGAGACCAACCTGCAAATTACTCAAAATGCTTAACTCGCCTAAAGAATCACCTTTTCCCCGAAATGAATGCTTCGCAAAAAATAGTTAATTTTGATGCAAGCCGCTCTGAAACCAACCAGCAAATTACTCAAAATGCTTCACTCGCCGCGACAATCACTTTTTTCCCGAAATGAAAGCTTCACAGAAAATAGTTCATTTAGATGCAAGCCGCACTGAAACCAACCGGCAAATTACTCAAAATCCTTAACTCGCCGAGAAAATCACTTTTTTTCCTAAATGAATGTTTGGCAAATAATAGTTAACTTTAATGCCAGCCGTTCTGAGACCAACCGGCGAATTACTCAAAATGCTTAACTCGCTGAGAGAATCACTTCTTTCCCGAAATGAATGCTTCGCAAAAAATAGTTAATTTTGATGCAGCCGGCTCTGAAACCAACCAGCAAATTACTCGAAATGCTTAACTCGCCGAGATAATCACTTTTTTCCCGAAATGAATGCTTCGCAAAAAATAGTTAATTTTGATGCAGCCGGCTCTGAAACTAACCGGCAAATTACTCAAAATGCTTAACTCGCCGAGAAAATCACTTTGTTCCCGAAATGAATGCTTCGCAAAAAATAGTTAATTTTGATGCAAGCCGCTCTGAAACCAACCGGCAAATTACTCAAAATGCTTAACTCGTCGACAGAATCACTTTTCTTCCAAAATGAATGTCTGGCAAAAAATAGTTAAGTTTGTTGCAAGCCGCTCTGAAACCAACCGGCAAATTACTCAAAATGCTTAACTCGCCGCGAAAATCACTTTTTTCCCTAAATGAAAGCTTCGCAAAAAATAGTTAATTTTCATGCGGCCGCTCTGAAACCAACCGGCAAATTACTCAAAATGCTTAACTCGCCGCGAAAATCACTTCTTTCCCGAAATGAATGCTTCGCAAAACACAGTTAATTTTGATGCAAGCCGCTCTGAAACCAACCAGCAAATTACTCAAAATGCTTAACTCGCCGACAGAATCACTTTTCTTCCAAAATGAATGTCTGGCAAAAAATAGTTAATTTTGTTGCAAGCCGCTCTGAAACCAACCGGCAAATTACTCAAAATGCTTAACTCGCCGAGAAAATCCTCTTTTTTTCGTAAATGAATGTTTGGCAATAAATAGTTAATTTTGATGCAAGCTGCTCTGAAACCAACCAGCAAATTACTGAAAATGCTTAACTCGCCGAGATAATGATTTTTATTCCTATATGAATGTTTGGCAAAAAATAGTAAATTTTGATGCAGCCGGCTCTGAAACCAACCAGCAAATTACTCAAAATGCTTAACTCGCCGAGAAAATCACCTTTTTCCCGAACTGAATGCTTCGCAAAAAGTAGTTAACTTTAATGCCAGCCGTTCTGAGACCAACCGGCAAATTACTCAAAATGCTTAACTCGCTGGGAGAATCACTTCTTTCCCGAAATGAATGCTTCGCAAAAAATAGTTAATTTTGATGCAGCCGGCTCTGAAACCAACCAGCAAATTACTCAAAATGCTTAACTCGCCGAGATAATCGCTTTTTTACCGAAATGAATGCTTCGCAAAAAATAGTTAATTTTGATGCAAACCGCTCTGAAACCAACCGGCAAATTACTCAAAATGCTTAACTCGCCGAGAAAATCACTTTTTTTCGTAAATGAATGTTTGGCAAGTAATAGTTAACTTTAATGCCAGCCGTTCTGAGACCAACCTGCAAATTACTCAAAATGCTTAACTCGCCTAAAGAATCACCTTTTCCCCGAAATGAATGCTTCGCAAAAAATAGTTAATTTTGATGCAAGCCGCTCTGAAACCAACCAGCAAATTACTCAAAATGCTTCACTCGCCGCGACAATCACTTTTTTCCCGAAATGAAAGCTTCACAGAAAATAGTTCATTTAGATGCAAGCCGCACTGAAACCAACCGGCAAATTACTCAAAATCCTTAACTCGCCGAGAAAATCACTTTTTTTCCTAAATGAATGTTTGGCAAATAATAGTTAACTTTAATGCCAGCCGTTCTGAGACCAACCGGCGAATTACTCAAAATGCTTAACTCGCTGAGAGAATCACTTCTTTCCCGAAATGAATGCTTCGCAAAAAATAGTTAATTTTGATGCAGCCGGCTCTGAAACCAACCAGCAAATTACTCGAAATGCTTAACTCGCCGAGATAATCACTTTTTTCCCGAAATGAATGCTTCGCAAAAAATAGTTAATTTTGATGCAGCCGGCTCTGAAACTAACCGGCAAATTACTCAAAATGCTTAACTCGCCGAGAAAATCACTTTGTTCCCGAAATGAATGCTTCGCAAAAAATAGTTAATTTTGATGCAAGCCGCTCTGAAACCAACCGGCAAATTACTCAAAATGCTTAACTCGCCGACAGAATCACTTTTCTTCCAAAATGAATGTCTGGCAAAAAATAGTTAATTTTGTTGCAAGCCGCTCTGAAACCAACCGGCAAATTACTCAAAATGCTTAACTCGCCGAGAAAATCCTCTTTTTTTCGTAAATGAATGTTTGGCAATAAATAGTTAATTTTGATGCAAGCTGCTCTGAAACCAACCAGCAAATTACTGAAAATGCTTAACTCGCCGAGATAATGATTTTTATTCCTATATGAATGTTTGGCAAAAAATAGTAAATTTTGATGCAGCCGGCTCTGAAACCAACCAGCAAATTACTCAAAATGCTTAACTCGCCGAGAAAATCACCTTTTTCCCGAAATGAATGCTTCGCAAAAAATAGTTAATTTCGATGCAAGCCGCTCTGAAACCAACGAGCAAATTACTCAAAATGCTTAACTCGCCGAGAAAATCACTTTTCTTCCAAAATGAATGTCTGGCAAAAAATAGTTAATTTTGTTGCAAGCCGCTCTGAAACCAACCTGCAAATTACTCAAAATGCTTAACTCGCCGAGATAATCATTTTTTGTCCTCAATGAATGTTTGGCAAGTAACAGTTAACTTTAATGCCAGCCGTTCTGAGACCAACCGGCAAATTACTCAAAATGCTTAACTCGCTGAGAGAATCACTTCTTTCCCGAAATGAATGCTTCGCAAAAAATAGTTAATTTTGATGCAGCTGGCTCTGAAACCGAACGGCAAATTACTCAAAATGCTTAACTCGCCGAGAAAATCACTTTTTTTCGTAAATGTATGTTTGGCAATAAATAATTAATTTTGATGCAAGCTGCTCTGAAACCCACCAGCAAATTACTCAAAATGCTTAACTCGCGTAGAAAATCACCTTTTTCCCGAAATGAATGTTTCGCAAAATATAGTTAATTTCGATGCAAGCCGCTCTGAAACCAACCAGCAAATTACTCAAAATGTTTGGCAAGTAACAGTTAACTTTAATGCCAGCCGTTCTGAGACCAACCGGCAAATTACTCAAAATGCTTAACTCGCTGAGAGAATCACTTTTTTCCCGAAATGAATGCTTCGCAAAAAATAGTTAATTTTGATGCAGACCGCTCTGAAACCAACCGGCAAATTACTCAAAATGCTTAACTCGCCGAGAAAATCACTTTTTTTCGTAAATGAATGTTTGGCAATAAATAGTTAATTTTGATGCAAGCTGCTCTGAAACCAACCAGCAAATTACTGAAAATGCTTAACTCGCCGAGATAATGATTTTTATTCCTATATGAATGTTTGGCAAAAAATAGTAAATTTTGATGCAGCCGGCTCTGAAACCAACCAGCAAATTACTCAAAATGCTTAACTCGCCTAGAAAATCACCTTTTTCCCGAAATGAATGCTTCGCAAAATATAGTTAATTTCGATGCAAGCCTCTCTGAAACCAACCAGCAAATTACTCAAACTGCTTAACTCGCCGAGAAAATCACTTTTCTTCCAAAATGAATGTCTGGCAAACAATAGTTTATTTTGTTACAAGCCGCTCTGAAACCAACCGGCAAATTACTCGAAATGCTTAACTCGCCGCGAAAATCACTTTTTTCCCTAAATGAAAGCTTCACAGAAAATAGTTAATTTTGATGCAAGCCGCACTGAAACCAACCAGCAAATTACTCAAAATCCTTAACTCGCCGAGATATTCACTTTTTTACCGAAATGAATGCTTCGCAAAAAATAGTTAATTTTGATGCAAACCGCTCTGAAACCAACCGGCAAATTACTCAAAATGCTTAACTCGCCGAGAAAATCACTTTTTTTCGTAAATGAATGTTTGGCAATAAATAGTTAATTTTGATGCAAGCTGCTCTGAAACCAACCAGCAAATTACTGAAAATGCTTAACTCGCCGAGATAATGATTTTTATTCCTATATGAATGTTTGGCAAAAAATAGTAAATTTTGATGCAGCCGGCTCTGAAACCAACCAGCAAATTACTCAAAATGCTTAACTCGCCGAGAAAATCACCTTTTTCCCGAAATGAATGCTTCGCAAAAAATAGTTAATTTCGATGCAAGCCGCTCTGAAACCAACCAGCAAATTACTCAAAATGCTTAACTCGCCGAGATAATCACTTCTTTCCCGAAATGAATGCTTCGCAAAACATAGTTAATTTTGATGCAAGCCGCTCTGAAACCAACCAGCAAATTACTCAAAATGCTTAACTCGCCGACAGAATCACTTTTCTTCCAAAATGAATGTCTGGCAAAAAATAGTTAATTTTGTTGCAAGCCGCTCTGAAACCAACCGGCAAATTACTCAAAATTCTTAACTCGCCGAGAAAATCACTTTTTTTCGTAAATTAATGTTTGGCAATAAATAGTTAATTTTGATGCAAGCTGCTCTGAAACCAACCACAAATTACTCAAAATGCTTCACTCGCCGCGACAATCACTTTTTTCCCTAAATGAAAGCTTCACAGAAAATAGTTCATTTAGATGCAAGCCGCACTGAAACCAACCGGCAAATTACTCAAAATCCTTAACTCGCCGAGAAAATCACTTTTTTCCTAAATGAATGTTTGGCAAGTAATAGTTAACTTTAATGCCAGCCGTTCTGAGACCAACCGGCCAATTACTCAAAATGCTTAACTCGCTGAGAGAATCACTTCTTTCCCGAAATGAATGCTTCGCAAAAAATAGTTAATTTTGATGCAGCCGGCTCTGAAACCAACCAGCAAATTACTCGAAATGCTTAACTCGCCGAGATAATCACTTTTTTCCCGAAATGAATGCTTCGCAAAAAATAGTCAATTTTGATGCAGCCGGCTCTGAAACCAACCGGCAAATTACTCAAAATGCTTAACTCGCCGAGAAAATCACTTTGTTCCCGAAATGAATGCTTCGCAAAAAATAGTTAATTTTGATGCAAGCCGCTCTGAAACCAACCGGCAAATTACTCAAAATGCTTAACTCGCCGAGATAATCATATTTTTCCTAAATGAATGTTTGGCAAGTAACAGTTAACTTTAATGCCAGCCGTTCTGAGACCAACCGGCAAATTACTCAAAATGCTTAACTCGCTGAGAGAATCACTTCTTTTATCGAAATGAATGCTTCGCAAAACATAGTTAATTTTGATGCAAGCCACTCTGAAACCAACCACCAAATTACTCAAAATGCTTAACTCGCCGACAGAATCACTTTTCTTCCAAAATGAATGTCTGGCAAAAAATAGTTAATTTAGTTGCAAGCCGCTCTGAAACCAACCGGCAAATTACTCAAAATGCTTAACTCGCCGCGAAAATCACTTTTTTCCCTCAATGAAAGCTTCGCAAAAAATAGTTAATTGTCATGCAGCCGGCTCTGAAACCGACCGGCAAATTACTCAAAATGCTTAACTCGCCGAGATAATCACTTCTTTCCCGAAATGAATGCTTCGCAAAACATAGTTAATTTTGATGCCAGCCGCTCTGAAACCAACCAGCAAATTACTCAAAATGCTTAACTCGCCGACAGAATCACTTTTCTTCCAAAATGAATGTCTGGCAAAAAATAGTTAATTTTGATGCAAGCCGCTCTGAAACCAACCAGCAAATTACTCAAACTGCTTAACTCGCCGAGAAAATCACTTTTCTTCCAAAATGAATGTCTGGCAAAAAATAGTTTATTTTGTTACAAGCCGCTCTGAAACCAACCGGCAAATTACTCGAAATGCTTAACTCGCCGCGAAAATCACTTTTTTCCCTAAATGAAAGCTTCACAGAAAATAGTTAATTTTGATGCAAGCCGCACTGAAACCAACCAGCAAATTACTCAAAATCCTTAACTCGCCGAGATATTCACTTTTTTACCGAAATGAATGCTTCGCAAAAAATAGTTAATTTTAATGCAAACCGCTCTGAAACCAACCGGCAAATTACTCAAAATGCTTAACTCGCCGAGAAAATCACTTTTTTTCGTAAATGAATGTTTGGCAAGTAATAGTTAACTTTAATGCCAGCCGTTCTGAGACCAACCTGCAAATTACTCAAAATGCTTAACTCGCCGAGATAATAACTTTTTTTCCCGAAATGAATGCTTCGCTAAAAATAGTTAATTTTGATGCAAGCCGCTCTGAAACCAACCGGCAAATTACTCAAAATGCTTCACTCGCCGCGACAATCACTTTTTTCCCTAAATGAATGTTTGGCAAGTAATAGTTAAGTTTAATGCCAGCCGTTCTGAGACCAACCGGCAAATTACTCAAAATGCTTAACTCGCTGAGAGAATCACTTCTTTCCCGAAATGAATGCTTCGCAAAAAATAGTTAATTTTGATGCAAGCCGCTCTGAAACCAACCGGCAAATTACTCAAAATGCTTAACTCGCCGAGATAATCATATTTTTCCTAAATGAATGTTTGGCAAGTAACAGTTAACTTTAATGCCAGCCGTTCTGAGACCAACCGGCAAATTACTCAAAATGCTTAACTCGCTGAGAGAATCACTTCTTTTATCGAAATGAATGCTTCGCAAAACATAGTTAATTTTGATGCAAGCCACTCTGAAACCAACCAGCAAATTACTCAAAATGCTTAACTCGCCGACAGAATCACTTTTCTTCCAAAATGAATGTCTGGCAAAAAATAGTTAATTTAGTTGCAAGCCGCTCTGAAACCAACCGGCAAATTACTCAAAATGCTTAACTCGCCGCGAAAATCACTTTTTTCCCTCAATGAAAGCTTCGCAAAAAATAGTTAATTGTCATGCAGCCGGCTCTGAAACCGACCGGCAAATTACTCAAAATGCTTAACTCGCCGAGATAATCACTTCTTTCCCGAAATGAATGCTTCGCAAAACATAGTTAATTTTGATGCCAGCCGCTCTGAAACCAACCAGCAAATTACTCAAAATGCTTAACTCGCCGACAGAATCACTTTTCTTCCAAAATGAATGTCTGGCAAAAAATAGTTAATTTTGATGCAAGCCGCTCTGAAACCAACCAGCAAATTACTCAAACTGCTTAACTCGCCGAGAAAATCACTTTTCTTCCAAAATGAATGTCTGGCAAAAAATAGTTTATTTTGTTACAAGCCGCTCTGAAACCAACCGGCAAATTACTCGAAATGCTTAACTCGCCGCGAAAATCACTTTTTTCCCTAAATGAAAGCTTCACAGAAAATAGTTAATTTTGATGCAAGCCGCACTGAAACCAACCAGCAAATTACTCAAAATCCTTAACTCGCCGAGATATTCACTTTTTTACCGAAATGAATGCTTCGCAAAAAATAGTTAATTTTAATGCAAACCGCTCTGAAACCAACCGGCAAATTACTCAAAATGCTTAACTCGCCGAGAAAATCACTTTTTTTCATAAATGAATGTTTGGCAAGTAATAGTTAACTTTAATGCCAGCCGTTCTGAGACCAACCTGCAAATTACTCAAAATGCTTAACTCGCCGAGATAATAACTTTTTTCCCGAAATGAATGCTTCGCTAAAAATAGTTAATTTTGATGCAAGCCGCTCTGAAACCAACCGGCAAATTACTCAAAATGCTTCACTCGCCGCGACAATCACTTTTTTCCCTAAATGAATGTTTGGCAAGTAATAGTTAAGTTTAATGCCAGCCGTTCTGAGACCAACCGGCAAATTACTCAAAATGCTTAACTCGCTGAGAGAATCACTTCTTTCCCGAAATGAATGCTTCGCAAAAAATAGTTAATTTTGATGCAAGCCGCTCTGAAACCAACCGGCAAATTACTCAAAATGCTTAACTCGCCGAGATAATCATATTTTTCCTAAATGAATGTTTGGCAAGTAACAGTTAACTTTAATGCCAGCCGTTCTGAGACCAACCGGCAAATTACTCAAAATGCTTAACTCGCTGAGAGAATCACTTCTTTTATCGAAATGAATGCTTCGCAAAACATAGTTAATTTTGATGCAAGCCACTCTGAAACCAACCAGCAAATTACTCAAAATGCTTAACTCGCCGACAGAATCACTTTTCTTCCAAAATGAATGTCTGGCAAAAAATAGTTAATTTTGTTGCAAGCCGCTCTGAAACCAACCGGCAAATTACTCAAAATGCTTAACTCGCCGCGAAAATCACTTTTTTCCCTAAATGAAAGCTTCGCAAAAAATAGTTAATTTTCATGCAGCCGGCTCTGAAACCGACCGGCAAATTACTCAAAATGCTTAACTCGCCGAGATAATCACTTCTTTCCCGAAATGAATGCTTCGCAAAACATAGTTAATTTTGATGCAAGCCGCTCTGAAACCAACCAGCAAATTACTCAAATGCTTAACTCGCCGACAGAATCACTTTTCTTCCAAAATGAATGTCTGGCAAAAAATAGTTAATTTTGTTGCAAGCCGCTCTGAAACCAACCGGCAAATTACTCAAAATGCTTAACTCGCCGAGAAAATCCTCTTTTTTTCGTAAATGAATGTTTGGCAATAAATAGTTAATTTTGATGCAAGCTGCTCTGAAACCAACCAGCAAATTACTGAAAATGCTTAACTCGCCGAGATAATGATTTTTATTCCTATATGAATGTTTGGCAAAAAATAGTAAATTTTGATGCAGCCGGCTCTGAAACCAACCAGCAAATTACTCAAAATGCTTAACTCGCCGAGAAAATCACCTTTTTCCCGAAATGAATGCTTCGCAAAAAATAGTTAATTTCGATGCAAGCCGCTCTGAAACCAACGAGCAAATTACTCAAAATGCTTAACTCGCCGAGAAAATCACTTTTCTTCCAAAATGAATGTCTGGCAAAAAATAGTTAATTTTGTTGCAAGCCGCTCTGAAACCAACCTGCAAATTACTCAAAATGCTTAACTCGCCGAGATAATCATTTTTTGTCCTCAATGAATGTTTGGCAAGTAACAGTTAACTTTAATGCCAGCCGTTCTGAGACCAACCGGCAAATTACTCAAAATGCTTAACTCGCTGAGAGAATCACTTCTTTCCCGAAATGAATGCTTCGCAAAAAATAGTTAATTTTGATGCAGCTGGCTCTGAAACCGAACGGCAAATTACTCAAAATGCTTAACTCGCCGAGAAAATCACTTTTTTTCGTAAATGTATGTTTGGCAATAAATAATTAATTTTGATGCAAGCTGCTCTGAAACCCACCAGCAAATTACTCAAAATGCTTAACTCGCGTAGAAAATCACCTTTTTCCCGAAATGAATGTTTCGCAAAATATAGTTAATTTCGATGCAAGCCGCTCTGAAACCAACCAGCAAATTACTCAAAATGTTTGGCAAGTAACAGTTAACTTTAATGCCAGCCGTTCTGAGACCAACCGGCAAATTACTCAAAATGCTTAACTCGCTGAGAGAATCACTTTTTTCCCGAAATGAATGCTTCGCAAAAAATAGTTAATTTTGATGCAGACCGCTCTGAAACCAACCGGCAAATTACTCAAAATGCTTAACTCGCCGAGAAAATCACTTTTTTTCGTAAATGAATGTTTGGCAATAAATAGTTAATTTTGATGCAAGCTGCTCTGAAACCAACCAGCAAATTACTGAAAATGCTTAACTCGCCGAGATAATGATTTTTATTCCTATATGAATGTTTGGCAAAAAATAGTAAATTTTGATGCAGCCGGCTCTGAAACCAACCAGCAAATTACTCAAAATGCTTAACTCGCCTAGAAAATCACCTTTTTCCCAAAATGAATGCTTCGCAAAATATAGTTAATTTCGATGCAAGCCTCTCTGAAACCAACCAGCAAATTACTCAAACTGCTTAACTCGCCGAGAAAATCACTTTTCTTCCAAAATGAATGTCTGGCAAACAATAGTTTATTTTGTTACAAGCCGCTCTGAAACCAACCGGCAAATTACTCGAAATGCTTAACTCGCCGCGAAAATCACTTTTTTCCCTAAATGAAAGCTTCACAGAAAATAGTTAATTTTGATGCAAGCCGCACTGAAACCAACCAGCAAATTACTCAAAATCCTTAACTCGCCGAGATATTCACTTTTTTACCGAAATGAATGCTTCGCAAAAAATAGTTAATTTTGATGCAAACCGCTCTGAAACCAACCGGCAAATTACTCAAAATGCTTAACTCGCCGAGAAAATCACTTTTTTTCGTAAATGAATGTTTGGCAAGTAATAGTTAACTTTAATGCCAGCCGTTCTGAGACCAACCTGCAAATTACTCAAAATGCTTAACTCGCCTAAAGAATTACCTTTTCCCCGAAATGAATGCTTCGCAAAAAATAGTTAATTTTGATGCAAGCCGCTCTGAAACCAACCAGCAAATTACTCAAAATGCTTCACTCGCCGCGACAATCACTTTTTTCCCTAAATGAAAGCTTCACAGAAAATAGTTCATTTAGATGCAAGCCGCTCTGAAACCAACCGGCAAATTACTCAAAATCCTTAACTCGCCGAGAAAATCACTTTTTTTCCTAAATGAATGTTTGGCAAATAATAGTTAACTTTAATGCCAGCCGCTCTGAGACCAACCGGCGAATTACTCAAAATGCTTAACTCGCTGAGAGAATCACTTCTTTCCCGAAATGAATGCTTCGCAAAAAATAGTTAATTTTGATGCAGCCGGCTCTGAAACCAACCAGCAAATTACTCGAAATGCTTAACTCGCCGAGATAATCACTTTTTTCCCGAAATGAATGCTTCGCAAAAAATAGTTAATTTTGATGCAGCCGGCTCTGAAACCAACCGGCAAATTACTCAAAATGCTTAACTCGCCGAGATAATCACTTCTTTCCCGAAATGAATGCTTCGCAAAACATAGTTAATTTTGATGCAAGCCGCTCTGAAACCAACCAGCAAATTACTCAAATGCTTAACTCGCCGACAGAATCACTTTTCTTCCAAAATGAATGTCTGGCAAAAAATAGTTAATTTTGTTGCAAGCCGCTCTGAAACCAACCGGCAAATTACTCAAAATGCTTAACTCGCCGAGAAAATCCTCTTTTTTTCGTAAATGAATGTTTGGCAATAAATAGTTAATTTTGATGCAAGCTGCTCTGAAATCAACCAGCAAATTACTGAAAATGCTTAACTCGCCGAGATAATGATTTTTATTCCTATATGAATGTTTGGCAAAAAATAGTAAATTTTGATGCAGCCGGCTCTGAAACCAACCAGCAAATTACTCAAAATGCTTAACTCGCCGAGAAAATCACCTTTTTCCCGAAATGAATGCTTCGCAAAAAATAGTTAATTTCGATGCAAGCCGCTCTGAAACCAACCAGCAAATTACTCAAAATGCTTAACTCGCCGAGATAATCACTTCTTTCCCGAAATGAATGCTTCGCAAAACATAGTTAATTTTGATGCAAGCCGCTCTGAAACCAACCAGCAAATTACTCAAAATGCTTAACTCGCCGACAGAATCACTTTTCTTCCAAAATGAATGTCTGGCAAAAAATAGTTAATTTTGTTGCAAGCCGCTCTGAAACCAACCGGCAAATTACTCAAAATTCTTAACTCGCCGAGAAAATCACTTTTTTTCGTAAATTAATGTTTGGCAATAAATAGTTAATTTTGATGCAAGCTGCTCTGAAACCAACCACAAATTACTCAAAATGCTTCACTCGCCGCGACAATCACTTTTTTCCCTAAATGAAAGCTTCACAGAAAATAGTTCATTTAGATGCAAGCCGCACTGAAACCAACCGGCAAATTACTCAAAATCCTTAACTCGCCGAGAAAATCACTTTTTTCCTAAATGAATGTTTGGCAAGGAATAGTTAACTTTAATGCCAGCCGTTCTGAGACCAACCGGCCAATTACTCAAAATGCTTAACTCGCTGAGAGAATCACTTCTTTCCCGAAATGAATGCTTCGCAAAAAATAGTTAATTTTGATGCAGCCGGCTCTGAAACCAACCAGCAAATTACTCGAAATGCTTAACTCGCCGAGATAATCACTTTTTTCCCGAAATGAATGCTTCGCAAAAAATAGTCAATTTTGATGCAACCGGCTCTGAAACCAACCGGCAAATTACTCAAAATGCTTAACTCGCCGAGAAAATCACTTTGTTCCCGAAATGAATGCTTCGCAAAAAATAGTTAATTTTGATGCAAGCCGCTCTGAAACCAACCGGCAAATTACTCAAAATGCTTAACTCGCCGAGATAATCATATTTTTCCTAAATGAATGTTTGGCAAGTAACAGTTAACTTTAATGCCAGCCGTTCTGAGACCAACCGGCAAATTACTCAAAATGCTTAACTCGCTGAGAGAATCACTTCTTTTATCGAAATGAATGCTTCGCAAAACATAGTTAATTTTGATGCAAGCCACTCTGAAACCAACCACCAAATTACTCAAAATGCTTAACTCGCCGACAGAATCACTTTTCTTCCAAAATGAATGTCTGGCAAAAAATAGTTAATTTAGTTGCAAGCCGCTCTGAAACCAACCGGCAAATTACTCAAAATGCTTAACTCGCCGCGAAAATCACTTTTTTCCCTCAATGAAAGCTTCGCAAAAAATAGTTAATTGTCATGCAGCCGGCTCTGAAACCGACCGGCAAATTACTCAAAATGCTTAACTCGCCGAGATAATCACTTCTTTCCCGAAATGAATGCTTCGCAAAACATAGTTAATTTTGATGCCAGCCGCTCTGAAACCAACCAGCAAATTACTCAAAATGCTTAACTCGCCGACAGAATCACTTTTCTTCCAAAATGAATGTCTGGCAAAAAATAGTTAATTTTGATGCAAGCCGCTCTGAAACCAACCAGCAAATTACTCAAACTGCTTAACTCGCCGAGAAAATCACTTTTCTTCCAAAATGAATGTCTGGCAAAAAATAGTTTATTTTGTTACAAGCCGCTCTGAAACCAACCGGCAAATTACTCGAAATGCTTAACTCGCCGCGAAAATCACTTTTTTCCCTAAATGAAAGCTTCACAGAAAATAGTTAATTTTGATGCAAGCCGCACTGAAACCAACCAGCAAATTACTCAAAATCCTTAACTCGCCGAGATATTCACTTTTTTACCGAAATGAATGCTTCGCAAAAAATAGTTAATTTTAATGCAAACCGCTCTGAAACCAACCGGCAAATTACTCAAAATGCTTAACTCGCCGAGAAAATCACTTTTTTTCGTAAATGAATGTTTGGCAAGTAATAGTTAACTTTAATGCCAGCCGTTCTGAGACCAACCTGCAAATTACTCAAAATGCTTAACTCGCCGAGATAATAACTTTTTTTCCCGAAATAAATGCTTCGCTAAAAATAGTTAATTTTGATGCAAGCCGCTCTGAAACCAACCGGCAAATTACTCAAAATGCTTCACTCGCCGCGACAATCACTTTTTTCCCTAAATGAATGTTTGGCAAGTAATAGTTAAGTTTAATGCCAGCCGTTCTGAGACCAACCGGCAAATTACTCAAAATGCTTAACTCGCTGAGAGAATCACTTCTTTCCCGAAATGAATGCTTCGCAAAAAATAGTTAATTTTGATGCAAGCCGCTCTGAAACCAACCGGCAAATTACTCAAAATGCTTAACTCGCCGAGATAATCATATTTTTCCTAAATGAATGTTTGGCAAGTAACAGTTAACTTTAATGCCAGCCGTTCTGAGACCAACCGGCAAATTACTCAAAATGCTTAACTCGCTGAGAGAATCACTTCTTTTATCGAAATGAATGCTTCGCAAAACATAGTTAATTTTGATGCAAGCCACTCTGAAACCAACCAGCAAATTACTCAAAATGCTTAACTCGCCGACAGAATCACTTTTCTTCCAAAATGAATGTCTGGCAAAAAATAGTTAATTTTGTTGCAAGCCGCTCTGAAACCAACCGGCAAATTACTCAAAATGCTTAAATCGCCGCGAAAATCACTTTTTTCCCTAAATGAAAGCTTCACAGAAAATAGTTAATTTTGATGCAAGCCGCACTGAAACCAACCAGCAAATTACTCAAAATCCTTAACTCGCCGAGATATTCACTTTTTTACCGAAATGAATGCTTCGCAAAAAATAGTTAATTTTAATGCAAACCGCTCTGAAACCAACCGGCAAATTACTCAAAATGCTTAACTCGCCGAGAAAATCACTTTTTTTCGTAAATGAATGTTTGGCAAGTAATAGTTAACTTTAATGCCAGCCGTTCTGAGACCAACCTGCAAATTACTCAAAATGCTTAACTCGCCGAGATAATAACTTTTTTTCCCGAAATAAATGCTTCGCTAAAAATAGTTAATTTTGATGCAAGCCGCTCTGAAACCAACCGGCAAATTACTCAAAATGCTTCACTCGCCGCGACAATCACTTTTTTCCCTAAATGAATGTTTGGCAAGTAATAGTTAAGTTTAATGCCAGCCGTTCTGAGACCAACCGGCAAATTACTCAAAATGCTTAACTCGCTGAGAGAATCACTTCTTTCCCGAAATGAATGCTTCGCAAAAAATAGTTAATTTTGATGCAAGCCGCTCTGAAACCAACCGGCAAATTACTCAAAATGCTTAACTCGCCGAGATAATCATATTTTTCCTAAATGAATGTTTGGCAAGTAACAGTTAACTTTAATGCCAGCCGTTCTGAGACCAACCGGCAAATTACTCAAAATGCTTAACTCGCTGAGAGAATCACTTCTTTTATCGAAATGAATGCTTCGCAAAACATAGTTAATTTTGATGCAAGCCACTCTGAAACCAACCAGCAAATTACTCAAAATGCTTAACTCGCCGACAGAATCACTTTTCTTCCAAAATGAATGTCTGGCAAAAAATAGTTAATTTTGTTGCAAGCCGCTCTGAAACCAACCGGCAAATTACTCAAAATGCTTAAATCGCCGCGAAAATCACTTCTTTCCCGAAATGAATGCTTCGCAAAACACAGTTAATTTTGATGCAAGCCGCTCTGAAACCAACCAGCAAATTACTCAAAATGCTTAACTCGCCGACAGAATCACTTTTCTTCCAAAATGAATGTCTGGCAAAAAATAGTTAATTTAGTTGCAAGCCGCTCTGAAACCAACCGGCAAATTACTCAAAATGCTTAACTCGCCGCGAAAATCACTTTTTTCCCTCAATGAAAGCTTCGCAAAAAATAGTTAATTGTCATGTAGCCGGCTCTGAAACCGACCGGCAAATTACTCAAAATGCTTAACTCGCCGAGATAATCACTTCTTTCCCGAAATGAATGCTTCGCAAAACATAGTTAATTTTGATGCCAGCCGCTCTGAAACCAACCAGCAAATTACTCAAAATGCTTAACTCGCCGACAGAATCACTTTTCTTCCAAAATGAATGTCTGGCAAAAAATAGTTAATTTTGATGCAAGCCGCTCTGAAACCAACCAGCAAATTACTCAAACTGCTTAACTCGCCGAGAAAATCACTTTTCTTCCAAAATGAATGTCTGGCAAAAAATAGTTTATTTTGTTACAAGCCGCTCTGAAACCAACCGGCAAATTACTCGAAATGCTTAACTCGCCGCGAAAATCACTTTTTTCCCTAAATGAAAGCTTCACAGAAAATAGTTAATTTTGATGCAAGCCGCACTGAAACCAACCAGCAAATTACTCAAAATCCTTAACTCGCCGAGATATTCACTTTTTTACCGAAATGAATGCTTCGCAAAAAATAGTTAATTTTGATGCAAACCGCTCTGAAACCAACCGGCAAATTACTCAAAATGCTTAACTCGCCGAGAAAATCACTTTTTTTCGTAAATGAATGTTTGGCAAGTAATAGTTAACTTTAATGCCAGCCGTTCTGAGACCAACCTGCAAATTACTCAAAATGCTTAACTCGCCGAGATAATCACTTTTTTTCCCGAAATGAATGCTTCGCTAAAAATAGTTAATTTTGATGCAAGCCGCTCTGAAACCAACCGGCAAATTACTCAAAATGCTTAACTCGCCGAGAAAATCACTTTTTTTCGTAAATTAATGTTTGGCAATAAATAGTTAATTTTGATGCAAGCTGCTCTGAAACCAACCACAAATTACTCAAAATGCTTAACTCGCCTAAAGAATCACCTTTTTCCCGAAATGAATGCTTCGCAAAAAATAGTTAATTTTGATGCAAGCCGCTCTGAAACCAACCAGCAAATTACTCAAAATGCTTCACTCGCCGCGACAATCACTTTTTTCCCTAAATGAATGTTTGGCAAGTAATAGTTAAGTTTAATGCCAGCCGTTCTGAGACCAACCGGCAAATTACTCAAAATGCTTAACTCGCTGAGCGAATCACTTCTTTCCCGAAATGAATGCTTCGCAAAAAATAGTTAATTTTGATGCAAGCCGCTCTGAAACCAACCGGCAAATTACTCAAAATGCTTAACTCGCCGAGATAATCATATTTTTCCTAAATGAATGTTTGGCAAGTAACAGTTAACTTTAATGCCAGCCGTTCTGAGACCAACCGGCAAATTACTCAAAATGCTTAACTCGCTGAGAGAATCACTTCTTTTATCGAAATGAATGCTTCGCAAAACATAGTTAATTTTGATGCAAGCCACTCTGAAACCAACCAGCAAATTACTCAAAATGCTTAACTCGCCGACAGAATCACTTTTCTTCCAAAATGAATGTCTGGCAAAAAATAGTTAATTTTGTTGCAAGCCGCTCTGAAACCAACCGGCAAATTACTCAAAATGCTTAACTCGCCGCGAAAATCACTTCTTTCCCGAAATGAATGCTTCGCAAAACACAGTTAATTTTGATGCAAGCCGCTCTGAAACCAACCAGCAAATTACACAAAATGCTTAACTCGCCGACAGAATCACTTTTCTTCCAAAATGAATGTCTGGCAAAAAATAGTTAATTTTGTTGCAAGCCGCTCTGAAACCAACCGGCAAATTACTCAAAATGCTTAACTCGCCGAGAAAATCCTCTTTTTTTCGTAAATGAATGTTTGGCAATAAATAGTTAATTTTGATGCAAGCTGCTCTGAAACCAACCAGCAAATTACTGAAAATGCTTAACTCGCCGAGATAATGATTTTTATTCCTATATGAATGTTTGGCAAAAAATAGTAAATTTTGATGCAGCCGGCTCTGAAACCAACCAGCAAATTACTCAAACTGCTTAACTCGCCGAGAAAATCACCTTTTTCCCGAACTGAATGCTTCGCAAAAAGTAGTTAACTTTGATGCAAGCCGCTCTGAAACGAACCGGCAAATTACTCAAAATGCTTAACTCGCCGAGATAATCATTTTTTTCCCTAAATGAATGTTTGGCAAGTAACAGTTAACTTTAATGCCAGCCGTTCTGAGACCAACCGGCAAATTACTCAAAATGCTTAACTCGCCGAGATAATCGCTTTTTTACCGAAATGAATGCTTCGCAAAAAATAGTTAATTTTGATGCAAACCACTCTGAAACCAACCGGCAAATTACTCAAAATGCTTAACTCGCCGAGAAAATCACTTTTTTTCGTAAATGAATGTTTGGCAATAAATAGTTAATTTTGATGCAAACTGCTCTGAAACCAACCAGCAAATTACTCAAAATGCTTAACTCGCGTAGAAAAGCAACTTTTTCCCGAAATGAATGCTTCGCAAAATATAGTTAGTTTCGATGCAAGCCGCTCTGAAACCAACCAGCAAATTACTCAAACTGCTTAACTCGCCGAGAAAATCACTTTTCTTCCAAAATGAATGTCTGGCAAAAAATAGTTTATTTTGTTGCAAGCCGCTCTGAAACCAACCGGCAAATTACTCGAAATGCTTAACTCGCCGCGAAAATCACTTTTTTCCCTAAATGAAAGCTTCACAGAAAATAGTTAATTTTGATGCAAGCCGCACTGAAACCAACCAGCAAATTACTCAAAATCCTTAACTCGCCGAGATAATCACTTTTTTACCGAAATGAATGCTTCGCAAAAAATAGTTAATTTTGATGCAAGCCGCTCTGAAACCAACCGGCAAATTACTCAAAATGCTTAACTCGCCGAGATAATCATATTTTTCCTAAATGAATGTTTGGCAAGTAACAGTTAACTTTAATGCCAGCCGTTCTGAGACCAACCGGCAAATTACTCAAAATGCTTAACTCGCTGAGAGAATCAATTCTTTTATCGAAATGAATGCTTCGCAAAACATAGTTAATTTTGATGCAAGCCACTCTGAAACCAACCAGCAAATTACTCAAAATGCTTAACTCGCCGACAGAATCACTTTTCTTCCAAAATGAATGTCTGGCAAAAAATAGTTAATTTTGTTGCAAGCCGCTCTGAAACCAACCGGCAAATTACTCAAAATGCTTAACTCGCCGCGAAAATCACTTCTTTCCCGAAATGAATGCTTCGCAAAACACAGTTAATTTTGATGCAAGCCGCTCTGAAACCAACCAGCAAATTACACAAAATGCTTAACTCGCCGACAGAATCACTTTTCTTCCAAAATGAATGTCTGGCAAAAAATAGTTAATTTTGTTGCAAGCCGCTCTGAAACCAACCGGCAAATTACTCAAAATGCTTAACTCGCCGAGAAAATCCTCTTTTTTTCGTAAATGAATGTTTGGCAATAAATAGTTAATTTTGATGCAAGCTGCTCTGAAACCAACCAGCAAATTACTGAAAATGCTTAACTCGCCGAGATAATGATTTTTATTCCTATATGAATGTTTGGCAAAAAATAGTAAATTTTGATGCAGCCGGCTCTGAAACCAACCAGCAAATTACTCAAAATGCTTAACTCGCCGAGAAAATCACCTTTTTCCCGAACTGAATGCTTCGCAAAAAGTAGTTAACTTTGATGCAAGCCGCTCTGAAACGAACCGGCAAATTACTCAAAATGCTTAACTCGCCGAGATAATCATTTTTTTCCCTAAATGAATGTTTGGCAAGTAACAGTTAACTTTAATGCCAGCCGTTCTGAGACCAACCGGCAAATTACTCAAAATGCTTAACTCGCTGGGAGAATCACTTCTTTCCCGAAATGAATGCTTCGCAAAAAATAGTTAATTTTGATGCAGCCGGCTCTGAAACCAACCAGCAAATTACTCAAAATGCTTAACTCGCCGAGATAATCGCTTTTTTACCGAAATGAATGCTTCGCAAAAAATAGTTAATTTTGATGCAAACCACTCTGAAACCAACCGGCAAATTACTCAAAATGCTTAACTCGCCGAGAAAATCACTTTTTTTCGTAAATGAATGTTTGGCAATAAATAGTTAATTTTGATGCAAACTGCTCTGAAACCAACCAGCAAATTACTCAAAATGCTTAACTCGCGTAGAAAAGCAACTTTTTCCCGAAATGAATGCTTCGCAAAATATAGTTAGTTTCGATGCAAGCCGCTCTGAAACCAACCAGCAAATTACTCAAACTGCTTAACTCGCCGAGAAAATCACTTTTCTTCCAAAATGAATGTCTGGCAAAAAATAGTTTATTTTGTTGCAAGCCGCTCTGAAACCAACCGGCAAATTACTCGAAATGCTTAACTCGCCGCGAAAATCACTTTTTTCCCTAAATGAAAGCTTCACAGAAAATAGTTAATTTTGATGCAAGCCGCACTGAAACCAACCAGCAAATTACTCAAAATCCTTAACTCGCCGAGATAATCACTTTTTTACCGAAATGAATGCTTCGCAAAAAATAGTTAATTTTGATGCAAACCGCTCTGAAACCAACCGACAAATTACTCAAAATGCTGAACTCGCCGAGATAATCACTTTTTTTCCCGAAATGACTGCTACGCTAAAAATAGTTAATTTTGATGCAAGCCGCTCTGAAACCAACCGGCAAATTACTCAAAATGCTTAACTCGCCGAGAAAATCACTTTTTTCCCGAAATGACTGCTTCGCTAAAAATAGTTAATTTTGATGCAAGCCGCTCTGAAACCAACCGGCAAATTACTCAAAATGCTTAACTCGCCGAGAAAATCACTTTTTTTCGTAAATGAATGTTTGGCAAGTAATAGTTAACTTTAATGCCAGCCGTTCTGAGACCAACCTGCAAATTACTCAAAATGCTTAACTCGCCTAAAGAATCACCTTTTCCCCGAAATGAATGCTTCGCAAAAAATAGTTAATTTTGATGCAAGCCGCTCTGAAACCAACCAGCAAATTACTCAAAATGCTTCGCTCGCCGCGACAATCACTTTTTTCCCTAAATGAAAGCTTCACAGAAAATAGTTCATTTAGATGCAAGCCACACTGAAACCAACCGGCAAATTACTCAAATTCCTTAACTCGCCGAGAAAATCACTTTTTTTCCTAAATGAATGTTTGGCAAATAATAGTTAACTTTAATGCCAGCCGTTCTGAGACCAACCGGCGAATTACTCAAAATGCTTTACTCGCTGAGAGAATCACTTCTTTCCCGAAATGAAAGCTTCGCAAAAAATAGTTAATTTTGATGCAGCCGGCTCTGAAACCAACCGGCAAATTACTCAAAATGCTTAACTCGCCGAGAAAATCACTTTGTTCCCGAAATGAATGCTTCGCAAAAAATAGTTAATTTTGATGCAAGCCGCTCTGAAACCAACCGGCAAATTACTCAAAATGCTTAACTCGCCGACAGAATCACTTTTCTTCCAAAATGAATGTCTGGCAAAAAATAGTTAAGTTTGTTGCAAGCCGCTCTGAAACCAACCGGCAAATTACTCAAAATGCTTAACTCGCCGCGAAAATCACTTTTTTCCCTAAATGAAAGCTTCGCAAAAAATAATTCATTTTCATGCAACCGGCTCTGAAACCGACCGGCAAATTACTCAAAATGCTTAACTCGCCGAGATAATCACTTCTTTCCCGAAATGAATGCTTCGCAAAACATAGTTAATTTTGATGCAAGCCGCTCTGAAACCAACCAGCAAATTACTCAAATGCTTAACTCGCCGACAGAATCACTTTTCTTCCAAAATGAATGTCTGGCAAAAAATAGTTAATTTTGTTGCAAGCCGCTCTGAAACCAACCGGCAAATTACTCAAAATGCTTAACTCGCCGAGAAAATCCTCTTTTTTTCGTAAATGAATGTTTGGCAATAAATAGTTAATTTTGATGCAGCCGGCTCTGAAACCAACCGACAAATTACTCAAAATGCTGAACTCGCCGAGATAATCACTTTTTTTCCCGAAATGACTGCTACGCTAAAAATAGTTAATTTTGATGCAAGCCGCTCTGAAACCAACCGGCAAATTACTCAAAATGCTTAACTCGCCGAGAAAATCACTTTTTTCCCGAAATGACTGCTTCGCTAAAAATAGTTAATTTTGATGCAAGCCGCTCTGAAACCAACCGGCAAATTACTCAAAATGCTTAACTCGCCGAGAAAATCACTTTTTTTCGTAAATGAATGTTTGGCAAGTAATAGTTAACTTTAATGCCAGCCGTTCTGAGACCAACCTGCAAATTACTCAAAATGCTTAACTCGCCTAAAGAATCACCTTTTCCCCGAAATGAATGCTTCGCAAAAAATAGTTAATTTTGATGCAAGCCGCTCTGAAACCAACCAGCAAATTACTCAAAATGCTTCGCTCGCCGCGACAATCACTTTTTTCCCTAAATGAAAGCTTCACAGAAAATAGTTCATTTAGATGCAAGCCACACTGAAACCAACCGGCAAATTACTCAAATTCCTTAACTCGCCGAGAAAATCACTTTTTTTCCTAAATGAATGTTTGGCAAATAATAGTTAACTTTAATGCCAGCCGTTCTGAGACCAACCGGCGAATTACTCAAAATGCTTTACTCGCTGAGAGAATCACTTCTTTCCCGAAATGAATGCTTCGCAAAAAATAGTTAATTTTGATGCAGCCGGCTCTGAAACCAACCGGCAAATTACTCAAAATGCTTAACTCGCCGAGAAAATCACTTTGTTCCCGAAATGAATGCTTCGCAAAAAATAGTTAATTTTGATGCAAGCCGCTCTGAAACCAACCGGCAAATTACTCAAAATGCTTAACTCGCCGACAGAATCACTTTTCTTCCAAAATGAATGTCTGGCAAAAAATAGTTAAGTTTGTTGCAAGCCGCTCTGAAACCAACCGGCAAATTACTCAAAATGCTTAACTCGCCGCGAAAATCACTTTTTTCCCTAAATGAAAGCTTCGCAAAAAATAATTCATTTTCATGCAACCGGCTCTGAAACCGACCGGCAAATTACTCAAAATGCTTAACTCGCCGAGATAATCACTTCTTTCCCGAAATGAATGCTTCGCAAAACATAGTTAATTTTGATGCAAGCCGCTCTGAAACCAACCAGCAAATTACTCAAATGCTTAACTCGCCGACAGAATCACTTTTCTTCCAAAATGAATGTCTGGCAAAAAATAGTTAATTTTGTTGCAAGCCGCTCTGAAACCAACCGGCAAATTACTCAAAATGCTTAACTCGCCGAGAAAATCCTCTTTTTTTCGTAAATGAATGTTTGGCAATAAATAGTTAATTTTGATGCAGCCGGCTCTGAAACCAACCGGCAAATTACTCAAAATGCTTAACTCGCCGAGAAAATCACTTTGTTCCCGAAATGAATGCTTCGCAAAAAATAGTTAATTTTGATGCAAGCCGCTCTGAAACCAACCGGCAAATTACTCAAAATGCTTAACTCGCCGACAGAATCACTTTTCTTCCAAAATGAATGTCTGGCAAAAAATAGTTAAGTTTGTTGCAAGCCGCTCTGAAACCAACCGGCAAATTACTCAAAATGTTTAACTCGCCGCGAAAATCACTTTTTTCCCTAAATGAAAGCTTCGCAAAAAATAGTTCATTTTCATGCAACCGGCTCTGAAACCGACCGGCAAATTACTCAAAATGCTTAACTCGCCGAGATAATCACTTCTTTCCCGAAATGAATGCTTCGCAAAACATAGTTAATTTTGATGCAAGCCGCTCTGAAACCAACCAGCAAATTACTCAAATGCTTAACTCGCCGACAGAATCACCTTTCTTCCAAAATGAATGTCTGGCAAAAAATAGTTAATTTTGTTGCAAGCCGCTCTGAAACCAACCGGCAAATTACTCAAAATGCTTAACTCGCCGAGAAAATCCTCTTTTTTTCGTAAATGAATGTTTGGCAATAAATAGTTAATTTTGATGCAAGCTGCTCTGAAACCAACCAGCAAATTACTGAAAATGCTTAACTCGCCGAGATAATGATTTTTATTCCTATATGAATGTTTGGCAAAAAATAGTAAATTTTGATGCAGCCGGCTCTGAAACCAACCAGCAAATTACTCAAAATGCTTAACTCGCCGAGAAAATCACCCTTTTCCCGAAATGAATGCTTCGCAAAAAATAGTTAATTTCGATGCAAGCCGCTCTGAAACCAACGAGCAAATTACTCAAAATGCTTAACTCGCCGAGAAAATCACTTTTCTTCCAAAATGAATGTCTGGCAAAAAATAGTTAATTTTGTTGCAAGCCGCTCTGAAACCAACCTGCAAATTACTCAAAATGCTTAACTCGCCGAGATAATCATTTTTTTTCCTCAATGAATGTTTGGCAAGTAACAGTTAACTTTAATGCCAGCCGTTCTGAGACCAACCGGCAAATTACTCAAAATGCTTAACTCGCTGAGAGAATCACTTCTTTCCCGAAATGAATGCTTCGCAAAAAATAGTTAATTTTGATGCAGCTGGCTCTGAAACCGAACGGCAAATTACTCAAAATGGTTAACTCGCCGAGAACATCACTTTTTTTCGTAAATGTATGTTTGGCAATAAATAATTAATTTTGATGCAAGCTGCTCTGAAACCCACCAGCAAATTACTCAAAATGCTTAACTCGCGTAGAAAATCACCTTTTTCCCGAAATGAATGCTTCGCAAAATATAGTTAATTTCGATGCAAGCCGCTCTGAAACCAACCACCAAATTACTCAAAATGTTTGGCAAGTAACAGTTAACTTTAATGCCAGCCGTTCTGAGACCAACCGGCAAATTACTCAAAATGCTTAACTCGCTGAGAGAATCACTTTTTTCCCGAAATGAATGCTTCGCAAAAAATAGTTAATTTTGATGCAGACCGCTCTGAAACCAACCGGCAAATTACTCAAAATGCTTAACTCGCCGAGAAAATCACTTTTTTTCGTAAATGAATGTTTGGCAATAAATAGTTAATTTTGATGCAAGCTGCTCTGAAATCAACCAGCAAATTACTCAAAAGGCTCAACTCGCCTAAAAAATCACCTTTTACCCGAAATGAATGCTTCGCAAAAATAGTTAATTTTGATGCAAGCCGCTCTGAAACCAACCAACAAATTACTGAAAATGCTTAACTCGCCGAGAAATTCACTTTTCTTCCAAAATGAATGTCTGGCAAAAAATAGTTAATTTTGTTGCAGGCCGCTCTGAAACCAACCGGCAAATTACTCAAAATGCTTAACTCGCCGCGAAAATCACTTTTTTCCCTAAATGCAAGCTTCACAGAAAATAGTTCATTTAGATGCAAGCCGCACTGAAACCAACCGGCAAATTACTCAAAATACTTAACTCGCCGAGAAAATCACTTTTTTTCCTAAATGAATGTTTGGCAAGTAATAGTTAACTTTAATGCCAGCCGTTCTGAGACCAACCGGCCAATTACTCAAAATGCTTAACTCGCTGAGAGAATCACTTCTTTCCCGAAATGAATGCTTCGCAAAAAATAGTTAATTTTGATGCAGCCGGCTCTGAAACCAACCAGCAAATTACTCAAAATGCTTAACTCGCCGAGATAATCACTTTATTCCCGAAATGAATGCTTCGCAAAAAATAGTTAATTTTGATGCAGCCGGCTCTGAAACCAACCGGTAAATTACTCAAAATGCTTAACTCGCCGAGATAATCATATTTTTCCTAAATGAATGTTTGGCAAGTAACAGTTAACTTTAATGCCAGCCGTTCTGAGACCAACCGGCAAATTACTCAAAATGCTTAACTCGCTGAGAGAATCATTTCTTTCCCGAAATGAATGCTTCGCAAAACATAGTTAATTTTGATGCAAGCCACTCTGAAACCAACCAGCAAATTACTCAAAATGCTTAACTCGCCGACAGAATCACTTTTCTTCCAAAATGAATGTCTGGCAAAAAATAGTTAATTTTGTTGCAAGCAGCTCTGAAACCAACCGGCAAATTACTCAAAATGCTTAACTCGCCGCGAAAATCACTTTTTTCCCTAAATGAAAGCTTCGCAAAAAATAGTTAATTTTCATGCAGCCGGCTCTGAAACCGACCGGCAAATTACTCAAAATGCTTAACTCGCCGAGATAATCACTTTTTTCCCGAAATGAATCCTTCGCTAAAAATAGTTAATTTTGATGCAAGCCGCTCTGAAACCAACCGGCAAATTACTCAAAATGCTTAACTCGCCGAGAAAATCACTTTTTTACGTAAATTAATGTTTGGCAATAAATAGTTAATTTTGATGCAAGCTGCTCTGAAACCAACCACAAATTACTCAAAATGCTTAACTCGCCTAAAAAATCACCTTTTTCCCGAAATGAATGCTTCGCAAAAAATAGTTAATTTTGATGCAAGCCGTTCTGAAACCAACCAGCAAATTACTCAAAATGCTTAACTCGCCGCGAAAATCACTTTTTTCCCTAAATGAAAGCTTCACAGAAAATAGTTCATTTAGATGCAAGCCGCACTGAAACCAACCGGCAAATTACTCAAAATGCTTAACTCGCCGAGAAAATCACTTTTTTTCCTAAATGAATGTTTGGCAAGTAATAGTTAACTTTAATGCCAGCCGTTCTGAGACCAACCGGCCAATTACTCAAAATGCTTAACTCGCTGAGAGAATCACTTCTTTCCCGAAATGAATGCTTCGCAAAAAATAGTTAATTTTGATGCAGCCGCCTTTGAAACCAACCAGCAAATTACTCAAAATGCTTAACTCGCCGAGATAATCACTTCTTTCCCGAAATGAATGCTTCGCAAAACATAGTTAATTTTGATGCAAGCCGCTCTGAAACCAACCAGCAAATTACTCAAAATGCTTAACTCGCCGACAGAATCACTTTTCTTCCAAAATGAATGTCTGGCAAAAAATAGTTAATTTTGTTGCAAGCCGCTCTGAAACCAACCGGCAAATTACTCAAAATTCTTAACTCGCCGAGAAAATCACTTTTTTTCGTAAATTAATGTTTGGCAATAAATAGTTAATTTTGATGCAAGCTGCTCTGAAACCAACCACAAATTACTCAAAATGCTTAACTCGCCTAAAGAATCACCTTTTTCCCGAAATGAATGCTTCGCAAAAAATAGTTAATTTTGATGCAAGCCGCTCTGAAACCAACCAGCAAATTACTCAAAATGCCTCACTCGCCGCGACAATCACTTTTTTCCCTAAATGAAAGCTTCACAGAAAATAGTTCATTTAGATGCAAGCCGCACTGAAACCAACCGGCAAATTACTCAAAATCCTTAACTCGCCGAGAAAATCACTTTTTTTCCTAAATGGATGTTTGGCAAGTAATAGTTAACTTTCATGCCAGCCGTTCTGAGACCAACCGGCCAATTACTCAAAATGCTTAACTCGCTGAGAGAATCACTTCTTTCCCGAAATGAATGCTTCGCAAAAAATAGTTAATTTTGATGCAGCCGGCTCTGAAACCAACCAGCAAATTACTCGAAATGCTTAACTCGCCGAGATAATCACTTTTTTCCCGAAATGAATGCTTCGCAAAAAATAGTTAATTTTGATGCAGCCGGCTCTGAAACCAACCGGCAAATTACTCAAAATGCTTAACTCGCCGAGAAAATCACTTTGTTCCCGAAATGAATGCTTCGCAAAAAATAGTTAATTTTGATGCAAGCCGCTCTGAAACCAACCGGCAAATTACTCAAAATGCTTAACTCGCCGAGATAATCATATTTTTCCTAAATGAATGTTTGGCAAGTAACAGTTAACTTTAATGCCAGCCGTTCTGAGACCAACCGGCAAATTACTCAAAATGCTTAACTCGCTGAGAGAATCACTTCTTTTATCGAAATGAATGCTTCGCAAAACATAGTTAATTTTGATGCAAGCCACTCTGAAACCAACCAGCAAATTACTCAAAATGCCTAACTCGCCGACAGAATCACTTTTCTTCCAAAATGAATGTCTGGCAAAAAATAGTTAATTTTGTTGCAAGCCGCTCTGAAACCAACCGGCAAATTACTCAAAATGCTTAACTCGCCGCGAAAATCACTTTTTTCCCTAAATGAAAGCTTCGCAAAAAATAGTTAATTTTCATGCAGCCGGCTCTGAAACCGATCGGCAAATTACTCAAAATGCTTAACTCGCCGAGATAATCACTTCTTTCCCGAAATGAATGCTTCGCAAAACATAGTTAATTTTGATGCCAGCCGCTCTGAAACCAACCAGCAAATTACTCAAAATGCTTAACTCGCCGACAGAATCATTTTTCTTCCAAAATGAATGTCTGGCAAAAAATAGTTAATTTTGTTGCAAACCGCTCTGAAACCAACCGGCAAATTACTCAAAATACTTAACTCGCCGAGAAAATCCTCTTTTTTTCGTAAATGAATGTTTGGCATTAAATAGTTAATTTTGATGCAAGCTGCTCTGAAACCAACCAGCAAATTACTGAAAATGCTTAACTCGCCGAGATAATGATTTTTATTCCTATATGAATGTTTGGCAAAAAATAGTAAATTTCGATGCAGCCGGCTCTGAAACCAACCAGCAAATTACTCAAAATGCTTAACTCGCCTAGAAAATCACCTTTTTCCCGAAATGAATGCTTCGCAAAATATAGTTAATTTCGATGCAAGCCTCTCTGAAACCAACCAGCAAATTACTCAAACTGCTTAACTCGCCGAGAAAATCACTTTTCTTCCAAAATGAATGTCTGGCAAACAATAGTTTATTTTGTTACAAGCCGCTCTGAAACCAACCGGCAAATTACTCGAAATGCTTAACTCGCCGCGAAAATCACTTTTTTCCCGAAATGAAAGCTTCACAGAAAATAGTTAATTTTGATGCAAGCCGCACTGAAACCAACCAGCAAATTACTCAAAATCCTTAACTCGCCGAGGTATTCACTTTTTTACCGAAATGAATGCTTCGCAAAAAATAGTTAATTTTGATGCAAACCGCTCTGAAACCAATCGGCAAATTACTCAAAATGCTTAACTCGCCGAGAAAATCACTTTTTTTCGTAAATGAATGTTTGGCAAGTAATAGTTAACTTTAATGCCAGCCGTTCTGAGACCAACCTGCAAATTACTCAAAATGCTTAACTCGCCGAGATAATCACTTTTTTTCCCGAAATGAATGCTTCGCTAAAAATAGTTAATTTTGATGCAAGCCGCTCTGAAACCAACCGGCAAATTACTCAAAATGCTTAACTCGCCGAGAAAATCACTTTTTTTCGTAAATTAATGTTTGGCAATAAATAGTTAAGTTTAATGCCAGCCGTTCTGAGACCAACCGGCAAATTACTCAAAATGCTTAACTCGCTGAGAGAATCACTTCTTTCCCGAAATGAATGCTTCGCAAAAAATAGTTAATTTTGATGCAAGCCGCTCTGAAACCAACCGGCAAATTACTCAAAATGCTTAACTCGCCGAGATAATCATATTTTTCCTAAATGAATGTTTGGCAAGTAACAGTTAACTTTAATGCCAGCCGTTCTGAGACCAACCGGCAAATTACTCAAAATGCTTAACTCGCTGAGAGAATCACTTCTTTTATCGAAATGAATGCTTCGCAAAACATAGTTAATTTTGATGCAAGCCACTCTGAAACCAACCAGCAAATTACTCAAAATGCCTAACTCGCCGACAGAATCACTTTTCTTCCAAAATGAATGTCTGGCAAAAAATAGTTAATTTTGTTGCAAGCCGCTCTGAAACCAACCGGCAAATTACTCAAAATGCTTAACTCGCCGCGAAAATCACTTTTTTCCCTAAATGAAAGCTTCGCAAAAAATAGTTAATTTTCATGCAGCCGGCTCTGAAACCGATCGGCAAATTACTCAAAATGCTTAACTCGCCGAGATAATCACTTCTTTCCCGAAATGAATGCTTCGCAAAACATAGTTAATTTTGATGCCAGCCGCTCTGAAACCAACCAGCAAATTACTCAAAATGCTTAACTCGCCGACAGAATCATTTTTCTTCCAAAATGAATGTCTGGCAAAAAATAGTTAATTTTGTTGCAAACCGCTCTGAAACCAACCGGCAAATTACTCAAAATACTTAACTCGCCGAGAAAATCCTCTTTTTTTCGTAAATGAATGTTTGGCATTAAATAGTTAATTTTGATGCAAGCTGCTCTGAAACCAACCAGCAAATTACTGAAAATGCTTAACTCGCCGAGATAATGATTTTTATTCCTATATGAATGTTTGGCAAAAAATAGTAAATTTCGATGCAGCCGGCTCTGAAACCAACCAGCAAATTACTCAAAATGCTTAACTCGCCTAGAAAATCACCTTTTTCCCGAAATGAATGCTTCGCAAAATATAGTTAATTTCGATGCAAGCCTCTCTGAAACCAACCAGCAAATTACTCAAACTGCTTAACTCGCCGAGAAAATCACTTTTCTTCCAAAATGAATGTCTGGCAAAAAATAGTTTATTTTGTTACAAGCCGCTCTGAAACCAACCGGCAAATTACTCGAAATGCTTAACTCGCCGCGAAAATCACTTTTTTCCCGAAATGAAAGCTTCACAGAAAATAGTTAATTTTGATGCAAGCCGCACTGAAACCAACCAGCAAATTACTCAAAATCCTTAACTCGCCGAGGTATTCACTTTTTTACCGAAATGAATGCTTCGCAAAAAATAGTTAATTTTGATGCAAACCGCTCTGAAACCAATCGGCAAATTACTCAAAATGCTTAACTCGCCGAGAAAATCACTTTTTTTCGTAAATGAATGTTTGGCAAGTAATAGTTAACTTTAATGCCAGCCGTTCTGAGACCAACCTGCAAATTACTCAAAATGCTTAACTCGCCGAGATAATCACTTTTTTTCCCGAAATGAATGCTTCGCTAAAAATAGTTAATTTTGATGCAAGCCGCTCTGAAACCAACCGGCAAATTACTCAAAATGCTTAACTCGCCGAGAAAATCACTTTTTTTCGTAAATTAATGTTTGGCAATAAATAGTTAAGTTTAATGCCAGCCGTTCTGAGACCAACCGGCAAATTACTCAAAATGCTTAACTCGCTGAGAGAATCACTTCTTTCCCGAAATGAATGCTTCGCAAAAAATAGTTAATTTTGATGCAAGCCGCTCTGAAACCAACCGGCAAATTACTCAAAATGCTTAACTCGCCGAGATAATCATATTTTTCCTAAATGAATGTTTGGCAAGTAACAGTTAACTTTAATGCCAGCCGTTCTGAGACCAACCGGCAAATTACTCAAAATGCTTAACTCGCTGAGAGAATCACTTCTTTTATCGAAATGAATGCTTCGCAAAACATAGTTAATTTTGATGCAAGCCACTCTGAAACCAACCAGCAAATTACTCAAAATGCTTAACTCGCCGACAGAATCACTTTTCTTCCAAAATGAATGTCTGGCAAAAAATAGTTAATTTTGTTGCAAGCCGCTCTGAAACCAACCGGCAAATTACTCAAAATGTTTAACTCGCCGCGAAAATCACTTTTTTCCCTAAATGAAAGCTTCGCAAAAAATAGTTAATTTTCATGCAGCCGGCTCTGAAACCGACCGGCAAATTACCCAAAATGCTTAACTCGCCGAGATAATCACTTCTTTCCCGAAATGAATGCTTCGCAAAACATAGTTAATTTTGATGCCAGCCGCTCTGAAACCAACCAGCAAATTACTCAAAATGCTTAACTCGCCGACAGAATCACTTTTCTTCCAAAATGAATGTCTGGCAAAAAATAGTTAATTTTGATGCAAGCCGCTCTGAAACCAACCAGCAAATTACTCAAACTGCTTAACTCGCCGAGAAAATCACTTTTCTTCCAAAATGAATGTCTGGCAAAAAATAGTTTATTTTGTTACAAGCCGCTCTGAAACCAACCGGCAAATTACTCGAAATGCTTAACTCGCCGCGAAAATCACTTTTTTCCCTAAATGAAAGCTTCACAGAAAATAGTGAATTTTGATGCAAGCCGCACTGAAACCAACCAGCAAATTACTCAAAATCCTTAACTCGCCGAGATATTCACTTTTTTACCGAAATGAATGCTTCGCAAAAAATAGTTAATTTTAATGCAAACCGCTCTGAAACCAACCGGCAAATTACTCAAAATGCTTAACTCGCCGAGAAAATCACTTTTTTTCGTAAATGAATGTTTGGCAAGTAATAGTTAACTTTAATGCCAGCCGTTCTGAGACCAACCTGCAAATTACTCAAAATGCTTAACTCGCCGAGATAATCACTTTTTTTCCCGAAATGAATGCTTCGCTAAAAATAGTTAATTTTGATGCAAGCCGCTCTGAAACCAACCGGCAAATTACTCAAAATGCTTCACTCGCCGCGACAATCACTTTTTTCCCTAAATGAATGTTTGGCAAGTAATAGTTAAGTTTAATGCCAGCCGTTCTGAGACCAACCGGCAAATTACTCAAAATGCTTAACTCGCTGAGAGAATCACTTCTTTTATCGAAATGAATGCTTCGCAAAACATAGTTAATTTTGATGCAAGCCACTCTGAAACCAACCAGCAAATTACTCAAAATGCTTAACTCGCCGACAGAATCACTTTTCTTCCAAAATGAATGTCTGGCAAAAAATAGTTAATTTTGTTGCAAGCCGCTCTGAAACCAACCGGCAAATTACTCAAAATGCTTAACTCGCCGCGAAAATCACTTCTTTCCCGAAATGAATGCTTCGCAAAACACAGTTAATTTTGATGCAAGCCGCTCTGAAACCAACCAGCAAATTACTCAAAATGCTTAACTCGCCGACAGAATCACTTTTCTTCCAAAATGAATGTCTGGCAAAAAATAGTTAATTTAGTTGCAAGCCGCTCTGAAACCAACCGGCAAATTACTCAAAATGCTTAACTCGCCGCGAAAATCACTTTTTTCCCTCAATGAAAGCTTCGCAAAAAATAGTTAATTGTCATGCAGCCGGCTCTGAAACCGACCGGCAAATTACTGAAAATGCTTAACTCGCCGAGATAATCACTTCTTTCCCGAAATGAATGCTTCGCAAAACATAGTTAATTTTGATGCCAGCCGCTCTGAAACCAACCAGCAAATTACTCAAAATGCTTAACTCGCCGACAGAATCACTTTTCTTCCAAAATGAATGTCTGGCAAAAAATAGTTAATTTTGATGCAAGCCGCTCTGAAACCAACCAGCAAATTACTCAAACTGCTTAACTCGCCGAGAAAATCACTTTTCTTCCAAAATGAATGTCTGGCAAAAAATAGTTTATTTTGTTACAAGCCGCTCTGAAACCAACCGGCAAATTACTCGAAATGCTTAACTCGCCGCGAAAATCACTTTTTTCCCTAAATGAAAGCTTCACAGAAAATAGTTAATTTTGATGCAAGCCGCACTGAAACCAACCAGCAAATTACTCAAAATCCTTAACTCGCCGAGATATTCACTTTTTTACCGAAATGAATGCTTCGCAAAAAATAGTTAATTTTGATGCAAACCGCTCTGAAACCAACCGGCAAATTACTCAAAATGCTTAACTCGCCGAGAAAATCACTTTTTTTCGTAAATGAATGTTTGGCAAGTAATAGTTAACTTTAATGCCAGCCGTTCTGAGACCAACCTGCAAATTACTCAAAATGCTTAACTCGCCGAGATAATCACTTTTTTTCCCGAAATGAATGCTTCGCAAAAAATAGTTAATTTTGATGCAAGCCGCTCTGAAACCAACCAGCAAATTACTCAAAATGCTTCACTCGCCGCGACAATCACTTTTTTCCCTAAATGAATGTTTGGCAAGTAATAGTTAAGTTTAATGCCAGCCGTTCTGAGACCAACCGGCAAATTACTCAAAATGCTTAACTCGCTGAGCGAATCACTTCTTTCCCGAAATGAATGCTTCGCAAAAAATAGTTAATTTTGATGCAAGCCGCTCTGAAACCAACCGGCAAATTACTCAAAATGCTTAACTCGCCGAGATAATCATATTTTTCCTAAATGAATGTTTGGCAAGTAACAGTTAACTTTAATGCCAGCCGTTCTGAGACCAACCGGCAAATTACTCAAAATGCTTAACTCGCTGAGAGAATCACTTCTTTTATCGAAATGAATGCTTCGCAAAACATAGTTAATTTTGATGCAAGCCACTCTGAAACCAACCAGCAAATTACTCAAAATGCTTAACTCGCCGACAGAATCACTTTTCTTCCAAAATGAATGTCTGGCAAAAAATAGTTAATTTTGTTGCAAGCCGCTCTGAAACCAACCGGCAAATTACTCAAAATGCTTAACTCGCCGCGAAAATCACTTCTTTCCCGAAATGAATGCTTCGCAAAACACAGTTAATTTTGATGCAAGCCGCTCTGAAACCAACCAGCAAATTACACAAAATGCTTAACTCGCCGACAGAATCACTTTTCTTCCAAAATGAATGTCTGGCAAATAATAGTTAATTTTGTTACAAGCCGCTCTGAAACCAACCGGCAAATTACTCAAAATGCTTAACTCGCCGATAAAATCCTCTTTTTTTCGTAAATGAATGTTTGGCAATAAATAGTTAATTTTGATGCAAGCTGCTCTGAAACCAACCAGCAAATTACTGAAAATGCTTAACTCGCCGAGATAATGATTTTTATTCCTATATGAATGTTTGGCAAAAAATAGTAAATTTTGATGCAGCCGGCTCTGAAACCAACCAGCAAATTACTCAAAATGCTTAACTCGCCGAGAAAATCACCTTTTTCCCGAACTGAATGCTTCGCAAAAAGTAGTTAACTTTGATGCAAGCCGCTCTGAAACGAACCGGCAAATTACTCAAAATGCTTAACTCGCCGAGATAATCATTTTTTTCCCTAAATGAATGTTTGGCAAGTAACAGTTAACTTTAATGCCAGCCGTTCTGAGACCAACCGGCAAATTACTCAAAATGCTTCACTCGCCGCGACAATCACTTTTTTCCCTAAATGAATGTTTGGCAAGTAATAGTTAAGTTTAATGCCAGCCGTTCTGAGACCAACCGGCAAATTACTCAAAATGCTTAACTCGCTGAGCGAATCACTTCTTTCCCGAAATGAATGCTTCGCAAAAAATAGTTAATTTTGATGCAAGCCGCTCTGAAACCAACCGGCAAATTACTCAAAATGCTTAACTCGCCGAGATAATCATATTTTTCCTAAATGAATGTTTGGCAAGTAACAGTTAACTTTAATGCCAGCCGTTCTGAGACCAACCGGCAAATTACTCAAAATGCTTAACTCGCTGAGAGAATCACTTCTTTTATCGAAATGAATGCTTCGCAAAACATAGTTAATTTTGATGCAAGCCACTCTGAAACCAACCAGCAAATTACTCAAAATGCTTAACTCGCCGACAGAATCACTTTTCTTCCAAAATGAATGTCTGGCAAAAAATAGTTAATTTTGTTGCAAGCCGCTCTGAAACCAACCGGCAAATTACTCAAAATGCTTAACTCGCCGCGAAAATCACTTCTTTCCCGAAATGAATGCTTCGCAAAACACAGTTAATTTTGATGCAAGCCGCTCTGAAACCAACCAGCAAATTACACAAAATGCTTAACTCGCCGACAGAATCACTTTTCTTCCAAAATGAATGTCTGGCAAATAATAGTTAATTTTGTTACAAGCCGCTCTGAAACCAACCGGCAAATTACTCAAAATGCTTAACTCGCCGATAAAATCCTCTTTTTTTCGTAAATGAATGTTTGGCAATAAATAGTTAATTTTGATGCAAGCTGCTCTGAAACCAACCAGCAAATTACTGAAAATGCTTAACTCGCCGAGATAATGATTTTTATTCCTATATGAATGTTTGGCAAAAAATAGTAAATTTTGATGCAGCCGGCTCTGAAACCAACCAGCAAATTACTCAAAATGCTTAACTCGCCGAGAAAATCACCTTTTTCCCGAACTGAATGCTTCGCAAAAAGTAGTTAACTTTGATGCAAGCCGCTCTGAAACGAACCGGCAAATTACTCAAAATGCTTAACTCGCCGAGATAATCATTTTTTTCCCTAAATGAATGTTTGGCAAGTAACAGTTAACTTTAATGCCAGCCGTTCTGAGACCAACCGGCAAATTACTCAAAATGCTTAACTCGCTGGGAGAATCACTTCTTTCCCGAAATGAATGCTTCGCAAAAAATAGTTAATTTTGATGCAGCCGGCTCTGAAACCAACCAGCAAATTACTCAAAATGCTTAACTCGCGTAGAAAATCACCTTTTTCCCGAAATGAATGCTTCGCAAAATATAGTTAGTTTCGATGCAAGCCGCTCTGAAACCAACCAGCAAATTACTCAAACTGCTTAACTCGCCGAGAAAATCACTTTTCTTCCAAAATGAATGTCTGGCAAAAAATAGTTTATTTTGTTGCAAGCCGCTCTGAAACCAACCGGCAAATTACTCGAAATGCTTAACTCGCCGCGAAAATCACTTTTTTCCCTAAATGAAAGCTTCACAGAAAATAGTTAATTTTGATGCAAGCCGCACTGAAACCAACCAGCAAATTACTCAAAATCCTTAACTCGCCGAGATAATCACTTTTTTACCGAAATGAATGCTTCGCAAAAAATAGTTAATTTTGATGCAAACCGCTCTGAAACCAACCGACAAATTACTCAAAATGCTGAACTCGCCGAGATAATCACTTTTTTTCCCGAAATGACTGCTTCGCTAAAAATAGTTAATTTTGATGCAAGCCGCTCTGAAACCAACCGGCAAATTACTCAAAATGCTTAACTCGCCGAGAAAATCACTTTTTTCCCGAAATGACTGCTTCGCTAAAAATAGTTAATTTTGATGCAAGCCGCTCTGAAACCAACCGGCAAATTACTCAAAATGCTTAACTCGCCGAGAAAATCACTTTTTTTCGTAAATGAATGTTTGTCAAGTAATAGTTAACTTTAATGCCAGCCGTTCTGAGACCAACCTGCAAATTACTCAAAATGCTTAACTCGCCTAAAGAATCACCTTTTCCCCGAAATGAATGCTTCGCAAAAAATAGTTAATTTTGATGCAAGCCGCTCTGAAACCAACCAGCAAATTACTCAAAATGCTTCACTCGCCGCGACAATCACTTTTTTCCCTAAATGAAAGCTTCACAGAAAATAGTTCATTTAGATGCAAGCCGCACTGAAACCAACCGGCAAATTACTCAAAATCCTTAACTCGCCGAGAAAATCACTTTTTTTCCTAAATGAATGCTTCGCAAAAAATAGTTAATTTTGATGCAGCCGGCTCTGAAACCAACCAGCAAATTACTCGAAATGCTTAACTCGCCGAGATAATCACTTCTTTCCCGAAATGAATGCTTCGCAAAAAATAGTTAATTGTCATGCAGCCGGCTCTGAAACCGACCGGCAAATTACTCAAAATGCTTAACTCGCCGAGATAATCACTTCTTTCCCGAAATGAATGCTTCGCAAAACATAGTTAATTTTGATGCCAGCCGCTCTGAAACCAACCAGCAAATTACTCAAAATGCTTAACTCGCCGACAGAATCACTTTTCTTCCAAAACGAATGTCTGGCAAAAAATAGTTAATTTTGATGCAAGCCGCTCTGAAACCAACCAGCAAATTACTCAAACTGCTTAACTCGCCGAGAAAATCACTTTTCTTCCAAAATGAATGTCTGGCAAAAAATAGTTTATTTTGTTACAAGCCGCTCTGAAACCAACCGGCAAATTACTCGAAATGCTTAACTCGCCGCGAAAATCACTTTTTTCCCTAAATGAAAGCTTCACAGAAAATAGTTAATTTTGATGCAAGCCGCACTGAAACCAACCAGCAAATTACTCAAAATCCTTAACTCGCCGAGATATTCACTTTTTTACCGAAATGAATGCTTCGCAAAAAATAGTTAATTTTAATGCAAACCGCTCTGAAACCAACCGGCAAATTACTCAAAATGCTTAACTCGCCGAGAAAATCACTTTTTTTCGTAAATGAATGTTTGGCAAGTAATAGTTAACTTTAATGCCAGCCGTTCTGAGACCAACCTGCAAATTACTCAAAATGCTTAACTCGCCGAGATAATCACTTTTTTTCCCGAAATGAATGCTTCGCTAAAAATAGTTAATTTTCATGCAAGCCGCTCTGAAACCAACCGGCAAATTACTCAAAATGCTTCACTCGCCGCGACAATCACTTTTTTCCCTAAATGAATGTTTGGCAAGTAATAGTTAAGTTTAATGCCAGCCGTTCTGAGACCAACCGGCAAATTACTCAAAATGCTTAACTCGCTGAGAGAATCACTTCTTTCCCGAAATGAATGCTTCGCAAAAAATAGTTAATTTTGATGCAAGCCGCTCTGAAACCAACCGGCAAATTACTCAAAATGCTTAACTCGCCGAGATAATCATATTTTTCCTAAATGAATGTTTGGCAAGTAACAGTTAACTTTAATGCCAGCCGTTCTGAGACCAACCGGCAAATTACTCAAAATGCTTAACTCGCTGAGAGAATCACTTCTTTTATCGAAATGAATGCTTCGCAAAACATAGTTAATTTTGATGCAAGCCACTCTGAAACCAACCAGCAAATTACTCAAAATGCATAACTCGCCGACAGAATCACTTTTCTTCCAAAATGAATGTCTGGCAAAAAATAGTTAATTTTGTTGCAAGCCGCTCTGAAACCAACCGGCAAATTACTCAAAATGCTTAACTCGCCGCGAAAATCACTTCTTTCCCGAAATGAATGCTTCGCAAAACACAGTTAATTTTGATGCAAGCCGCTCTGAAACCAACCAGCAAATTACTCAAAATGCTTAACTCGCCGACAGAATCACTTTTCTTCCAAAATGAATGTCTGGCAAAAAATAGTTAATTTAGTGGCAAGCCGCTCTGAAACCAACCGGCAAATTACTCAAAATGCTTAACTCGCCGCGAAAATCACTTTTTTTCCCTCAATGAAAGCTTCGCAAAAAATAATTAATTGTCATGCAGCCGGCTCTGAAACCGACCGGCAAATTACTGAAAATGCTTAACTCGCCGAGATAATCACTTCTTTCCCGAAATGAATGCTTCGCAAAACATAGTTAATTTTGATGCCAGCCGCTCTGAAACCAACCAGCAAATTACTCAAAATGCTTAACTCGCCGACAGAATCACTTTTCTTCCAAAATGAATGTCTGGCAAAAAATAGTTAATTTTGATGCAAGCCGCTCTGAAACCAACCAGCAAATTACTCAAACTGCTTAACTCGCCGAGAAAATCACTTTTCTTCCAAAATGAATGTCTGGCAAACAATAGTTTATTTTGTTACAAGCCGCTCTGAAACCAACCGGCAAATTACTCGAAATGCTTAACTCGCCGCGAAAATCACTTTTTTCCCTAAATGAAAGCTTCACAGAAAATAGTTAATTTTGATGCAAGCCGCACTGAAACCAACCAGCAAATTACTCAAAATCCTTAACTCGCCGAGATATTCACTTTTTTACCGAAATGAATGCTTCGCAAAAAATAGTTAATTTTGATGCAAACCGCTCTGAAACCAACCGGCAAATTACTCAAAATGCTTAACTCGCCGAGAAAATCACTTTTTTTCGTAAATGAATGTTTGGCAAGTAATAGTTAACTTTAATGCCAGCCGTTCTGAGACCAACCTGCAAATTACTCAAAATGCTTAACTCGTCGAGATAATCACTTTTTTTCCCGAAATGAATGCTTCGCAAAAAATAGTTAATTTTGATGCAAGCTGCTCTGAAACCAACCACAAATTACTCAAAATGCTTAACTCGCCTAAAAAATCACCTTTTTCCCGAAATGAATGCTTCGCAAAAAATAGTTAATTTTGATGCAAGCCGTTCTGAAACCAACCAGCAAATTACTCAAAATGCTTAACTCGCCGCGAAAATCACTTTTTTCCCTAAATGAAAGCTTCACAGAAAATAGTTCATTTAGATGCAAGCCGCACTGAAACCAACCGGCAAATTACTCAAAATGCTTAACTCGCCGAGAAAATCACTTTTTTTCCTAAATGAATGTTTGGCAAGTAATAGTTAACTTTAATGCCAGCCGTTCTGAGACCAACCGGCCAATTACTCAAAATGCTTAACTCGCTGAGAGAATCACTTCTTTCCCGAAATGAATGCTTCGCAAAAAATAGTTAATTTTGATGCAGCCGCCTTTGAAACCAACCAGCAAATTACTCAAAATGCTTAACTCGCCGAGATAATCACTTCTTTCCCGAAATGAATGCTTCGCAAAACATAGTTAATTTTGATGCAAGCCGCTCTGAAACCAACCAGCAAATTACTCAAAATGCTTAACTCGCCGACAGAATCACTTTTCTTCCAAAATGAATGTCTGGCAAAAAATAGTTAATTTTGTTGCAAGCCGCTCTGAAACCAACCGGCAAATTACTCAAAATTCTTAACTCGCCGAGAAAATCACTTTTTTTCGTAAATTAATGTTTGGCAATAAATAGTTAATTTTGATGCAAGCTGCTCTGAAACCAACCACAAATTACTCAAAATGCTTAACTCGCCTAAAGAATCACCTTTTTCCCGAAATGAATGCTTCGCAAAAAATAGTTAATTTTGATGCAAGCCGCTCTGAAACCAACCAGCAAATTACTCAAAATGCCTCACTCGCCGCGACAATCACTTTTTTCCCTAAATGAAAGCTTCACAGAAAATAGTTCATTTAGATGCAAGCCGCACTGAAACCAACCGGCAAATTACTCAAAATCCTTAACTCGCCGAGAAAATCACTTTTTTTCCTAAATGGATGTTTGGCAAGTAATAGTTAACTTTCATGCCAGCCGTTCTGAGACCAACCGGCCAATTACTCAAAATGCTTAACTCGCTGAGAGAATCACTTCTTTCCCGAAATGAATGCTTCGCAAAAAATAGTTAATTTTGATGCAGCCGGCTCTGAAACCAACCAGCAAATTACTCGAAATGCTTAACTCGCCGAGATAATCACTTTTTTCCCGAAATGAATGCTTCGCAAAAAATAGTTAATTTTGATGCAGCCGGCTCTGAAACCAACCGGCAAATTACTCAAAATGCTTAACTCGCCGAGAAAATCACTTTGTTCCCGAAATGAATGCTTCGCAAAAAATAGTTAATTTTGATGCAAGCCGCTCTGAAACCAACCGGCAAATTACTCAAAATGCTTAACTCGCCGAGATAATCATATTTTTCCTAAATGAATGTTTGGCAAGTAACAGTTAACTTTAATGCCAGCCGTTCTGAGACCAACCGGCAAATTACTCAAAATGCTTAACTCGCTGAGAGAATCACTTCTTTTATCGAAATGAATGCTTCGCAAAACATAGTTAATTTTGATGCAAGCCACTCTGAAACCAACCAGCAAATTACTCAAAATGCCTAACTCGCCGACAGAATCACTTTTCTTCCAAAATGAATGTCTGGCAAAAAATAGTTAATTTTGTTGCAAGCCGCTCTGAAACCAACCGGCAAATTACTCAAAATGCTTAACTCGCCGCGAAAATCACTTTTTTCCCTAAATGAAAGCTTCGCAAAAAATAGTTAATTTTCATGCAGCCGGCTCTGAAACCGATCGGCAAATTACTCAAAATGCTTAACTCGCCGAGATAATCACTTCTTTCCCGAAATGAATGCTTCGCAAAACATAGTTAATTTTGATGCCAGCCGCTCTGAAACCAACCAGCAAATTACTCAAAATGCTTAACTCGCCGACAGAATCACTTTTCTTCCAAAATGAATGTCTGGCAAAAAATAGTTAATTTTGTTGCAAGCCGCTCTGAAACCAACCGGCAAATTACTCAAAATACTTAACTCGCCGAGAAAATCACTTTTTTTCCTAAATGGATGTTTGGCAAGTAATAGTTAACTTTCATGCCAGCCGTTCTGAGACCAACCGGCCAATTACTCAAAATGCTTAACTCGCTGAGAGAATCACTTCTTTCCCGAAATGAATGCTTCGCAAAAAATAGTTAATTTTGATGCAGCCGGCTCTGAAACCAACCAGCAAATTACTCGAAATGCTTAACTCGCCGAGATAATCACTTTTTTCCCGAAATGAATGCTTCGCAAAAAATAGTTAATTTTCATGCAGCCGGCTCTGAAACCAACCGGCAAATTACTCAAAATGCTTAACTCGCCGAGAAAATCACTTTGTTCCCGAAATGAATGCTTCGCAAAAAATAGTTAATTTTGATGCAAGCCGCTCTGAAACCAACCGGCAAATTACTCAAAATGCTTAACTGGCCGAGATAATCATATTTTTCCTAAATGAATGTTTGGCAAGTAACAGTTAACTTTAATGCCAGCCGTTCTGAGACCAACCGGCAAATTACTCAAAATGCTTAACTCGCTGAGAGAATCACTTCTTTTATCGAAATGAATGCTTCGCAAAACATAGTTAATTTTGATGCAAGCCACTCTGAAACCAACCAGCAAATTACTCAAAATGCCTAACTCGCCGACAGAATCACTTTTCTTCCAAAATGAATGTCTGGCAAAAAATAGTTAATTTTGTTGCAAGCCGCTCTGAAACCAACCGGCAAATTACTCAAAATGCTTAACTCGCCGCGAAAATCACTTTTTTCCCTAAATGAAAGCTTCGCAAAAAATAGTTAATTTTCATGCAGCCGGCTCTGAAACCGATCGGCAAATTACTCAAAATGCTTAACTCGCCGAGATAATCACTTCTTTCCCGAAATGAATGCTTCGCAAAACATAGTTAATTTTGATGCCAGCCGCTCTGAAACCAACCAGCAAATTACTCAAAATGCTTAACTCGCCGACAGAATCACTTTTCTTCCAAAATGAATGTCTGGCAAAAAATAGTTAATTTTGTTGCAAGCCGCTCTGAAACCAACCGGCAAATTACTCAAAATACTTAACTCGCCGAGAAAATCCTCTTTTTTTCGTAAATGAATGTTTGGCATTAAATAGTTAATTTTGATGCAAGCTGCTCTGAAACCAACCAGCAAATTACTGAAAATGCTTAACTCGCCGAGATAATGATTTTTATTCCTATATGAATGTTTGGCAAAAAATAGTAAATTTCGATGCAGCCGGCTCTGAAACCAACCAGCAAATTACTCAAAATGCTTAACTCGCCTAGAAAATCACCTTTTTCCCGAAATGAATGCTTCGCAAAATATAGTTAATTTCGATGCAAGCCTCTCTGAAACCAACCAGCAAATTACTCAAACTGCTTAACTCGCCGAGAAAATCACTTTTCTTCCAAAATGAATGTCTGGCAAAAAATAGTTTATTTTGTTACAAGCCGCTCTGAAACCAACCGGCAAATTACTCGAAATGCTTAACTCGCCGCGAAAATCACTTTTTTCCCTAAATGAAAGCTTCACAGAAAATAGTTAATTTTGATGCAAGCCGCACTGAAACCAACCAGCAAATTACTCAAAATCCTTAACTCGCCGAGGTATTCACTTTTTTACCGAAATGAATGCTTCGCAAAAAATAGTTAATTTTGATGCAAACCGCTCTGAAACCAATCGGCAAATTACTCAAAATGCTTAACTCGCCGAGAAAATCACTTTTTTTCGTAAATGAATGTTTGGCAAGTAATAGTTAACTTTAATGCCAGCCGTTCTGAGACCAACCTGCAAATTACTCAAAATGCTTAACTCGCCGAGATAATCACTTTTTTTCCCGAAATGAATGCTTCGCTAAAAATAGTTAATTTTGATGCAAGCCGCTCTGAAACCAACCGGCAAATTACTCAAAATGCTTAACTCGCCGAGAAAATCACTTTTTTTCGTAAATTAATGTTTGGCAATAAATAGTTAAGTTTAATGCCAGCCGTTCTGAGACCAACCGGCAAATTACTCAAAATGCTTAACTCGCTGAGAGAATCACTTCTTTCCCGAAATGAATGCTTCGCAAAAAATAGTTAATTTTGATGCAAGCCGCTCTGAAACCAACCGGCAAATTACTCAAAATGCTTAACTCGCCGAGATAATCATATTTTTCCTAAATGAATGTTTGGCAAGTAACAGTTAACTTTAATGCCAGCCGTTCTGAGACCAACCGGCAAATTACTCAAAATGCTTAACTCGCTGAGAGAATCACTTCTTTTATCGAAATGAATGCTTCGCAAAACATAGTTAATTTTGATGCAAGCCACTCTGAAACCAACCAGCAAATTACTCAAAATGCTTAACTCGCCGACAGAATCACTTTTCTTCCAAAATGAATGTCTGGCAAAAAATAGTTAATTTTGTTGCAAGCCGCTCTGAAACCAACCGGCAAATTACTCAAAATGCTTAACTCGCCGCGAAAATCACTTTTTTCCCTAAATGAAAGCTTCGCAAAAAATAGTTAATTTTCATGCAGCCGGCTCTGAAACCGACCGGCAAATTACCCAAAATGCTTAACTCGCCGAGATAATCACTTCTTTCCCGAAATGAATGCTTCGCAAAAAATAGTTAATTGTCATGCAGCCGGCTCTGAAACCGACCGGCAAATTACTCAAAATGCTTAACTCGCCGAGATAATCACTTCTTTCCCGAAATGAATGCTTCGCAAAACATAGTTAATTTTGATGCCAGCCGCTCTGAAACCAACCAGCAAATTACTCAAAATGCTTAACTCGCCGACAGAATCACTTTTCTTCCAAAATGAATGTCTGGCAAAAAATAGTTAATTTTGATGCAAGCCGCTCTGAAACCAACCAGCAAATTACTCAAACTGCTTAACTCGCCGAGAAAATCACTTTTCTTCCAAAATGAATGTCTGGCAAAAAATAGTTTATTTTGTTACAAGCCGCTCTGAAACCAACCGGCAAATTACTCGAAATGCTTAACTCGCCGCGAAAATCACTTTTTTCCCTAAATGAAAGCTTCACAGAAAATAGTTAATTTTGATGCAAGCCGCACTGAAACCAACCAGCAAATTACTCAAAATCCTTAACTCGCCGAGATATTCACTTTTTTACCGAAATGAATGCTTCGCAAAAAATAGTTAATTTTAATGCAAACCGCTCTGAAACCAACCGGCAAATTACTCAAAATGCTTAACTCGCCGAGAAAATCACTTTTTTTCGTAAATGAATGTTTGGCAAGTAATAGTTAACTTTAATGCCAGCCGTTCTGAGACCAACCTGCAAATTACTCAAAATGCTTAACTCGCCGAGATAATCACTTTTTTTCCCGAAATGAATGCTTCGCTAAAAATAGTTAATTTTGATGCAAGCCGCTCTGAAACCAACCGGCAAATTACTCAAAATGCTTCACTCGCCGCGACAATCACTTTTTTCCCTAAATGAATGTTTGGCAAGTAATAGTTAAGTTTAATGCCAGCCGTTCTGAGACCAACCGGCAAATTACTCAAAATGCTTAACTCGCTGAGAGAATCACTTCTTTCCCGAAATGAATGCTTCGCAAAAAATAGTTAATTTTGATGCAAGCCGCTCTGAAACCAACCGGCAAATTACTCAAAATGCTTAACTCGCCGAGATAATCATATTTTTCCTAAATGAATGTTTGGCAAGTAACAGTTAACTTTAATGCCAGCCGTTCTGAGACCAACCGGCAAATTACTCAAAATGCTTAACTCGCTGAGAGAATCACTTCTTTTATCGAAATGAATGCTTCGCAAAACATAGTTAATTTTGATGCAAGCCACTCTGAAACCAACCAGCAAATTACTCAAAATGCTTAACTCGCCGACAGAATCACTTTTCTTCCAAAATGAATGTCTGGCAAAAAATAGTTAATTTTGTTGCAAGCCGCTCTGAAACCAACCGGCAAATTACTCAAAATGCTTAACTCGCCGCGAAAATCACTTCTTTCCCGAAATGAATGCTTCGCAAAACACAGTTAATTTTGATGCAAGCCGCTCTGAAACCAACCAGCAAATTACTCAAAATGCTTAACTCGCCGACAGAATCACTTTTCTTCCAAAATGAATGTCTGGCAAAAAATAGTTAATTTAGTTGCAAGCCGCTCTGAAACCAACCGGCAAATTACTCAAAATGCTTAACTCGCCGCGAAAATCACTTTTTTCCCTCAATGAAAGCTTCGCAAAAAATAGTTAATTGTCATGCAGCCGGCTCTGAAACCGACCGGCAAATTACTGAAAATGCTTAACTCGCCGAGATAATCACTTCTTTCCCGAAATGAATGCTTCGCAAAACATAGTTAATTTTGATGCCAGCCGCTCTGAAACCAACCAGCAAATTACTCAAAATGCTTAACTCGCCGACAGAATCACTTTTCTTCCAAAATGAATGTCTGGCAAAAAATAGTTAATTTTGATGCAAGCCGCTCTGAAACCAACCAGCAAATTACTCAAACTGCTTAACTCGCCGAGAAAATCACTTTTCTTCCAAAATGAATGTCTGGCAAAAAATAGTTTATTTTGTTACAAGCCGCTCTGAAACCAACCGGCAAATTACTCGAAATGCTTAACTCGCCGCGAAAATCACTTTTTTCCCTAAATGAAAGCTTCACAGAAAATAGTTAATTTTGATGCAAGCCGCACTGAAACCAACCAGCAAATTACTCAAAATCCTTAACTCGCCGAGATATTCACTTTTTTACCGAAATGAATGCTTCGCAAAAAATAGTTAATTTTGATGCAAACCGCTCTGAAACCAACCGGCAAATTACTCAAAATGCTTAACTCGCCGAGAAAATCACTTTTTTTCGTAAATGAATGTTTGGCAAGTAATAGTTAACTTTAATGCCAGCCGTTCTGAGACCAACCTGCAAATTACTCAAAATGCTTAACTCGCCGAGATAATCACTTTTTTTCCCGAAATGAATGCTTCGCAAAAAATAGTTAATTTTGATGCAAGCCGCTCTGAAACCAACCAGCAAATTACTCAAAATGCTTCACTCGCCGCGACAATCACTTTTTTCCCTAAATGAATGTTTGGCAAGTAATAGTTAAGTTTAATGCCAGCCGTTCTGAGACCAACCGGCAAATTACTCAAAATGCTTAACTCGCTGAGCGAATCACTTCTTTCCCGAAATGAATGCTTCGCAAAAAATAGTTAATTTTGATGCAAGCCGCTCTGAAACCAACCGGCAAATTACTCAAAATGCTTAACTCGCCGAGATAATCATATTTTTCCTAAATGAATGTTTGGCAAGTAACAGTTAACTTTAATGCCAGCCGTTCTGAGACCAACCGGCAAATTACTCAAAATGCTTAACTCGCTGAGAGAATCACTTCTTTTATCGAAATGAATGCTTCGCAAAACATAGTTAATTTTGATGCAAGCCACTCTGAAACCAACCAGCAAATTACTCAAAATGCTTAACTCGCCGACAGAATCACTTTTCTTCCAAAATGAATGTCTGGCAAAAAATAGTTAATTTTGTTGCAAGCCGCTCTGAAACCAACCGGCAAATTACTCAAAATGCTTAACTCGCCGCGAAAATCACTTCTTTCCCGAAATGAATGCTTCGCAAAACACAGTTAATTTTGATGCAAGCCGCTCTGAAACCAACCAGCAAATTACACAAAATGCTTAACTCGCCGACAGAATCACTTTTCTTCCAAAATGAATGTCTGGCAAATAATAGTTAATTTTGTTACAAGCCGCTCTGAAACCAACCGGCAAATTACTCAAAATGCTTAACTCGCCGATAAAATCCTCTTTTTTTCGTAAATGAATGTTTGGCAATAAATAGTTAATTTTGATGCAAGCTGCTCTGAAACCAACCAGCAAATTACTGAAAATGCTTAACTCGCCGAGATAATGATTTTTATTCCTATATGAATGTTTGGCAAAAAATAGTAAATTTTGATGCAGCCGGCTCTGAAACCAACCAGCAAATTACTCAAAATGCTTAACTCGCCGAGAAAATCACCTTTTTCCCGAACTGAATGCTTCGCAAAAAGTAGTTAACTTTGATGCAAGCCGCTCTGAAACGAACCGGCAAATTACTCAAAATGCTTAACTCGCCGAGATAATCATTTTTTTCCCTAAATGAATGTTTGGCAAGTAACAGTTAACTTTAATGCCAGCCGTTCTGAGACCAACCGGCAAATTACTCAAAATGCTTAACTCGCTGGGAGAATCACTTCTTTCCCGAAATGAATGCTTCGCAAAAAATAGTTAATTTTGATGCAGCCGGCTCTGAAACCAACCAGCAAATTACTCAAAATGCTTAACTCGCGTAGAAAATCACCTTTTTCCCGAAATGAATGCTTCGCAAAATATAGTTAGTTTCGATGCAAGCCGCTCTGAAACCAACCAGCAAATTACTCAAACTGCTTAACTCGCCGAGAAAATCACTTTTCTTCCAAAATGAATGTCTGGCAAAAAATAGTTTATTTTGTTGCAAGCCGCTCTGAAACCAACCGGCAAATTACTCGAAATGCTTAACTCGCCGCGAAAATCACTTTTTTCCCTAAATGAAAGCTTCACAGAAAATAGTTAATTTTGATGCAAGCCGCACTGAAACCAACCAGCAAATTACTCAAAATCCTTAACTCGCCGAGATAATCACTTTTTTACCGAAATGAATGCTTCGCAAAAAATAGTTAATTTTGATGCAAACCGCTCTGAAACCAACCGACAAATTACTCAAAATGCTGAACTCGCCGAGATAATCACTTTTTTTCCCGAAATGACTGCTTCGCTAAAAATAGTTAATTTTGATGCAAGCCGCTCTGAAACCAACCGGCAAATTACTCAAAATGCTTAACTCGCCGAGAAAATCACTTTTTTCCCGAAATGACTGCTTCGCTAAAAATAGTTAATTTTGATGCAAGCCGCTCTGAAACCAACCGGCAAATTACTCAAAATGCTTAACTCGCCGAGAAAATCACTTTTTTTCGTAAATGAATGTTTGGCAAGTAATAGTTAACTTTAATGCCAGCCGTTCTGAGACCAACCTGCAAATTACTCAAAATGCTTAACTCGCCTAAAGAATCACCTTTTCCCCGAAATGAATGCTTCGCAAAAAATAGTTAATTTTGATGCAAGCCGCTCTGAAACCAACCAGCAAATTACTCAAAATGCTTCACTCGCCGCGACAATCACTTTTTTCCCTAAATGAAAGCTTCACAGAAAATAGTTCATTTAGATGCAAGCCGCACTGAAACCAACCGGCAAATTACTCAAAATCCTTAACTCGCCGAGAAAATCACTTTTTTTCCTAAATGAATGTTTGGCAAATAATAGTTAACTTTAATGCCAGCCGTTCTGAGACCAACCGGCGAATTACTCAAAATGCTTAACTCGCTGAGAGAATCACTTCTTTCCCGAAATGAATGCTTCGCAAAAAATAGTTAATTTTGATGCAGCCGGCTCTGAAACCAACCAGCAAATTACTCGAAATGCTTAACTCGCCGAGATAATCACTTCTTTCCCGAAATGAATGCTTCGCAAAAAATAGTTAATTGTCATGCAGCCGGCTCTGAAACCGACCGGCAAATTACTCAAAATGCTTAACTCGCCGAGATAATCACTTCTTTCCCGAAATGAATGCTTCGCAAAACATAGTTAATTTTGATGCCAGCCGCTCTGAAACCAACCAGCAAATTACTCAAAATGCTTAACTCGCCGACAGAATCACTTTTCTTCCAAAATGAATGTCTGGCAAAAAATAGTTAATTTTGATGCAAGCCGCTCTGAAACCAACCAGCAAATTACTCAAACTGCTTAACTCGCCGAGAAAATCACTTTTCTTCCAAAATGAATGTCTGGCAAAAAATAGTTTATTTTGTTACAAGCCGCTCTGAAACCAACCGGCAAATTACTCGAAATGCTTAACTCGCCGCGAAAATCACTTTTTTCCCTAAATGAAAGCTTCACAGAAAATAGTTAATTTTGATGCAAGCCGCACTGAAACCAACCAGCAAATTACTCAAAATCCTTAACTCGCCGAGATATTCACTTTTTTACCGAAATGAATGCTTCGCAAAAAATAGTTAATTTTAATGCAAACCGCTCTGGAACCAACCGGCAAATTACTCAAAATGCTTAACTCGCCGAGAAAATCACTTTTTTTCGTAAATGAATGTTTGGCAAGTAATAGTTAACTTTAATGCCAGCCGTTCTGAGACCAACCTGCAAATTACTCAAAATGCTTAACTCGCCGAGATAATCACTTTTTTTCCCGAAATGAATGCTTCGCTAAAAATAGTTAATTTTGATGCAAGCCGCTCTGAAACCAACCGGCAAATTACTCAAAATGCTTCACTCGCCGCGACAATCACTTTTTTCCCTAAATGAATGTTTGGCAAGTAATAGTTAAGTTTAATGCCAGCCGTTCTGAGACCAACCGGCAAATTACTCAAAATGCTTAACTCGCTGAGAGAATCACTTCTTTCCCGAAATGAATGCTTCGCAAAAAATAGTTAATTTTGATGCAAGAAGCTCTGCAACCAACCGGCAAATTACTCAAAATGCTTAACTCGCCGAGATAATCATATTTTTCCTAAATGAATGTTTGGCAAGTAACAGTTAACTTTAATGCCAGCCGTTCTGAGACCAACCGGCAAATTACTCAAAATGCTTAACTCGCTGAGAGAATCACTTCTTTTATCGAAATGAATGCTTCGCAAAACATAGTTAATTTTGATGCAAGCCACTCTGAAACCAACCAGCAAATTACTCAAAATGCATAACTCGCCGACAGAATCACTTTTCTTCCAAAATGAATGTCTGGCAAAAAATAGTTAATTTTGTTGCAAGCCGCTCTGAAACCAACCGGCAAATTACTCAAAATGCTTAACTCGCCGCGAAAATCACTTCTTTCCCGAAATGAATGCTTCGCAAAACACAGTTAATTTTGATGCAAGCCGCTCTGAAACCAACCAGCAAATTACTCAAAATGCTTAACTCGCCGACAGAATCACTTTTCTTCCAAAATGAATGTCTGGCAAAAAATAGTTAATTTAGTGGCAAGCCGCTCTGAAACCAACCGGCAAATTACTCAAAATGCTTAACTCGCCGCGAAAATCACTTTTTTTCCCTCAATGAAAGCTTCGCAAAAAATAGTTAATTGTCATGCAGCCGGCTCTGAAACCGACCGGCAAATTACTGAAAATGCTTAACTCGCCGAGATAATCACTTCTTTCCCGAAATGAATGCTTCGCAAAACATAGTTAATTTTGATGCCAGCCGCTCTGAAACCAACCAGCAAATTTCTCAAAATGCTTAACTCGCCGACAGAATCACTTTTCTTCCAAAATGAATGTCTGGCAAAAAATAGTTAATTTTGATGCAAGCCGCTCTGAAACCAACCAGCAAATTACTCAAACTGCTTAACTCGCCGAGAAAATCACTTTTCTTCCAAAATGAATGTCTGGCAAACAATAGTTTATTTTGTTACAAGCCGCTCTGAAACCAACCGGCAAATTACTCGAAATGCTTAACTCGCCGCGAAAATCACTTTTTTCCCTAAATGAAAGCTTCACAGAAAATAGTTAATTTTGATGCAAGCCGCACTGAAACCAACCAGCAAATTACTCAAAATCCTTAACTCGCCGAGATATTCACTTTTTTACCGAAATGAATGCTTCGCAAAAAATAGTTAATTTTGATGCAAACCGCTCTGAAACCAACCGGCAAATTACTCAAAATGCTTAACTCGCCGAGAAAATCACTTTTTTTCGTAAATGAATGTTTGGCAAGTAATAGTTAACTTTAATGCCAGCCGTTCTGAGACCAACCTGCAAATTACTCAAAATGCTTAACTCGCCGAGATAATCACTTTTTTTCCCGAAATGAATGCTTCGCAAAAAATAGTTAATTTTGATGCAAGCCGCTCTGAAACCAACCAGCAAATTACTCAAAATGCTTCACTCGCCGCGACAATCACTTTTTTCCCTAAATGAATGTTTGGCAAGTAATAGTTAAGTTTAATGCCAGCCGTTCTGAGACCAACCGGCAAATTACTCAAAATGCTTAACTCGCTGAGCGAATCACTTCTTTCCCGAAATGAATGCTTCGCAAAAAATAGTTAATTTTGATGCAAGCCGCTCTGAAACCAACCGGCAAATTACTCAAAATGCTTAACTCGCCGAGATAATCATATTTTTCCTAAATGAATGTTTGGCAAGTAACAGTTAACTTTAATGCCAGCCGTTCTGAGACCAACCGGCAAATTACTCAAAATGCTTAACTCGCTGAGAGAATCACTTCTTTTATCGAAATGAATGCTTCGCAAAACATAGTTAATTTTGATGCAAGCCACTCTGAAACCAACCAGCAAATTACTCAAAATGCTTAACTCGCCGACAGAATCACTTTTCTTCCAAAATGAATGTCTGGCAAAAAATAGTTAATTTTGTTGCAAGCCGCTCTGAAACCAACCGGCAAATTACTCAAAATGCTTAACTCGCCGCGAAAATCACTTCTTTCCCGAAATGAATGCTTCGCAAAACACAGTTAATTTTGATGCAAGCCGCTCTGAAACCAACCAGCAAATTACACAAAATGCTTAACTCGCCGACAGAATCACTTTTCTTCCAAAATGAATGTCTGGCAAAAAATAGTTAATTTTGATGCAGCCGGCTCTGAAACCAACCGGCAAATTACTCAAAATGCTTAACTCGCCGAGAAAATCACTTTGTTCCCGAAATGAATGCTTCGCAAAAAATAGTTAATTTTGATGCAAGCCGCTCTGAAACCAACCAGCAAATTACTCAAAATGCTTCACTCGCCGAGATAATCATTTTTTTCCCTAAATGAATGTTTGGCAAGTAACAGTTAACTTTAATGCCAGCCGTTCTGAGACCAACCGGCAAATTACTCAAAATGCTTAACTCGCTGGGAGAATCACTTCTTTCCCGAAATGAATGCTTCGCAAAAAATAGTTAATTTTGATGCAGCCGGCTCTGAAACCAACCAGCAAATTACTCAAAATGCTTAACTCGCGTAGAAAATCACCTTTTTCCCGAAATGAATGCTTCGCAAAATATAGTTAGTTTCGATGCAAGCCGCTCTGAAACCAACCAGCAAATTACTCAAACTGCTTAACTCGCCGAGAAAATCACTTTTCTTCCAAAATGAATGTCTGGCAAAAAATAGTTTATTTTGTTACAAGCCGCTCTGAAACCAACCGGCAAATTACTCGAAATGCTTAACTCGCCGCGAAAATCACTTTTTTACCTAAATGAAAGCTTCACAGAAAATAGTTAATTTTGATGCAAGCCACACTGAAACCAACCAGCAAATTACTCAAAATCCTTAACTCGCCGAGATATTCACTTTTTTACCGAAATGAATGCTTCGCAAAAAATAGTTAATTTTGATGCAAACCGCTCTGAAACCAACCGACAAATTACTCAAAATGCTGAACTCGCCGAGAAAATCACTTTTTTCCCGAAATGACTGCTTCGCTAAAAATAGTTAATTTTGATGCAAGCCGCTCTGAAACCAACCGGCAAATTACTCAAAATGCTTAACTCGCCGAGAAAATCACTTTTTTTCGTAAATGAATGTTTGGCAAGTAATAGTTAACTTTAATGCCAGCCGTTCTGAGGCCAACCTGCAAATTACTCAAAATGCTTAACTCGCCTAAAGAATCACCTTTTCCCCGAAATGAATGCTTCGCAAAAAATAGTTAATTTTGATGCAAGCCGCTCTGAAACCAACCAGCAAATTACTCAAAATGCTTCACTCGCCGCGACAATCACTTTTTTCCCTAAATGAAAGCTTCACAGAAAATAGTTCATTTAGATGCAAGCCGCACTGAAACCAACCGGCAAATTACTCAAAATCCTTAACTCGCCGAGAAAATCACTTTTTTTCCTAAATGAATGTTTGGCAAATAATAGTTAACTTTAATGCCAGCCGTTCTGAGACCAACCGGCGAATTACTCAAAATGCTTAACTCGCTGAGAGAATCACTTCTTTCCCGAAATGAATGCTTCGCAAAAAATAGTTAATTTTGATGCAGCCGGCTCTGAAACCAACCAGCAAATTACTCGAAATGCTTAACTCGCCGAGATAATCACTTTTTTCCCGAAATGAATGCTTCGCAAAAAATAGTTAATTTTGATGCAGCCGGCTCTGAAACCAACCGGCAAATTACTCAAAATGCTTAACTCGCCGAGAAAATCACTTTGTTCCCGAAATGAATGCTTCGCAAAAAATAGTTAATTTTGATGCAAGCCGCTCTGAAACCAACCGGCAAATTACTCAAAATGCTTAACTCGCCGACAGAATCACTTTTCTTCCAAAATGAATGTCTGGCAAAAAATAGTTAAGTTTGTTGCAAGCCGCTCTGAAACCAACCGGCAAATTACTCAAAATGCTTAACTCGCCGCGAAAATCACTTTTTTCCCTCAATGAAAGCTTCGCAAAAAATAGTTAATTTTCATGCAACCGGCTCTGAAACCGACCGGCAAATTACTCAAAATGCTTAACTCGCCGAGATAATCACTTCTTTCCCGAAATGAATGCTTCGCAAAACATAGTTAATTTTGATGCAAGCCGCTCTGAAACCAACCAGCAAATTACTCAAATGCTTAACTCGCCGACAGAATCACTTTTCTTCCAAAATGAATGTCTGGCAAAAAATAGTTAATTTTGTTGCAAGCCGCTCTGAAACCAACCGGCAAATTACTCAAAATGCTTAACTCGCCGAGAAAATCCTCTTTTTTTCGTAAATGAATGTTTGGCAATAAATAGTTAATTTTGATGCAAGCTGCTCTGAAACCAACCAGCAAATTACTGAAAATGCTTAACTCGCCGAGATAATGATTTTTATTCCTATATGAATGTTTGGCAAAAAATAGTAAATTTTGATGCAGCCGGCTCTGAAACCAACCAGCAAATTACTCAAAATGCTTAACTCGCCGAGAAAATCACCCTTTTCCCGAAATGAATGCTTCGCAAAAAATAGTTAATTTCGATGCAAGCCGCTCTGAAACCAACGAGCAAATTACTCAAAATGCTTAACTCGCCGAGAAAATCACTTTTCTTCCAAAATGAATGTCTGGCAAAAAATAGTTAATTTTGTTGCAAGCCGCTCTGAAACCAACCTGCAAATTACTCAAAATGCTTAACTCGCCGAGATAATCATTTTTTTTCCTCAATGAATGTTTGGCAAGTAACAGTTAACTTTAATGCCAGCCGTTCTGAGACCAACCGGCAAATTACTCAAAATGCTTAACTCGCTGAGAGAATCACTTCTTTCCCGAAATGAATGCTTCGCAAAAAATAGTTAATTTTGATGCAGCTGGCTCTGAAACCGGACGGCAAATTACTCAAAATCCTTAACTCGCCGAGATAATCACTTTTTTACCGAAATGAATGCTTCGCAAAAAACATTTAATTTTGATGCAAACCGCTCTGAAACCAACCGGCAAATTACTCAAAATGCTTAACTCGCCGAGAAAATCACTTTTTTTCGTAAATGAATGTTTGGCAATAAATAGTTAATTTTGATGCAGCCGGCTCTGAAACCAACCAGCAAATTACTCAAAATCCTTAACTCGCCGAGATAATCACTTTTTTTCCCGAAATGAATGCTTCGCAAAAAATAGTTAATTTTGATGCAGCCGGCTCTGAAACCAATCAGCAAATTACTCAAAATGCTTAACTCGCCGAGATAATCACTTTTTTTCCCGAAATAACTGCTTCGCTAAAAATAGTTAATTTTGATGCAAGCCGCTCTGAAACCAACCGGCAAATTACTCAAAATGCTTAACTCGCCGAGAAAATCACTTTTTTTCGTAAATGAATGTTTGGCAAGTAATAGTTAACTTTGATGCCAGCCGTTCTGAGACCAACCTGCAAATTACTCAAAATGTTGAACTCGCTAAGAGAATCACTTCTTTCCCGAAATGAATGCTTCGCAAAAAATAGTTAATTTTGATGCAGCCGGCTCTGAAACCAACCAGCCAATTACTCAAAATGCTTAACTCGCCGAGATAATCACTTTTTTTCCCGAAATGAATGCTTCGCTAAAAATAGTTAATTTTGATGCAAGCCGCTCTGAAACCAACCGGTAAATTACTCAAAATGCTTAACTCGCCGAGAAAATCACTTTTTTTCGTAAATTAATGTTTGGCAATAAATAGTTAATTTTGATGCAAGCTGCTCTGAAACCAACCACAAATTACTCAAAATGCTTAACTCGCCTAAAAAAATCACCTTTTTCCCGAAATGAATGCTTCGCAAAAAATAGTTAATTTTGATGCAAGCCGCTCTGAAACCAACCAGCAAATTACTCAAAATGCTTAACTCGCCGCGAAAATCACTTTTTTCCCTAAATGAAAGCTTCACAGAAAATAGTTCATTTAGATGCAAGCCGCACTGAAACCAACCGGCAAATTACTCAAAATGCTTAACTCGAGAGAAAATCACTTTTTTTCCTAAATGAATGTTTGGCAAGTAATAGTTAACTTTAATGCCAGCCGTTCTGAGACCAACCGGCCAATTACTCAAAATGCTTAACTCGCTGAGAGAATCACTTCTTTCCCGAAATGAATGCTCCGCAAAAAATAGTTAATTTTGATGCAGCCGGCTCTGAATCCAACCAGCAAATTACTCAAAATGCTTAACTCGCCGAGATAATCACTTTTTTCCTGAAATGAATGCTTCGCAAAAAATAGTTAATTTTGATGCAGCCGGCTCTGAAACCAACCGGCAAATTACTCAAAATGCTTAACTCGCCGAGAAAATCACTTTGTTCCCGAAATGAATGCTTCGCAAAAAATAGTTAATTTTGATGCAAGCCGCTCTGAAACCAACCGGCAAATTACTCAAAATGCTTAACTCGCTGAGCGAATCACTTCTTTCCCGAAATGAATGCTTCGCAAAAAATAGTTAATTTTGATGCAGCCGGCTCTGAAACCAACCAGCAAATTACTCAAAATGCTTAACTCGCCGAGATAATCACTTTATTACCGAAATGAATGCTTCGCAAAAAATAGTTAATTTTGATGCAAGCCGCTCTGAAACCAACCGGCAAATTGCTCAAAATGCTTAACTCGCTAAGAGAATCACTTCTTTCCCGAAATGAATGCTTCGCAAAAAATAGTTAATTTTGACACAGCCGGCTCTGAAGCCGACCGGCAAATTACTCAAACTGCTTAACTCGCCGAGATAATCTCTTCTTTCCCGAAATGAATGCTTCGCAAATCATAGTTAATTTTGATGCAAGCCGTTCTGAAACCAACCAGCAAATTATTCAAAATGCTTAACTCGCCGACAGAATCACTTTTCTTCCAAAATGAATGTCTGGCAAAAAATAGTTAATTTTGTTGCCAGCCGTTCTGAGACCAACCGGCAAATTACTCAAAATGCTTAACTCGCCGAGAAAATCCTCTTTTTTTCGTAAATGAATGTTTGGCAATAAACAGTTAATTTTGATGCAAGCTGCTCTGAAACCAACCAGCAAATTACTGAAAATGCTTAACTCGCCGAGATAATTATTTTTATTCCTATATGAATGTTTGGCAAAAAATAGTAAATTTTGATGCAGCCGGCTGTGAAACCAACCAGCAAATTACTCAAAATGCTTAACTCGCCGAGAAAATCACTTTGTTCCCGAAATGAATGCTTCGCAAAAAATAGTTAATTTTGATGCAAGCCGCTCTGAAACCAACCGGCAAATTACTCAAAATGCTTAACTCGCTGAGAGAATCACTTCTTTCCCGAAATGAATGCTTCGCAAAAAATAGTTAATTTTGTTACAAGCCGCTCTGAAACCAACCGGCAAATTACTCGAAATGCTTAACTCGCCGCGAAAATCACTTTTTTCCCTAAATGAAAGCTTCACAGAAAATAGTTAATTTTGATGCAAGCCGCACTGAAACCAACCAGCAAATTACTCAAAATCCTTAACTCGCCGAGATATTCACTTTTTTACTGAAATGAATGCTTCGCAAAAAATAGTTAATTTTGATGCAAACCGCTCTGAAACCAACCGGCAAATTACTCAAAATGCTTAACTCGCCGCGAAAATCACTTTTTTCCCTAAATGAAAGCTTCGCAAAAAATAGTTAATTTTCATGCAGCCGGCTCTGAAACCGACCGGCAAATTACTCAAAATGCTTAACTCGCCGAGATAATCACTTTTCTTCCAAAATGAATGTCTGGCAAAAAATAGTTAATTTTGATGCAAGCCGCTCTGAAACCAACCAGCAAATTACTCAAACTGCTTAACTCGCCGAGAAAATCACTTTTCTTCCAAAATGAATGTCTGGCAAACAATAGTTTATTTTGTTACAAGCCGCTCTGAAACCAACCGGCAAATTACTCGAAATGCTTAACTCGCCGCGAAAATCACTTTTTTCCCTAAATGAAAGCTTCACAGAAAATAGTTAATTTTGATGCAAGCCGCACTGAAACCAACCAGCAAATTACTCAAAATCCTTAACTCGCCGAGATATTCACTTTTTTACCGAAATGAATGCTTCGCAAAAAATAGTTAATTTTGATGCAAACCGCTCTGAAACCAACCGGCAAATTACTCAAAATGCTTAACTCGCCGAGAAAATCACTTTTTTTCGTAAATGAATGTTTGGCAAGTAATAGTTAACTTTAATGCCAGCCGTTCTGAGACCAACCTGCAAATTACTCAAAATGCTTAACTCGCCGAGATAATCACTTTTTTTCCCGAAATGAATGCTTCGCAAAAAATAGTTAATTTTGATGCAAGCCGCTCTGAAACCAACCAGCAAATTACTCAAAATGCTTCACTCGCCGCGACAATCACTTTTTTCCCTAAATGAATGTTTGGCAAGTAATAGTTAAGTTTAATGCCAGCCGTTCTGAGACCAACCGGCAAATTACTCAAAATGCTTAACTCGCTGAGCGAATCACTTCTTTCCCGAAATGAATGCTTCGCAAAAAATAGTTAATTTTGATGCAAGCCGCTCTGAAACCAACCGGCAAATTACTCAAAATGCTTAACTCGCCGAGATAATCATATTTTTCCTAAATGAATGTTTGGCAAGTAACAGTTAACTTTAATGCCAGCCGTTCTGAGACCAACCGGCAAATTACTCAAAATGCTTAACTCGCTGAGAGAATCACTTCTTTTATCGAAATGAATGCTTCGCAAAACATAGTTAATTTTGATGCAAGCCACTCTGAAACCAACCAGCAAATTACTCAAAATGCTTAACTCGCCGACAGAATCACTTTTCTTCCAAAATGAATGTCTGGCAAAAAATAGTTAATTTTGTTGCAAGCCGCTCTGAAACCAACCGGCAAATTACTCAAAATGCTTAACTCGCCGCGAAAATCACTTCTTTCCCGAAATGAATGCTTCGCAAAACACAGTTAATTTTGATGCAAGCCGCTCTGAAACCAACCAGCAAATTACACAAAATGCTTAACTCGCCGACAGAATCACTTTTCTTCCAAAATGAATGTCTGGCAAAAAATAGTTAATTTTGATGCAGCCGGCTCTGAAACCAACCGGCAAATTACTCAAAATGCTTAACTCGCCGAGAAAATCACTTTGTTCCCGAAATGAATGCTTCGCAAAAAATAGTTAATTTTGATGCAAGCCGCTCTGAAACCAACCAGCAAATTACTCAAAATGCTTCACTCGCCGAGATAATCATTTTTTTCCCTAAATGAATGTTTGGCAAGTAACAGTTAACTTTAATGCCAGCCGTTCTGAGACCAACCGGCAAATTACTCAAAATGCTTAACTCGCTGGGAGAATCACTTCTTTCCCGAAATGAATGCTTCGCAAAAAATAGTTAATTTTGATGCAGCCGGCTCTGAAACCAACCAGCAAATTACTCAAAATGCTTAACTCGCGTAGAAAATCACCTTTTTCCCGAAATGAATGCTTCGCAAAATATAGTTAGTTTCGATGCAAGCCGCTCTGAAACCAACCAGCAAATTACTCAAACTGCTTAACTCGCCGAGAAAATCACTTTTCTTCCAAAATGAATGTCTGGCAAAAAATAGTTTATTTTGTTACAAGCCGCTCTGAAACCAACCGGCAAATTACTCGAAATGCTTAACTCGCCGCGAAAATCACTTTTTTACCTAAATGAAAGCTTCACAGAAAATAGTTAATTTTGATGCAAGCCACACTGAAACCAACCAGCAAATTACTCAAAATCCTTAACTCGCCGAGATATTCACTTTTTTACCGAAATGAATGCTTCGCAAAAAATAGTTAATTTTGATGCAAACCGCTCTGAAACCAACCGACAAATTACTCAAAATGCTGAACTCGCCGAGAAAATCACTTTTTTCCCGAAATGACTGCTTCGCTAAAAATAGTTAATTTTGATGCAAGCCGCTCTGAAACCAACCGGCAAATTACTCAAAATGCTTAACTCGCCGAGAAAATCACTTTTTTTCGTAAATGAATGTTTGGCAAGTAATAGTTAACTTTAATGCCAGCCGTTCTGAGGCCAACCTGCAAATTACTCAAAATGCTTAACTCGCCTAAAGAATCACCTTTTCCCCGAAATGAATGCTTCGCAAAAAATAGTTAATTTTGATGCAAGCCGCTCTGAAACCAACCAGCAAATTACTCAAAATGCTTCACTCGCCGCGACAATCACTTTTTTCCCTAAATGAAAGCTTCACAGAAAATAGTTCATTTAGATGCAAGCCGCACTGAAACCAACCGGCAAATTACTCAAAATCCTTAACTCGCCGAGAAAATCACTTTTTTTCCTAAATGAATGTTTGGCAAATAATAGTTAACTTTAATGCCAGCCGTTCTGAGACCAACCGGCGAATTACTCAAAATGCTTAACTCGCTGAGAGAATCACTTCTTTCCCGAAATGAATGCTTCGCAAAAAATAGTTAATTTTGATGCAGCCGGCTCTGAAACCAACCAGCAAATTACTCGAAATGCTTAACTCGCCGAGATAATCACTTTTTTCCCGAAATGAATGCTTCGCAAAAAATAGTTAATTTTGATGCAGCCGGCTCTGAAACCAACCGGCAAATTACTCAAAATGCTTAACTCGCCGAGAAAATCACTTTGTTCCCGAAATGAATGCTTCGCAAAAAATAGTTAATTTTGATGCAAGCCGCTCTGAAACCAACCGGCAAATTACTCAAAATGCTTAACTCGCCGACAGAATCACTTTTCTTCCAAAATGAATGTCTGGCAAAAAATAGTTAAGTTTGTTGCAAGCCGCTCTGAAACCAACCGGCAAATTACTCAAAATGCTTAACTCGCCGCGAAAATCACTTTTTTCCCTCAATGAAAGCTTCGCAAAAAATAGTTAATTTTCATGCAACCGGCTCTGAAACCGACCGGCAAATTACTCAAAATGCTTAACTCGCCGAGATAATCACTTCTTTCCCGAAATGAATGCTTCGCAAAACATAGTTAATTTTGATGCAAGCCGCTCTGAAACCAACCAGCAAATTACTCAAATGCTTAACTCGCCGACAGAATCACTTTTCTTCCAAAATGAATGTCTGGCAAAAAATAGTTAATTTTGTTGCAAGCCGCTCTGAAACCAACCGGCAAATTACTCAAAATGCTTAACTCGCCGAGAAAATCCTCTTTTTTTCGTAAATGAATGTTTGGCAATAAATAGTTAATTTTGATGCAAGCTGCTCTGAAACCAACCAGCAAATTACTGAAAATGCTTAACTCGCCGAGATAATGATTTTTATTCCTATATGAATGTTTGGCAAAAAATAGTAAATTTTGATGCAGCCGGCTCTGAAACCAACCAGCAAATTACTCAAAATGCTTAACTCGCCGAGAAAATCACCCTTTTCCCGAAATGAATGCTTCGCAAAAAATAGTTAATTTCGATGCAAGCCGCTCTGAAACCAACGAGCAAATTACTCAAAATGCTTAACTCGCCGAGAAAATCACTTTTCTTCCAAAATGAATGTCTGGCAAAAAATAGTTAATTTTGTTGCAAGCCGCTCTGAAACCAACCTGCAAATTACTCAAAATGCTTAACTCGCCGAGATAATCATTTTTTTTCCTCAATGAATGTTTGGCAAGTAACAGTTAACTTTAATGCCAGCCGTTCTGAGACCAACCGGCAAATTACTCAAAATGCTTAACTCGCTGAGAGAATCACTTCTTTCCCGAAATGAATGCTTCGCAAAAAATAGTTAATTTTGATGCAGCTGGCTCTGAAACCGGACGGCAAATTACTCAAAATCCTTAACTCGCCGAGATAATCACTTTTTTACCGAAATGAATGCTTCGCAAAAAACATTTAATTTTGATGCAAACCGCTCTGAAACCAACCGGCAAATTACTCAAAATGCTTAACTCGCCGAGAAAATCACTTTTTTTCGTAAATGAATGTTTGGCAATAAATAGTTAATTTTGATGCAGCCGGCTCTGAAACCAACCAGCAAATTACTCAAAATCCTTAACTCGCCGAGATAATCACTTTTTTTCCCGAAATGAATGCTTCGCAAAAAATAGTTAATTTTGATGCAGCCGGCTCTGAAACCAATCAGCAAATTACTCAAAATGCTTAACTCGCCGAGATAATCACTTTTTTTCCCGAAATAACTGCTTCGCTAAAAATAGTTAATTTTGATGCAAGCCGCTCTGAAACCAACCGGCAAATTACTCAAAATGCTTAACTCGCCGAGAAAATCACTTTTTTTCGTAAATGAATGTTTGGCAAGTAATAGTTAACTTTGATGCCAGCCGTTCTGAGACCAACCTGCAAATTACTCAAAATGTTGAACTCGCTAAGAGAATCACTTCTTTCCCGAAATGAATGCTTCGCAAAAAATAGTTAATTTTGATGCAGCCGGCTCTGAAACCAACCAGCCAATTACTCAAAATGCTTAACTCGCCGAGATAATCACTTTTTTTCCCGAAATGAATGCTTCGCTAAAAATAGTTAATTTTGATGCAAGCCGCTCTGAAACCAACCGGTAAATTACTCAAAATGCTTAACTCGCCGAGAAAATCACTTTTTTTCGTAAATTAATGTTTGGCAATAAATAGTTAATTTTGATGCAAGCTGCTCTGAAACCAACCACAAATTACTCAAAATGCTTAACTCGCCTAAAAAAATCACCTTTTTCCCGAAATGAATGCTTCGCAAAAAATAGTTAATTTTGATGCAAGCCGCTCTGAAACCAACCAGCAAATTACTCAAAATGCTTAACTCGCCGCGAAAATCACTTTTTTCCCTAAATGAAAGCTTCACAGAAAATAGTTCATTTAGATGCAAGCCGCACTGAAACCAACCGGCAAATTACTCAAAATGCTTAACTCGAGAGAAAATCACTTTTTTTCCTAAATGAATGTTTGGCAAGTAATAGTTAACTTTAATGCCAGCCGTTCTGAGACCAACCGGCCAATTACTCAAAATGCTTAACTCGCTGAGAGAATCACTTCTTTCCCGAAATGAATGCTCCGCAAAAAATAGTTAATTTTGATGCAGCCGGCTCTGAATCCAACCAGCAAATTACTCAAAATGCTTAACTCGCCGAGATAATCACTTTTTTCCTGAAATGAATGCTTCGCAAAAAATAGTTAATTTTGATGCAGCCGGCTCTGAAACCAACCGGCAAATTACTCAAAATGCTTAACTCGCCGAGAAAATCACTTTGTTCCCGAAATGAATGCTTCGCAAAAAATAGTTAATTTTGATGCAAGCCGCTCTGAAACCAACCGGCAAATTACTCAAAATGCTTAACTCGCTGAGCGAATCACTTCTTTCCCGAAATGAATGCTTCGCAAAAAATAGTTAATTTTGATGCAGCCGGCTCTGAAACCAACCAGCAAATTACTCAAAATGCTTAACTCGCCGAGATAATCACTTTATTACCGAAATGAATGCTTCGCAAAAAATAGTTAATTTTGATGCAAGCCGCTCTGAAACCAACCGGCAAATTGCTCAAAATGCTTAACTCGCTAAGAGAATCACTTCTTTCCCGAAATGAATGCTTCGCAAAAAATAGTTAATTTTGACACAGCCGGCTCTGAAGCCGACCGGCAAATTACTCAAACTGCTTAACTCGCCGAGATAATCTCTTCTTTCCCGAAATGAATGCTTCGCAAATCATAGTTAATTTTGATGCAAGCCGTTCTGAAACCAACCAGCAAATTATTCAAAATGCTTAACTCGCCGACAGAATCACTTTTCTTCCAAAATGAATGTCTGGCAAAAAATAGTTAATTTTGTTGCCAGCCGTTCTGAGACCAACCGGCAAATTACTCAAAATGCTTAACTCGCCGAGAAAATCCTCTTTTTTTCGTAAATGAATGTTTGGCAATAAACAGTTAATTTTGATGCAAGCTGCTCTGAAACCAACCAGCAAATTACTGAAAATGCTTAACTCGCCGAGATAATTATTTTTATTCCTATATGAATGTTTGGCAAAAAATAGTAAATTTTGATGCAGCCGGCTGTGAAACCAACCAGCAAATTACTCAAAATGCTTAACTCGCCGAGAAAATCACTTTGTTCCCGAAATGAATGCTTCGCAAAAAATAGTTAATTTTGATGCAAGCCGCTCTGAAACCAACCGGCAAATTACTCAAAATGCTTAACTCGCTGAGAGAATCACTTCTTTCCCGAAATGAATGCTTCGCAAAAAATAGTTAATTTTGTTACAAGCCGCTCTGAAACCAACCGGCAAATTACTCGAAATGCTTAACTCGCCGCGAAAATCACTTTTTTCCCTAAATGAAAGCTTCACAGAAAATAGTTAATTTTGATGCAAGCCGCACTGAAACCAACCAGCAAATTACTCAAAATCCTTAACTCGCCGAGATATTCACTTTTTTACTGAAATGAATGCTTCGCAAAAAATAGTTAATTTTGATGCAAACCGCTCTGAAACCAACCGGCAAATTACTCAAAATGCTTAACTCGCCGCGAAAATCACTTTTTTCCCTAAATGAAAGCTTCGCAAAAAATAGTTAATTTTCATGCAGCCGGCTCTGAAACCGACCGGCAAATTACTCAAAATGCTTAACTCGCCGAGATAATCACTTTTTTTCCCGAAATGAATGCTTCGCAAAAAATAGTTAATTTTGTTGCAAGCCGCTCTGAAACCAACCAGCAAATTACTCAAAATGCTTCACTCGCCGCGAAAATCACTTTTTTCCCTAAATGAAAGCTTCACAGAAAATAGTTCATTTAGATGCAAGCCGCACCGAAACCAACCGGCAAATTACACAAAATGCTTAACTCGCCGAGAAAATCACTTTTTTTCCGAAATGAATATTTGGCAAGTTATAGTTAACTTTAATGCCAGCCGTTCTGAGACCAACCGGCCAATTACTCAAAATGCTTAACTCGCCGCGAAAATCACTTTTTTCCCTAAATGAAAGCTTCGCAAAAAATAGTTAATTTTCATGCAACCGGCTCTGAAACCGACCGGCAAATTACTCAAAATGCTTAACTCGCCGAGATAATCACTTCTTTCCCGAAATGAATGCTTCGCAAAACATAGTTAATTTTGATGCAAGCCGCTCTGAAACCAACCAGCAAATTACTCAAATGCTTAACTCGCCGACAGAATCACTTTTCTTCCAAAATGAATGTCTGGCAAAAAATAGTTAATTTTGTTGCAAGCCGCTCTGAAACCAACCGGCAAATTACTCAAAATGCTTAACTCGCCGAGAAAATCCTCTTTTTTTCGTAAATGAATGTTTGGCAATAAATAGTTAATTTTGATGCAAGCTGCTCTGAAACCAACCAGCAAATTACTGAAAATGCTTAACTCGCCGAGATAATGATTTTTATTCCTATATGAATGTTTGGCAAAAAATAGTAAATTTTGATGCAGCCGGCTCTGAAACCAACCAGCAAATTACTCAAAATGCTTAACTCGCCGAGAAAATCACCCTTTTCCCGAAATGAATGCTTCGCAAAAAATAGTTAATTTCGATGCAAGCCGCTCTGAAACCAACGAGCAAATTACTCAAAATGCTTAACTCGCCGAGAAAATCACTTTTCTTCCAAAATGAATGTCTGGCAAAAAATAGTTAATTTTGTTGCAAGCCGCTCTGAAACCAACCTGCAAATTACTCAAAATGCTTAACTCGCCGAGATAATCATTTTTTTTCCTCAATGAATGTTTGGCAAGTAACAGTTAACTTTAATGCCAGCCGTTCTGAGACCAACCGGCAAATTACTCAAAATGCTTAACTCGCTGAGAGAATCACTTCTTTCCCGAAATGAATGCTTCGCAAAAAATAGTTAATTTTGATGCAGCTGGCTCTGAAACCGGACGGCAAATTACTCAAAATCCTTAACTCGCCGAGATAATCACTTTTTTACCGAAATGAATGCTTCGCAAAAAACAGTTAATTTTGATGCAAACCGCTCTGAAACCAACCGGCAAATTACTCAAAATGCTTAACTCGCCGAGAAAATCACTTTTTTTCGTAAATGAATGTTTGGCAATAAATAGTTAATTTTGATGCAGCCGGCTCTGAAACCAACCAGCAAATTACTCAAAATCCTTAACTCGCCGAGATAATCACTTTTTTTCCCGAAATGAATGCTTCGCAAAAAATAGTTAATTTTGATGCAGCCGGCTCTGAAACCAATCAGCAAATTACTCAAAATGCTTAACTCGCCGAGATAATCACTTTTTTTCCCGAAATGACTGCTTCGCTAAAAATAGTTAATTTTGATGCAAGCCGCTCTGAAACCAACCGGCAAATTACTCAAAATGCTTAACTCGCCGAGAAAATCACTTTTTTTCGTAAATGAATGTTTGGCAAGTAATAGTTAACTTTGATGCCAGCCGTTCTGAGACCAACCTGCAAATTACTCAAAATGTTGAACTCGCTAAGAGAATCACTTCTTTCCCGAAATGAATGCTTCGCAAAAAATAGTTAATTTTGATGCAGCCGGCTCTGAAACCAACCAGCCAATTACTCAAAATGCTTAACTCGCCGAGATAATCACTTTTTTTCCCGAAATGAATGCTTCGCTAAAAATAGTTAATTTTGATGCAAGCCGCTCTGAAACCAACCGGTAAATTACTCAAAATGCTTAACTCGCCGAGAAAATCACTTTTTTTCGTAAATTAATGTTTGGCAATAAATAGTTAATTTTGATGCAAGCTGCTCTGAAACCAACCACAAATTACTCAAAATGCTTAACTCGCCTAAAAAAATCACCTTTTTCCCGAAATGAATGCTTCGCAAAAAATAGTTAATTTTGATGCAAGCCGCTCTGAAACCAACCAGCAAATTACTCAAAATGCTTAACTCGCCGCGAAAATCACTTTTTTCCCGAAATGAAAGCTTCACAGAAAATAGTTCATTTAGATGCAAGCCGCACTGAAACCAACCGGCAAATTACTCAAAATGCTTAACTCGAGAGAAAATCACTTTTTTTCCTAAATGAATGTTTGGCAAGTAATAGTTAACTTTAATGCCAGCCGTTCTGAGACCAACCGGCCAATTACTCAAAATGCTTAACTCGCTGAGAGAATCACTTCTTTCCCGAAATGAATGCTTCGCAAAAAATAGTTAATTTTGATGCAGCCGGCTCTGAATCCAAGCAGCAAATTACTCAAAATGCTTAACTCGCCGAGATAATCACTTTTTTCCTGAAATGAATGCTTCGCAAAAAATAGTTAATTTTGATGCAGCCGGCTCTGAAACCAACCGGCAAATTACTCAAAATGCTTAACTCGCCGAGAAAATCACTTTGTTCCCGAAATGAATGCTTCGCAAAAAATAGTTAATTTTGATGCAAGCCGCTCTGAAACCAACCGGCAAATTACTCAAAATGCTTAACTCGCTGAGCGAATCACTTCTTTCCCGAAATGAATGCTTCGCAAAAAATAGTTAATTTTGATGCAGCCGGCTCTGAAACCAACCGGCAAATTACTCAAAATGCTTAACTCGCCGAGAAAATCACTTTGTTCCCGAAATGAATGCTTCGCAAAAAATAGTTAATTTTGATGCAAGCCGCTCTGAAACCAACCGGCAAATTACTCAAAATGCTTAACTCGCTGAGCGAATCACTTCTTTCCCGAAATGAATGCTTCGCAAAAAATAGTTAATTTTGATGCAGCCGGCTCTGAAACCAACCAGCAAATTACTCAAAATGCTTAACTCGCCGAGATAATCACTTTATTACCGAAATGAATGCTTCGCAAAAAATAGTTAATTTTGATGCAAGCCGCTCTGAAACCAACCGGCAAATTGCTCAAAATGCTTAACTCGCTAAGAGAATCACTTCTTTCCCGAAATGAATGCTTCGCAAAAAATAGTTAATTTTGACACAGCCGGCTCTGAAGCCGACCGGCAAATTACTCAAACTGCTTAACTCGCCGAGATAATCTCTTCTTTCCCGAAATGAATGCTTCGCAAATCATAGTTAATTTTGATGCAAGCCGTTCTGAAACCAACCAGCAAATTATTCAAAATGCTTAACTCGCCGACAGAATCACTTTTCTTCCAAAATGAATGTCTGGCAAAAAATAGTTAATTTTGTTGCAAGCTGCTCTGAAACCAACCAGCAAATTACTGAAAATGCTTAACTCGCCGAGATAATTATTTTTATTCCTATATGAATGTTTGGCAAAAAATAGTAAATTTTGATGCAGCCGGCTGTGAAACCAACCAGCAAATTACTCAAAATGCTTAACTCGCCGAGAAAATCACTTTGTTCCCGAAATGAATGCTTCGCAAAAAATACTTAATTTTGATGCAAGCCGCTCTGAAACCAACCGGCAAATTACTCAAAATGCTTAACTCGCTGAGAGAATCACTTCTTTCCCGAAATGAATGCTTCGCAAAAAATAGTTAATTTTGTTACAAGCCGCTCTGAAACCAACCGGCAAATTACTCGAAATGCTTAACTCGCCGCGAAAATCACTTTTTTCCCTAAATGAAAGCTTCACAGAAAATAGTTAATTTTGATGCAAGCCGCACTGAAACCAACCAGCAAATTACTCAAAATCCTTAACTCGCCGAGATATTCACTTTTTTACTGAAATGAATGCTTCGCAAAAAATAGTTAATTTTGATGCAAACCGCTCTGAAACCAACCGGCAAATTACTCAAAATGCTTAACTCGCCGCGAAAATCACTTTTTTCCCTAAATGAAAGCTTCGCAAAAAATAGTTAATTTTCATGCAGCCGGCTCTGAAACCGACCGGCAAATTACTCAAAATGCTTAACTCGCCGAGATAATCACTTTTTTTCCCGAAATGAATGCTTCGCAAAAAATAGTTAATTTTGTTGCAAGCCGCTCTGAAACCAACCAGCAAATTACTCAAAATGCTTCACTCGCCGCGAAAATCACTTTTTTCCCTAAATGAAAGCTTCACAGAAAATAGTTCATTTAGATGCAAGCCGCACCGAAACCAACCGGCAAATTACACAAAATGCTTAACTCGCCGAGAAAATCACTTTTTTTCCGAAATGAATATTTGGCAAGTTATAGTTAACTTTAATGCCAGCCGTTCTGAGACCAACCGGCCAATTACTCAAAATGCTTAGCTCGCTGAGAGAATCACTTCTTTCCCGAAATGAATGCTTCGCAAAAAATAGTTAATTTTGATGCAGCCGGCTCTGAAACCAACCAGCAAATTACTCAAAATGCTTAACTCGCCGAGATAATCACTTTGTTGCCGAAATGAATGCTTCGCAAAAAATAGTTAATTTTGATGCAAGCCGCTCTGAAACCAACCGGCAAATTACTCAAAATGCTTAACTCGCCGAGATAATCATATTTTTCCGAAATGAATGTTTGGCAAGTAACAGTTAACTTTAATGCCAGCCGTTCTGAGACCAACCGGCAAATTGCTCAAAATGCTCAACTCGCCGAGATAATCGTTTTTTTCCCTAAATGAATGTTTGGCAAGTCATAGTTAACTTTAATGCCAGCCGTTCTGAGACAAACCTGCAAATTACTCAAAATGTTCAACTCGCTAAGAGAATCACTTCTTTCCCGAAATGAATGCTTCGCAAAAAATACTTAATTTTGATGCAGCCGGCTCTGAAGCCGACCGGCAAATTACTCAAAATGCTTAACTCACCGAGATAATCACTTCTTTCCCGAAATGACTGCTTCGCAAAAAATAGTTCATTTAGAGGCAAGCCGCTCTGAAACCAACCGGCAAATTACTCAAAGTGCTTTACTCGCCGAGAAAATCACTTTTTTTCGTAAATGAATGTCTGGCAAAAAATAGTTAATTTTGTTGCAAGCCGCTCTGAAACCAACCGGCAAATTACTCAAAATGCTTAACTCGCCGCGAAAATCACTTTTTTCCCTAAGTGAAAGCTTCGCAAAAAATAGTTAATTTTCATGCAGCCGGCTCTGAAACCGACCGGCAAATTACTCAAAATGCTTAACTCGCCGAGATAATCACTTCTTTCCCGAAATGAATGCTTCGCAAAATATAGTTAATTTTGATGCAAGCCGCTCTGAAACCAACCAGCAAATTACTCAAAATGCTTAACTCGCCGACAGAATCACTTTTCTTCCAAAATGAATGTCTGGCAAAAAATAGTTAATTTTGTTGCAAGCCGCTCTGAAACCAACCGGCAAATTACTCAAAATGCTGAACTCGCCGAGAAAATCCTCTTTTTTTCGTAAATGGAATGTTTGGCAATAAATAGTTAATTTTGATGCAAGCTGCTCTGAAACCAACCAGCAAATTACTGAAAATGGTTAACTCGCCGAGATAATGATTTTTATTCCTATATGAATGTTTGGCAAAAAATAGTAAATTTTGATGCAGCCGGCTCTGAAACCAACCAGCAAATTACTCAAAATGCTTAACTCGCCTAGAAAATCACCTTTTTCCCGAACTGAATGCTTCGCAAAAAGTAGTTAACTTTGATGCAAGCCGCACTGAAACGAACCGGCAAATTACTCAAAATGCTTAACTCGCCGAGATAATCATTTTTTTTCCTAAATGAATGTTTGGCAAGTAACAGTTAACTTTAATGCCAGCCGTTCTGAGACCAACCGGCAAATTACTCAAAATGCTTAACTCGCTGAGAGAATGACTTCTTTCCCGAAATGAATGCTTCGCAAAAAATAGTTAATTTTGATGCAGCCGGCTCTGAAACCAACCAGCAAATTACTCAAAATGCTTAACTCGCCGAGATAATCACTTTTTTTACCGAAATGAATGCTTCGCAAAAAATAGTTAATTTTGATGCAAACCGCTCTGAAACCAACCGGCAAATTACTCAAAATGCTTAACTCGCCGAGAAAATCACTTTTTTCGTAAATGAATGTTTGGCAATAAATAGTTAATTTTGATGCAAACTGCTCTGAAACCAACCAGCAAATTACTCAAAATGCTTAACTCGCCTAGAAAATCACCTTTTTCCCGAAACGAATGCTTCGCAAAAAATAGTTAATTTTGATGCAAGCCGCTCTGAAACCAACCAGCAAATTACTCAAAATGCTTAACTCGCCGAGAAAATCACTTTTCTTCCAAAATGAATGTCTGGCAAAAAATAGTAATTTTGTTGCAAGCCGCTCTGAAACCAACCGGCAAATTACTCAAAATGCTTAACTCGCCGAGATAATCATTTTTTTTCCTAAATGAATGTTTGGCAAGTAACAGTTAACTTTAATGCCAGCCGTTCTGAGACCAACCGGCAAATTACTCAAAATGCTTAACTCGCTGAGAGAATCACTTCTTTCCCGAAATGAATGCTTCGCAAAAAATACTTAATTTTGATGCAGCTGGCTCTGAAACCGAACGGCAAATTACTCAAAATGCTTAACTCGCCGAGAAAATCACTTTTTTTCGTAAATGTATGTTTGGCAATAAATAGTTAATTTTGATGCAAGCTGCTCTGAAACCAACCAGCAAATTACTCAAAATGCTAAACTCGCGTAGAAAATCACCTTTATCCCGAAATGAATGCTTCGCAAAATATAGTTAATTTCGACGCAAGCCGCTCTGAAACCAACCAGCAAATTACTCAAACTGCTTAACTCGCCGAGAAAATCACTTTTCTTCCAAAATGAATGTCTGGCAAAAAATAATTTATTTTGTTGCAAGCCGCTCTGAAACCAACCGGCAAATTACTCGAAATGCTTAACTCGCCGCGAAAATCACTTTTTTCCCTAAATGAAAGCTTCACAGAAAATAGTTAATTTTGATGCAAGCCGCACTGAAACCAACCAGCAAATTACTCAAAATGCTTAACTCGCCGAGAAAATCACTTTTTTTCGTAAATGAATGTTTGGCAATAAATAGTTAATTTTGATGCAGCCGGCTCTGAAACCAACCACAAATTACTCAAAATGCTTAACTCGCCTAAAAAATCACCTTTTTCCCGAAATGAATGCTTCGCAAAAAATAGTTAATTTTGATGCAAGCCGCTCTGAAACCAACCAGCAAATTACTCAAAATGCTTCACTCGCCGCGAAAATCACTTTTTTCCCTAAATGAAAGCTTCACAGAAAATAGTTCATTTAGATGCAAGCCGCACCGAAACCAACCGGCAAATTACTCAAAATGCTTAACTCGCCGACAGAATCACTTTTCTTCCAAAATGAATGTCTGGCAAAAAATAGTTAAGTTTGTTGCAAGCCGCTCTGAAACCAACCGGCAAATTACTCAAAATGCTTAACTCGCCGCGAAAATCACTTTTTTCCCTAAATGAAAGCTTCGCAAAAAATAGTTAATTTTCATGCAACCGGCTCTGAAACCGACCGGCAAATTACTCAAAATGCTTAACTCGCCGAGATAATCACTTCTTTCCCGAAATGAATGCTTCGCAAAACATAGTTAATTTTGATGCAAGCCGCTCTGAAACCAACCAGCAAATTACTCAAATGCTTAACTCGCCGACAGAATCACTTTTCTTCCAAAATGAATGTCTGGCAAAAAATAGTTAATTTTGTTGCAAGCCGCTCTGAAACCAACCGGCAAATTACTCAAAATGCTTAACTCGCCGAGAAAATCCTCTTTTTTTCGTAAATGAATGTTTGGCAATAAATAGTTAATTTTGATGCAAGCTGCTCTGAAACCAACCAGCAAATTACTGAAAATGCTTAACTCGCCGAGATAATGATTTTTATTCCTATATGAATGTTTGGCAAAAAATAGTAAATTTTGATGCAGCCGGCTCTGAAACCAACCAGCAAATTACTCAAAATGCTTAACTCGCCGAGAAAATCACACTTTTCCCGAAATGAATGCTTCGCAAAAAATAGTTAATTTCGATGCAAGCCGCTCTGAAACCAACGAGCAAATTACTCAAAATGCTTAACTCGCCGAGAAAATCACTTTTCTTCCAAAATGAATGTCTGGCAAAAAATAGTTAATTTTGTTGCAAGCCGCTCTGAAACCAACCTGCAAATTACTCAAAATGCTTAACTCGCCGAGATAATCATTTTTTTTCCTCAATGAATGTTTGGCAAGTAACAGTTAACTTTAATGCCAGCCGTTCTGAGACCAACCGGCAAATTACTCAAAATGCTTAACTCGCTGAGAGAATCACTTCTTTCCCGAAATGAATGCTTCGCAAAAAATAGTTAATTTTGATGCAGCTGGCTCTGAAACCGGACGGCAAATTACTCAAAATCCTTAACTCGCCGAGATAATCACTTTTTTACCGAAATGAATGCTTCGCAAAAAACAGTTAATTTTGATGCAAACCGCTCTGAAACCAACCGGCAAATTACTCAAAATGCTTAACTCGCCGAGAAAATCACTTTATTTCGTAAATGAATGTTTGGCAATAAATAGTTAATTTTGATGCAGCCGGCTCTGAAACCAACCAGCAAATTACTCAAAATCCTTAACTCGCCGAGATAATCACTTTTTTTCCCGAAATGAATGCTTCGCAAAAAATAGTTAATTTTGATGCAGCCGGCTCTGAAACCAATCAGCAAATTACTCAAAATGCTTAACTCGCCGAGATAATCACTTTTTTTCCCGAAATGACTGCTTCGCTAAAAATAGTTAATTTTGATGCAAGCCGCTCTGAAACCAACCGGCAAATTACTCAAAATGCTTAACTCGCCGAGAAAATCACTTTTTTTCGTAAATGAATGTTTGGCAAGTAATAGTTAACTTTGATGCCAGCCGTTCTGAGACCAACCTGCAAATTACTCAAAATGTTGAACTCGCTAAGAGAATCACTTCTTTCCCGAAATGAATGCTTCGCAAAAAATAGTTAATTTTGATGCAGCCGGCTCTGAAACCAACCAGCCAATTACTCAAAATGCTTAACTCGCCGAGATAATCACTTTTTTTCCCGAAATGAATGCTTCGCTAAAAATAGTTAATTTTGATGCAAGCCGCTCTGAAACCAACCGGTAAATTACTCAAAATGCTTAACTCGCCGAGAAAATCACTTTTTTTCGTAAATTAATGTTTGGCAATAAATAGTTAATTTTGATGCAAGCTGCTCTGAAACCAACCACAAATTACTCAAAATGCTTAACTCGCCTAAAAAAATCACCTTTTTCCCGAAATGAATGCTTCGCAAAAAATAGTTAATTTTGATGCAAGCCGCTCTGAAACCAACCAGCAAATTACTCAAAATGCTTAACTCGCCGCGAAAATCACTTTTTTCCCTAAATGAAAGCTTCACAGAAAATAGTTCATTTAGATGCAAGCCGCACTGAAACCAACCGGCAAATTACTCAAAATGCTTAACTCGAGAGAAAATCACTTTTTTTCCTAAATGAATGTTTGGCAAGTAATAGTTAACTTTAATGCCAGCCGTTCTGAGACCAACCGGCCAATTACTCAAAATGCTTAACTCGCTGAGAGAATCACTTCTTTCCCGAAATGAATGCTTCGCAAAAAATAGTTAATTTTGATGCAGCCGGCTCTGAATCCAACCAGCAAATTACTCAAAATGCTTAACTCGCCGAGATAATCACTTTTTTCCTGAAATGAATGCTTCGCAAAAAATAGTTAATTTTGATGCAGCCGGCTCTGAAACCAACCGGCAAATTACTCAAAATGCTTAACTCGCCGAGAAAATCACTTTGTTCCCGAAATGAATGCTTCGCAAAAAATAGTTAATTTTGATGCAAGCCGCTCTGAAACCAACCGGCAAATTACTCAAAATGCTTAACTCGCTGAGCGAATCACTTCTTTCCCGAAATGAATGCTTCGCAAAAAATAGTTAATTTTGATGCAGCCGGCTCTGAAACCAACCAGCAAATTACTCAAAATGCTTAACTCGCCGAGATAATCACTTTATTACCGAAATGAATGCTTCGCAAAAAATAGTTAATTTTGATGCAAGCCGCTCTGAAACCAACCGGCAAATTGCTCAAAATGCTTAACTCGCTAAGAGAATCACTTCTTTCCCGAAATGAATGCTTCGCAAAAAATAGTTAATTTTGACACAGCCGGCTCTGAAGCCGACCGGCAAATTACTCAAACTGCTTAACTCGCCGAGATAATCTCTTCTTTCCCGAAATGAATGCTTCGCAAATCATAGTTAATTTTGATGCAAGCCGTTCTGAAACCAACCAGCAAATTATTCAAAATGCTTAACTCGCCGACAGAATCACTTTTCTTCCAAAATGAATGTCTGGCAAAAAATAGTTAATTTTGTAGCCAGCCGTTCTGAGACCAACCGGCAAAATACTCAAAATGCTTAACTCGCCGAGAAAATCCTCTTTTTTTCGTAAATGAATGTTTGGCAATAAACAGTTAATTTTGATGCAAGCTGCTCTGAAACCAACCAGCAAATTACTGAAAATGCTTAACTCGCCGAGATAATTATTTTTATTCCTATATGAATGTTTGGCAAAAAATAGTAAATTTTGATGCAGCCGGCTGTGAAACCAACCAGCAAATTACTCAAAATGCTTAACTCGCCGAGAAAATCACTTTGTTCCCGAAATGAATGCTTCGCAAAAAATAGTTAATTTTGATGCAAGCCGCTCTGAAACCAACCGGCAAATTACTCAAAATGCTTAACTCGCTGAGAGAATCACTTCTTTCCCGAAATGAATGCTTCGCAAAAAATAGTTAATTTTGTTACAAGCCGCTCTGAAACCAACCGGCAAATTACTCGAAATGCTTAACTCGCCGCGAAAATCACTTTTTTCCCTAAATGAAAGCTTCACAGAAAATAGTTAATTTTGATGCAAGCCGCACTGAAACCAACCAGCAAATTACTCAAAATCCTTAACTCGCCGAGATATTCACTTTTTTACTGAAATGAATGCTTCGCAAAAAATAGTTAATTTTGATGCAAACCGCTCTGAAACCAACCGGCAAATTACTCAAAATGCTTAACTCGCCGCGAAAATCACTTTTTTCCCTAAATGAAAGCTTCGCAAAAAATAGTTAATTTTCATGCAGCCGGCTCTGAAACCGACCGGCAAATTACTCAAAATGCTTAACTCGCCGAGATAATCACTTTTTTTCCCGAAATGAATGCTTCGCAAAAAATAGTTAATTTTGTTGCAAGCCGCTCTGAAACCAACCAGCAAATTACTCAAAATGCTTCACTCGCCGCGAAAATCACTTTTTTCCCTAAATGAAAGCTTCACAGAAAATAGTTCATTTAGATGCAAGCCGCACCGAAACCAACCGGCAAATTACACAAAATGCTTAACTCGCCGAGAAAATCACTTTTTTTCCGAAATGAATATTTGGCAAGTTATAGTTAACTTTAATGCCAGCCGTTCTGAGACCAACCGGCCAATTACTCAAAATGCTTAGCTCGCTGAGAGAATCACTTCTTTCCCGAAATGAATGCTTCGCAAAAAATAGTTAATTTTGATGCAGCCGGCTCTGAAACCAACCAGCAAATTACTCAAAATGCTTAACTCGCCGAGATAATCACTTTGTTGCCGAAATGAATGCTTCGCAAAAAATAGTTAATTTTGATGCAAGCCGCTCTGAAACCAACCGGCAAATTACTCAAAATGCTTAACTCGCCGAGATAATCATATTTTTCCGAAATGAATGTTTGGCAAGTAACAGTTAACTTTAATGCCAGCCGTTCTGAGACCAACCGGCAAATTGCTCAAAATGCTCAACTCGCCGAGATAATCGTTTTTTTCCCTAAATGAATGTTTGGCAAGTCATAGTTAACTTTAATGCCAGCCGTTCTGAGACAAACCTGCAAATTACTCAAAATGTTCAACTCGCTAAGAGAATCACTTCTTTCCCGAAATGAATGCTTCGCAAAAAATACTTAATTTTGATGCAGCCGGCTCTGAAGCCGACCGGCAAATTACTCAAAATGCTTAACTCACCGAGATAATCACTTCTTTCCCGAAATGAATGCTTCGCAAAAAATAGTTCATTTAGAGGCAAGCCGCTCTGAAACCAACCGGCAAATTACTCAAAGTGCTTTACTCGCCGAGAAAATCACTTTTTTTCGTAAATGAATGTCTGGCAAAAAATAGTTAATTTTGTTGCAAGCCGCTCTGAAACCAACCGGCAAATTACTCAAAATGCTTAACTCGCCGCGAAAATCACTTTTTTCCCTAAATGAAAGCTTCGCAAAAAATAGTTAATTTTCATGCAGCCGGCTCTGAAACCGACCGGCAAATTACTCAAAATGCTTAACTCGCCGAGATAATCACTTCTTTCCCGAAATGAATGCTTCGCAAAATATAGTTAATTTTGATGCAAGCCGCTCTGAAACCAACCAGCAAATTACTCAAAATGCTTAACTCGCCGACAGAATCACTTTTCTTCCAAAATGAATGTCTGGCAAAAAATAGTTAATTTTGTTGCAAGCCGCTCTGAAACCAACCGGCAAATTACTCAAAATGCTGAACTCGCCGAGAAAATCCTCTTTTTTTCGTAAATGGAATGTTTGGCAATAAATAGTTAATTTTGATGCAAGCTGCTCTGAAACCAACCAGCAAATTACTGAAAATGGTTAACTCGCCGAGATAATGATTTTTATTCCTATATGAATGTTTGGCAAAAAATAGTAAATTTTGATGCAGCCGGCTCTGAAACCAACCAGCAAATTACTCAAAATGCTTAACTCGCCTAGAAAATCACCTTTTTCCCGAACTGAATGCTTCGCAAAAAGTAGTTAACTTTGATGCAAGCCGCACTGAAACGAACCGGCAAATTACTCAAAATGCTTAACTCGCCGAGATAATCATTTTTTTTCCTAAATGAATGTTTGGCAAGTAACAGTTAACTTTAATGCCAGCCGTTCTGAGACCAACCGGCAAATTACTCAAAATGCTTAACTCGCTGAGAGAATGACTTCTTTCCCGAAATGAATGCTTCGCAAAAAATAGTTAATTTTGATGCAGCCGGCTCTGAAACCAACCAGCAAATTACTCAAAATGCTTAACTCGCCGAGATAATCACTTTTTTTACCGAAATGAATGCTTCGCAAAAAATAGTTAATTTTGATGCAAACCGCTCTGAAACCAACCGGCAAATTACTCAAAATGCTTAACTCGCCGAGAAAATCACTTTTTTCGTAAATGAATGTTTGGCAATAAATAGTTAATTTTGATGCAAACTGCTCTGAAACCAACCAGCAAATTACTCAAAATGCTTAACTCGCCTAGAAAATCACCTTTTTCCCGAAACGAATGCTTCGCAAAAAATAGTTAATTTTGATGCAAGCCGCTCTGAAACCAACCAGCAAATTACTCAAAATGCTTAACTCGCCGAGAAAATCACTTTTCTTCCAAAATGAATGTCTGGCAAAAAATAGTAATTTTGTTGCAAGCCGCTCTGAAACCAACCGGCAAATTACTCAAAATGCTTAACTCGCCGAGATAATCATTTTTTTTCCTAAATGAATGTTTGGCAAGTAACAGTTAACTTTAATGCCAGCCGTTCTGAGACCAACCGGCAAATTACTCAAAATGCTTACCTCGCTGAGAGAATCACTTCTTTCCCGAAATGAATGCTTCGCAAAAAATAGTTAATTTTGATGCAGCTGGCTCTGAAACCGAACGGCAAATTACTCAAAATGCTTAACTCGCCGAGAAAATCACTTCTTTTCGTAAATGTATGTTTGGCAATAAATAGTTAATTTTGATGCAAGCTGCTCTGAAACCAACCAGCAAATTACTCAAAATGCTAAACTCGCGTAGAAAATCACCTTTATCCCGAAATGAATGCTTCGCAAAATATAGTTAATTTCGACGCAAGCCGCTCTGAAACCAACCAGCAAATTACTCAAACTGCTTAACTCGCCGAGAAAATCACTTTTCTTCCAAAATGAATGTCTGGCAAAAAATAATTTATTTTGTTGCAAGCCGCTCTGAAACCAACCGGCAAATTACTCGAAATGCTTAACTCGCCGCGAAAATCACTTTTTTCCCTAAATGAAAGCTTCACAGAAAATAGTTAATTTTGATGCAAGCCGCACTGAAACCAACCAGCAAATTACTCAAAATGCTTAACTCGCCGAGAAAATCACTTTTTTTCGTAAATGAATGTTTGGCAATAAATAGTTAATTTTGATGCAGCCGGCTCTGAAACCAACCACAAATTACTCAAAATGCTTAACTCGCCTAAAAAATCACCTTTTTCCCGAAATGAATGCTTCGCAAAAAATAGTTAATTTTGATGCAAGCCGCTCTGAAACCAACCAGCAAATTACTCAAAATGCTTCACTCGCCGCGAAAATCACTTTTTTCCCGAAATGAAAGCTTCACAGAAAATAGTTCATTTAGATGCAAGCCGCACCGAAACCAACCGGCAAATTACTCAAAATGCTTAACTCGCCGAGATAATCATTTTTTTCCTAAATGAATGTTTGGCAAGTAACAGTTAACTTAATGCCAGCCGTTCTGAGACCAACCGGCAAATTACTCAAAATGCTTAACTCGCTGAGAGAATCACTTCTTTCCCGAAATGAATGCTTCGCAAAAAATAGTTAATTTTGATGCAGCCGGCTCTGAAACCAACCAGCAAATTACTCAAAATGCTTAACTCGCCGAGATAATCACTTTTTTTACCGAAATGAATGCTTCGCAAAAAATAGTTAATTTTGATGCAAGCCGCTCTGAAACCAACCGGCAAATTGCTCAAAATGCTTAACTCGCCGAGATAATCGTTTTTTTCCCTAAATGAATGTTTGGCAAGTCATAGTTAACTTTAATGCCAGCCGTTCTGAGACAAACCTGCAAATTACTCAAAATGTTCAACTCGCTAAGAGAATCACTTCTTTCCTGAAATGAATGCTTCGCAAAAAATAGTTAATTTTCATGCAGCCGGCTCTGAAGCCGACCGGCAAATTACTCAAAATGCTTAACTCGCCGAGATAATCACTTCTTTCCCGAAATGAATGCTTCGCAAAAAATAGTTCATTTAGAGGCAAGCCGCTCTGAAACCAACCGGCAAATTACTCAAAATGCTTAACTCGCCGAGAAAATCACTTTTTTTCGTAAATGAATGTCTGGCAAAAAATAGTTAATTTTGTTGCAAGCCGCTCTGAAACCAACCGGCAAATTACTCAAAATGCTTAACTCGCCGCGAAAATCACTTTTTTCCCTAAATGAAAGCTTCGCAAAAAATAGTTAATTTTCATGCAGCCGGCTCTGAAACCGACCGGCAAATTACTCAAAATGCTTAACTCGCCGAGATAATCACTTCTTTCCCGAAATGAATGCTTCGCAAAACATAGTTAATTTTGATGCAAGCCGCTCTGAAACCAACCAGCAAATTACTCAAAATGCTTAACTCGCCGACAGAATCACTTTTCTTCCAAAATGAATGTCTGGCAAAAAATAGTTAATTTTGTTGCAAGCCGCTCTGAAACCAACCGGCAAATTACTCAAAATGCTGAACTCGCCGAGAAAATCCTCTTTTTTTCGTAAATGAATGTTTGGCAATAAATAGTTAATTTTGATGCAAGCTGCTCTGAAACCAACCAGCAAATTACTGAAAATGCTTACCTCGCCGAGATAATGATTTTTATTCCGATATGAATGTTTGGAAAAATATAGTAAATTTTGATGCAGCCGGCTCTGAAACCAACCAGCAAATTACTCAAAATGCTTAACTCGCCTAGAAAATCACTTTTTTCCCTAAATGAAAGCTTCACAGAAAATAGTTAATTTTGATGCAAGCCGCACTGAAACCAACCAGCAAATTACTCAAAATGCTTAACTCGCCGAGAAAATCACTTTTTTTCGTAAATGAATGTTTGGCAATAAATAGTTAATTTTGATGCAGCCGGCTCTGAAACCAACCACAAATTACTCAAAATGCTTAACTCGCCTAAAAAATCACCTATTTCCCGAAATGAATGCTTCGCAAAAAATAGTTAATTTTGATGCAAGCCGCTCTGAAACCAACCAGCAAATTACTCAAAATGCTTCACTCGCCGCGAAAATCACTTTTTTCCCTAAATGAAAGCTTCACAGAAAATAGTTCATTTAGATGCAAGCCGCACCGAAACCAACCGGCAAATTACTCAAAATGCTTAACTCGCCGAGATAATCATATTTTTCCTAAATGAATGTTTGGCAAGTAACAGTTAACTTTAATGCCAGCCGTTCTGAGACCAACCGGCAAATTACTCAAAATGCTTAACTCGCTGAGAGAATCACTTCTTTCCCGAAATGAATGCTTCGCAAAAAATAGTTAATTTTGATGCAGCCGGCTCTGAAACCAACCAGCAAATTACTCAAAATGCTTAACTCGCCGAGATAATCACTTTTTTACCGAAATGAATGCTTCGCAAAAAATAGTTAATTTTGATGCAAGCCGCTCTGAAACCAACCGGCAAATTGCTCAAAATGCTCAACTCGCCGAGATAATCGTTTTTTTCCCTAAATGAATGTTTGGCAAGTCATAGTTAACGTTAATGCCAGCCGTTCTGAGACAAACTTGCAAATTACGCAAAATGTTCAACTCCCTAAGAGAATCACTTCTTTCCCGAAATGAATGCTTCGCAAAAAATACTTAATTTTGATGCAGCCGGCTCTGAAGCCGACCGGCAAATTACTCAAAATGCTTAACTCACCGAGATAATCACTTCTTTCCCGAAATGAATGCTTCGCAAAAAATAGTTCATTTAGAGGCAAGCCGCTCTGAAACCAACCGGCAAATTACTCAAAATGCTTAACTCGCCGAGATAATCACTTTTTTACCGAAATGAATGCTTCGCAAAAAATAGTTAATTTTGATGCAAGCTGCTCTGAAACCGACCGGCAAATTACTCAAAATGCTTAACTCGCCGACAGAATCACTTTTCTTCCAAAATGAATGTCTGGCAAAAAATAGTTAATTTTGTTGCAAGCCGCTCTGAAACCAACCGGCAAATTACTCAAAATGCTGAACTCGCCGAGAAAATCCTCTTTTTTTCGTAAATGAATGTTTGGCAATAAATAGTTAATTTTGATGCAAGCTGCTCTGAAACCAACCAGCAAATTACTGAAAATGCTTAACTCGCCGAGATAATGATTTTTATTCCTATATGAATGTTTGGCAAAAAATAGTAAATTTTGATGCAGCCGGCTCTGAAACCAACCAGCAAATTACTCAAAATGCTTAACTCGCCTAGAAAATCACCTTTGTCCCGAACTGAATGCTTCGCAAAAAGTAGTTAACTTTGATGCAAGCCGCTCTGAAACGAACCGGCAAATTACTCAAAATGCTTAACTCGCTGAGAGAATGACTTCTTTCCCGAAATGAATGCTTCGCAAAAAATAGTTAATTTTGATGCAGCCGGCTCTGAAACCAACCAGCAAATTACTCAAAATGCTTAACTCGCCGAGATAATCACTTTTTTTACCGAAATGAATGCTTCGCAAAAAATAGTTAATTTTGATGCAAACCGCTCTGAAACCAACCGGCAAATTACTCAAAATGCTTCACTCGCCGAGAAAATCACTTTTTTTCGTAAATGAATGTTTGGCAATAAATAGTTAATTTTGATGCAGCCGGCTCTGAAACCAACCAGCAAATTACTCAAAATGCTTAACTCGCCGAGATAATCACTTTTTTCCCTGAATGAAAGCTTCACAGAAAATAGTTCATTTCGATGCAAGCCGCACTGAAACCAACCGGCAAATTACTCAAAATGCTTAACTCGCCGAGAAAATCACTTTTTTTCGTAAATGAATGTTTGGCAATAAATAGTTAATTTTGATGCAAGCTGCTCTGAAACCAACCACAAATTACTCAAAATGCTTAACTCGCCTAAAAAATCACCTTTTTCCCGAAATGAATGCTTCGCAAAAAATAGTTAATTTTGATGCAAGCCGCTCTGAAACCAACCAGCAAATTACTCAAAATGCTTCACTCGCCGCGAAAATCACTTTTTTCCCTAAATGAAAGCTTCACAGAAAATAGTTCATTTAGATGCAAGCCGCACCGAAACCAACCAGCAAATTACTCAAAATGCTTAACTCGCCGAGAAAATCACTTTTTTTCCTAAATGAATGTTTGGCAAGTTATAGTTAACTTTAATGCCAGCCGTTCTGAGACCAACCGGCCAATTACTCAAAATGTTCAACTCGCTAAGAGAATCACTTCTTTCCTGAAATGAATGCTTCGCAAAAAATAGTTAATTTTCATGCAGCCGGCTCTGAAGCCGACCGGCAAATTACTCAAAATGCTTAACTCGCCGAGATAATCACTTCTTTCCCGAAATGAATGCTTCGCAAAAAATAGTTCATTTAGAGGCAAGCCGCTCTGAAACCAACCGGCAAATTACTCAAAATGCTTAACTCGCCGAGAAAATCACTTTTTTTCGTAAATGAATGTCTAGAAAAAATAGTTAATTTTGTTGCAAGCCGCTCTGAAACCAACCGGCAAATTACTCAAAATGCTTAACTCGCCGCGAAAATCACTTTTTTCCCTAAATGAAAGCTTCGCAAAAAATAGTTAATTTTCATGCAGCCGGCTCTGAAACCGACCGGCAAATTACTCAAAATGCTTAACTCGCCGAGATAATCACTTCTTACCCGAAATGAATGCTTCGCAAAAAATAGTTAATTTTGATGCAAGCCGCTCTGAAACCAACCAGCAAATTACTCAAAATGCTTAACTCGCCGACAGAATCACTTTTCTCCCAAAATGAATGTCTGGCAAAAAATAGTTAATTTTGTTGCAAGCCGCTCTGAAACCAACCGGCAAATTACTCAAAATGCTGAACTCGCCGAGAAAATCCTCTTTTTTTCGTAAATGAATGTTTGGCAATAAATAGTTAATTTTGATGCAAGCTGCTCTGAAACCAACCAGCAAATTACTGAAAATGCTTAACTCGCCGAGATAATGATTTTTATTCCTATATGAATGTTTGGCAAAAAATAGTAAATTTTGATGCAGCCGGCTCTGAAACCAACCAGCAAATTACTCAAAATGCTTAACTCGCCTAGAAAATCACCTTTGTCCCGAACTGAATGCTTCGCAAAAAGTAGTTAACTTTGATGCAAGCCGCTCTGAAACGAACCGGCAAATTACTCAAAATGCTTAACTCGCTGAGAGAATGACTTGTTTCCCGAAATGAATGCTACGCAATAAATAGTTAATTTTGATGCAGCCGGCTTTGAAACCAACCAGCAAATTACTCAAAATGCTTAACTCGCCGAGATAATCACTTTTTTCCCTGAATGAAAGCTTCACAGAAAATAGTTCATTTTGATGCAGCCGGCTCTGAAACCAACCAGCAAATTACTCAAAATGCTTAACTCGCCGAGAAAATCACTTTTTTTCCTAAATGAATGTTTGGCAAGTTATAGTTAACTTTAATGCCAGCCGTTCTGAGACCAACCGGCCAATTACTCAAAATGCTTAACTCGCTGAGAGAATCACTTCTTTCCCGAAATGAATGCTTCGCAAAAAATAGTTAATTTTGATGCAGCCGGCTCTGAAACCAACCAGCAAATTACTCAAAATGCTTAACTCGCCGAGATAATCACTTTTTTACCGAAATGAATGCTTCGCAAAAAATAGTTAATTTTGATGCAAGCTGCTCTGAAACCAACCAGAAATTACTCAAAATGCTTAACTCGCCTAAAAAATCACCTTTTTGCCGAAATGAATGCTTCACAAAAAATAGTTAATTTTGATGCAAGCCGCTCTGAAACCAACCAGCAAATTACTCAAAATGCTTAACTCGCCGTGATAATCATATTTTTCCTAAATGAATGTTTGGCAAGTAACAGTTAACTTTAATGCCAGCCGTTCTGAGACCAACCGGCAAATTACTCAAAATGCTTAACTCGCTGAGAGAATCACTTCTTTCCCGAAATGAATGCTTCGCAAAAAATAGTTAATTTTGATGCAGCCGGCTCTGAAACCAACCAGCAAATTACTCAAAATGCTTAACTCGCGGAGATAATCACTTTTTTACCGAAATGAATGCTTCGCAAAAAATAGTTAATTTTGATGCAAGCCGCTCTGAAACCAACCGGCAAATTGCTCAAAATGCTCAACTCGCCGAGATAATCGTTTTTTTCCCTAAATGAATGTTTGGCAAGTCATAGTTAACGTTAATGCCAGCCGTTCTGAGACAAACTTGCAAATTACGCAAAATGTTCAACTCCCTAAGAGAATCACTTCTTTCCCGAAATGAATGCTTCGCAAAAAATACTTAATTTTGATGCAGCCGGCTCTGAAGCCGACCGGCAAATTACTCAAAATGCTTAACTCACCGAGATAATCACTTCTTTCCCGAAATGAATGCTTCGCAAAAAATAGTTCATTTAGAGGCAAACCGCTCTGAAACCAACCGGCAAATTACTCAAAATGCTTAACTCGCCGAGATAATCACTTTTTTACCGAAATGAATGCTTCGCAAAAAATAGTTAATTTTGATGCAAGCTGCTCTGAAACCGACCGGCAAATTACTCAAAATGCTTAACTCGCCGACAGAATCACTTTTCTTCCAAAATGAATGTCTGGCAAAAAATAGTTAATTTTGTTGCAAGCCGCTCTGAAACCAACCGCCAAATTACTCAAAATGCTGAACTCGCCGAGAAAATCCTCTTTTTTTCGTAAATGAATGTTTGCCAATAAATAGTTAATTTTGATGCAAGCTGCTCTGAAACCAACCAGCAAATTACCGAAAATGCTTAACTCGCCGAGATAATGATTTTTATTCCTATATGAATGTTTGGCAAAAAATAGTAAATTTTGATGCAGCCGGCTTTGAAACCAAACAGCAAATTACTCAAAATGCTTAACTCGCCTAGAAAATCACATTTGTCCCGAACTGAATGCTTCGCAAAAAGTAGTTAACTTTGATGCAAGCCGCTCTGAAACGAACCGGCAAATTACTCAAAATGCTTAACTCGCTGAGAGAATGACTTCTTTCCCGAAATGAATGCTTCGCAAAAAATAGTTAATTTTGATGCAGCCGGCTCTGAAACCAACCAGCAAATTACTCAAAATGCTTAACTCGCCGAGATAATCACTTTTTTTACCGAAATGAATGCTTCGCAAAAAATAGTTAATTTTGATGCAAACCGCTCTGAAACCAACCGGCAAATTACTCAAAATGCTTCACTCGCCGAGAAAATCACTTTTTTTCGTAAATGAATGTTTGGCAATAAATAGTTAATTTTGATGCAGCCGGCTCTGAAACCAACCAGCAAATTACTCAAAATGCTTAACTCGCCGAGATAATCACTTTTTTTACCGAAATGAATGCTTCGCAAAAAATAGTTAATTTTGATGCAAACCGCTCTGAAACCAACCGGCAAATTACTCAAAATGCTTCACTCGCCGAGAAAATCACTTTTTTTCGTAAATGAATGTTTGGCAATAAATAGTTAATTTTGATGCAGCCGGCTCTGAAACCAACCAGCAAATTACTCAAAATGCTTAACTCGCCGAGATAATCACTTTTTTCCCTGAATGAAAGCTTCACAGAAAATAGTTCATTTCGATGCAAGCCGCACTGAAACCAACCGGCAAATTACTCAAAATGCTTAACTCGCCGAGAAAATCACTTTTTTTCGTAAATGAATGTTTGGCAATAAATAGTTAATTTTGATGCAAGCTGCTCTGAAACCAACCACAAATTACTCAAAATGCTTAACTCGCCTAAAAAATCACCTTTTTCCCGAAATGAATGCTTCGCAAAAAATAGTTAATTTTGATGCAAGCCGCTCTGAAACCAACCAGCAAATTACTCAAAATGCTTCACTCGCCGCGAAAATCACTTTTTTCCCTAAATGAAAGCTTCACAGAAAATAGTTCATTTAGATGCAAGCCGCACCGAAACCAACCAGCAAATTACTCAAAATGCTTAACTCGCCGAGAAAATCACTTTTTTTCCTAAATGAATGTTTGGCAAGTTATAGTTAACTTTAATGCCAGCCGTTCTGAGACCAACCGGCCAATTACTCAAAATGTTCAACTCGCTAAGAGAATCACTTCTTTCCTGAAATGAATGCTTCGCAAAAAATAGTTAATTTTCATGCAGCCGGCTCTGAAGCCGACCGGCAAATTACTCAAAATGCTTAACTCGCCGAGATAATTACTTCTTTCCCGAAATGAATGCTTCGCAAAAAATAGTTCATTTAGAGGCAAGCCGCTCTGAAACCAACCGGCAAATTACTCAAAATGCTTAACTCGCCGAGAAAATCACTTTTTTTCGTAAATGAATGTCTGGCAAAAAATAGTTAATTTTGTTGCAAGCCGCTCTGAAACCAACCGGCAAATTACTCAAAATGCTTAACTCGCCGCGAAAATCACTTTTTTCCCTAAATGAAAGCTTCGCAAAAAATAGTTAATTTTCATGCAGCCGGCTCTGAAACCGACCGGCAAATTACTCAAAATGCTTAACTCGCCGAGATAATCACTTCTTTCCCGAAATGAATGCTTCGCAAAACATAGTTAATTTTGATGCAAGCCGCTCTGAAACCAACCAGCAAATTACTCAAAATGCTTAACTCGCCGACAGAATCACTTTTCTTCCAAAATGAATGTCTGGCAAAAAATAGTTAATTTTGTTGCAAGCCGCTCTGAAACCAACCGGCAAATTACTCAAAATGCTGAACTCGCCGAGAAAATCCTCTTTTTTTCGTAAATGAATGTTTGGCAATAAATAGTTAATTTTGATGCAAGCTGCTCTGAAACCAACCAGCAAATTACTGAAAATGCTTAACTCGCCGAGATAATGATTTTTATTCCTATATGAATGTTTGGCAAAAAATAGTAAATTTTGATGCAGCCGGCTCTGAAACCAACCAGCAAATTACTCAAAATGCTTAACTCGCCTAGAAAATCACCTTTGTCCCGAACTGAATGCTTCGCAAAAAGTAGTTAACTTTGATGCAAGCCGCTCTGGAACGAACCGGCAAATTACTCAAAATGCTTAACTCGCTGAGAGAATGACTTCTTTCCCGAAATGAATGCTTCGCAATAAATAGTTAATTTTGATGCAGCCGGCTCTGAAACCAACCAGCAAATTACTCAAAATGCTTAACTCGCCGAGATAATCACTTTTTTCCCTGAATGAAAGCTTCACAGAAAATAGTTCATTTCGATGCAAGCCGCACTGAAACCAACCGGCAAATTACTCAAAATGCTTAACTCGCCGAGAAAATCACTTTTTTTCGTAAATGAATGTTTGGCAATAAATAGTTAATTTTGATGCAAGCTGCTCTGAAACCAACCACAAATTACTCAAAATGCTTAACTCGCCTAAAAAATCACCTTTTTCCCGAAATGAATGCTTCGCAAAAAATAGTTAATTTTGATGCAAGCCGCTCTGAAACCAACCAGCAAATTACTCAAATGCTTCACTCGCCGCGAAAATCACTTTTTTCCCTAAATGAAAGCTTCACAGAAAATAGTTCATTTAGATGCAAGCCGCACCGAAACCAACCGGCAAATTACTCAAAATGCTTAACTCGCCGAGAAAATCACTTTTTTTCCTAAATTAATGTTTGGCAAGTTATAGTTAACTTTAATGCCAGCCGTTCTGAGACCAACCGGCCAATTACTCAAAATGCTTAACTCGCTGAGAGAATCACTTCTTTCCCGAAATGAATGCTTCGCAAAAAATAGTTAATTTTGATGCAGCCGGCTCTGAAACCAACCAGCAAATTACTCAAAATGCTTAACTCGCCGAGATAATCACTTTTTTACCGAAATGAATACTTCGCAAAAAATAGTTAATTTTGATGCAAGCTGCTCTGAAACCAACCACAAATTACTCAAAATGCTTAACTCGCCTAAAAAATCACCTTTTTGCCGAAATGAATGCTTCGCAAAAAATAGTTAATTTTGATGCAAGCCGCTCTGAAACCAACCAGCAAATTACTCAAAATGCTTAACTCGCCGAGATAATCATATTTTTCCTAAATGAATGTTTGGCAAGTAACAGTTAACTTTAATGCCAGCCGTTCTGAGACCAACCGGCAAATTACTCAAAATGCTTAACTCGCTGAGAGAATCACTTCTTTCCCGAAATGAATGCTTCGCAAAAAATAGTTAATTTTGATGCAGCCGGCTCTGAAACCAACCAGCAAATTACTCAAAATGCTTAACTCGCCGAGATAATCACTTTTTTACCGAAATGAATGCTTCGCAAAAAATAGTTAATTTTGATGCAAGCCGCTCTGAAACCAACCGGCAAATTGCTCAAAATGCTCAACTCGCCGAGATAATCGTTTTTTTCCCTAAATGAATGTTTGGCAAGTCATAGTTAACGTTAATGCCAGCCGTTCTGAGACAAACTTGCAAATTACGCAAAATGTTCAACTCCCTAAGAGAATCACTTCTTTCCCGAAATGAATGCTTCGCAAAAAATACTTAATTTTGATGCAGCCGGCTCTGAAGCCGACCGGCAAATTACTCAAAATGCTTAACTCACCGAGATAATCACTTCTTTCCCGAAATGAATGCTTCGCAAAAAATAGTTCATTTAGAGGCAAACCGCTCTGAAACCAACCGGCAAATTACTCAAAATGCTTAACTCGCCGAGATAATCACTTTTTTACCGAAATGAATGCTTCGCAAAAAATAGTTAATTTTGATGCAAGCTGCTCTGAAACCGACCGGCAAATTACTCAAAATGCTTAACTCGCCGACAGAATCACTTTTCTTCCAAAATGAATGTCTGGCAAAAAATAGTTAATTTTGTTGCAAGCCGCTCTGAAACCAACCGGCAAATTACTCAAAATGCTGAACTCGCCGAGAAAATCCTCTTTTTTTCGTAAATGAATGTTTGGCAATAAATAGTTAATTTTGATGCAAGCTGCTCTGAAACCAACCAGCAAATTACTGAAAATGCTTAACTCGCCGAGATAATGATTTTTATTCCTATATGAATGTTTGGCAAAAAATAGTAAATTTTGATGCAGCCGGCTCTGAAACCAACCAGCAAATTACTCAAAATGCTTAACTCGCCTAGAAAATCACCTTTGTCCCGAACTGAATGCTTCGCAAAAAGTAGTTAACTTTGATGCAAGCCGCTCTGAAACGAACCGGCAAATTACTCAAAATGCTTAACTCGCTGAGAGAATGACTTCTTTCCCGAAATGAATGCTTCGCAAAAAATAGTTAATTTTGATGCAGCCGGCTCTGAAACCAACCAGCAAATTACTCAAAATGCTTAACTCGCCGAGATAATCACTTTTTTTACCGAAATGAATGCTTCGCAAAAAATAGTTAATTTTGATGCAAACCGCTCTGAAACCAACCGGCAAATTACTCAAAATGCTTCACTCGCCGAGAAAATCACTTTTTTTCGTAAATGAATGTTTGGCAATAAATAGTTAATTTTGATGCAGCCGGCTCTGAAACCAACCAGCAAATTACTCAAAATGCTTAACTCGCCGAGATAATCACTTTTTTCCCTGAATGAAAGCTTCACAGAAAATAGTTCATTTCGATGCAAGCCGCACTGAAACCAACCGGCAAATTACTCAAAATGCTTAACTCGCCGAGAAAATCACTTTTTTTCGTAAATGAATGTTTGGCAATAAATAGTTAATTTTGATGCAAGCTGCTCTGAAACCAACCACAAATTACTCAAAATGCTTAACTCGCCTAAAAAATCACCATTTTCCCGAAATGAATGCTTCGCAAAAAATAGTTAATTTTGATGCAAGCCGCTCTGAAACCAACCAGCAAATTACTCAAAATGCTTCACTCGCCGCGAAAATCACTTTTTTCCCTAAATGAAAGCTTCACAGAAAATAGTTCATTTAGATGCAAGCCGCACCGAAACCAACCGGCAAATTACTCAAAATGCTTAACTCGCCGAGAAAATCACTTTTTTTCCTAAATTAATGTTTGGCAAGTTATAGTTAACTTTAATGCCAGCCGTTCTGAGACCAACCGGCCAATTACTCAAAATGCTTAACTCGCTGAGAGAATCACTTCTTTCCCGAAATGAATGCTTCGGAAAAAATAGTTAATTTTGATGCAGCCGGCTCTGAAACCAACCAGCAAATTACTCAAAATGCTTAACTCGCCGAGATAATCACTTTTTTACCGAAATGAATGCTTCGCAAAAAATAGTTCATTTAGAGGCAAGCCGCTCTGAAACCAACCGGCAAATTACTCAAAATGCTTAACTCGCCGAGAAAATCACTTTTTTTCGTAAATGAATGTCTGGCAAAAAATAGTTAATTTTGTTGCAAGCCGCTCTGAAACCAACCGGCAAATTACTCAAAATGCTTAACTCGCCGCGAAAATCACTTTTTTCCCTTAATGAAAGCTTCGCAAAAAATAGTTAATTTTCATGCAGCCGGCTCTGAAACCGACCGGCAAATTACTCAAAATGCTTAACTCGCCGAGATAATCACTTCTTTCCCGAAATGAATGCTTCGCAAAACATAGTTAATTTTGATGCAAGCCGCTCTGAAACCAACCAGCAAATTACTCAAAATGCTTAACTCGCCGACAGAATCACTTTTCTTCCAAAATGAATGTCTGGCAAAAAATAGTTAATTTTGTTGCAAGCCGCTCTGAAACCAACCGGCAAATTACTCAAAATGCTGAACTCGCCGAGAAAATCCTCTTTTTTTCGTAAATGAATGTTTGGCAATAAATAGTTAATTTTGATGCAAGCTGCTCTGAAACCAACCAGCAAATTACTGAAAATGCTTAACTCGCCGAGATAATGATTTTTATTCCTATATGAATGTTTGGCAAAAAATAGTAAATTTTGATGCAGCCCGCTCTGAAACCAACCAGCAAATTACTCAAAATGCTTAACTCGCCTAGAAAATCACCTTTGTCCCGAACTGAATGCTTCGCAAAAAGTAGTTAACTTTGATGCAAGCCGCTCTGGAACGAACCGGCAAATTACTCAAAATGCTTAACTCGCTGAGAGAATGACTTCTTTCCCGAAATGAATGCTTCGCAATAAATAGTTAATTTTGATGCAGCCGGCTCTGAAACCAACCAGCAAATTACTCAAAATGCTTAACTCGCCGAGATAATAACTTTTTTTACCGAATTGAATGCTTCGCAAAAAATAGTTAATTTTGATGCAAACCGCTCTGAAACCAACCGGCAAATTACTCAAAATGCTTAACTCGCCGAGAAAATCACTTTTTTCGTAAATGAATGTTTGGCAATAAATAGTTAATTTTGATGCAAACTGCTCTGAAACCAACCAGCAAATTACTCAAAATGCTTAACTCGCCTAGAAAATCACCTTTTTCCCGAAACGAATGCTTCGCAAAAAATAGCTAATTTTGATGCAAGCCGCTCTGAAACCAACCAGCAAATTACTCAAAATGCTTAACTCGCCGAGAAAATCACTTTTCTTCCAAAATGAATGTCTGGCAAAAAAATAGTTAATTTTGATGCAGCTGGCTCTGTAACCGAACGGCAAATTACTCAAAATGCTTAACTCGCCGAGAAAATCACTTTTTTTCGTAAATGTTTGTTTGGCAATAAATAGTTAATTTTGATGCAAGCTGCTCTGAAATCAACCAGCAAATTACTCAAAATGCTAAACTCGCGTAGAAAATCACCTTTTTCCCGAAATGAATGCTTCGCAAAATATAGTTAATTTCGATGCAAGCCGCTCTGAAACCAACCAGCAAATTACTCAAATGCTTAACTCGCCGAGAAAATCACTTTTCTTCCAAAATCAATGTCTGGCAAAAAATAGTTTATTTTGTTGCAAGCCGCTCTGAAATCAACCGGCAAATTACTCGAAATGCTTAACTCGCCGCGAAAATCACTTTTTTCCCTAAATGAAAGCTTCACAGAAAATAGTTAATTTTGATGCAAGCCGCACTGAAACCAACCAGCAAATTACTCAAAATCCTTAACTCGCCGAGATAATCACTTTTTTACCGAAATGAATGCTTCGCAAAAAATAGTTAATTTTGATGCAAACCGCTCTGAAACCAAATTACTCAAAATGCTTCACTCGCCGAGAAAATCACTTTTTTTCGTAAATGAATGTTTGGCAATAAATAGTTAATTTTGATGCAGCCGGCTCTGAAACCAACCAGCAAATTACTCAAAATGCTTAACTCGCCGAGATAATCACTTTTTTCCCTGAATGAAAGCTTCACAGAAAATAGTTCATTTCGATGCAAGCCGCACTGAAACCAACCGGCAAATTACTCAAAATGCTTAACTCGCCGAGAAAATCACTTTTTTTCGTAAATGAATGTTTGGCAATAAATAGTTAATTTTGATGCAAGCTGCTCTGAAACCAACCACAAATTACTCAAAATGCTTAACTCGCCTAAAAAATCACCTTTTTCCCGAAATGAATGCTTCGCAAAAAATAGTTAATTTTGATGCAAGCCGCTCTGAAACCAACCAGCAAATTACTCAAAATGCTTCACTCGCCGCGAAAATCACTTTTTTCCCTAAATGAAAGCTTCACAGAAAATAGTTCATTTAGATGCAAGCCGCACCGAAACCAACCGGCAAATTACTCAAAATGCTTAACTCGCCGAGAAAATCACTTTTTTTCCTAAATTAATGTTTGGCAAGTTATAGTTAACTTTAATGCCAGCCGTTCTGAGACCAACCGGCCAATTACTCAAAATGCTTAACTCGCTGAGAGAATCACTTCTTTCCCGAAATGAATGCTTCGCAAAAAATAGTTAATTTTGATGCAGCCGGCTCTGAAACCAACCAGCAAATTACTCAAAATGCTTAACTCGCCGAGATAATCACTTTTTTACCGAAATGAATACTTCGCAAAAAATAGTTAATTTTGATGCAAGCTGCTCTGAAACCAACCACAAATTACTCAAAATGCTTAACTCGCCTAAAAAATCACCTTTTTGCCGAAATGAATGCTTCGCAAAAAATAGTTAATTTTGATGCAAGCCGCTCTGAAACCAACCAGCAAATTACTCAAAATGCTTAACTCGCCGAGATAATCATATTTTTCCTAAATGAATGTTTGGCAAGTAACAGTTAACTTTAATGCCAGCCGTTCTGAGACCAACCGGCAAATTACTCAAAATGCTTAACTCGCTGAGAGAATCACTTCTTTCCCGAAATTAATGCTTCGCAAAAAATAGTTAATTTTGATGCAGCCGGCTCTGAAACCAACCAGCAAATTACTCAAAATGCTTAACTCGCCGAGATAATCACTTTTTTACCGAAATGAATGCTTCGCAAAAAATAGTTAATTTTGATGCAAGCCGCTCTGAAACCAACCGGCAAATTGCTCAAAATGCTCAACTCGCCGAGATAATCGTTTTTTTCCCTAAATGAATGTTTGGCAAGTCATAGTTAACTTTAATGCCAGCCGTTCTGAGACAAACTTGCAAATTACGCAAAATGTTCAACTCCCTAAGAGAATCAATTCTTTCCCGAAATGAATGCTTCGCAAAAAATACTTAATTTTGATGCAGCCGGCTCTGAAGCCGACCGGCAAATTACTCAAAATGCTTAACTCACCGAGATAATCACTTCTTTCCCGAAATGAATGCTTCGCAAAAAATAGTTCATTTAGAGGCAAGCCGCTCTGAAACCAACCGGCAAATTACTCAAAATGCTTTACTCGCCGAGAAAATCACTTTTTTTCGTAAATGAATGTCTGGCAAAAAATAGTTAATTTTGTTGCAAGCCGCTCTGAAACCAACCGGCAAATTACTCAAAATGCTTAACTCGCCGCGAAAATGACTTTTTTCCCTAAATGAAAGCTTCGCAAAAAATAGTTAATTTTCATGCAGCCGGCTCTGAAACCGACCGGCAAATTACTCAAAATGCTTAACTCGCCGAGATAATCACTTCTTTCCCGAAATGAATGCTTCGCAAAACATAGTTAATTTTGATGCAAGCCGCTCTGAAACCAACCAGCAAATTACTCAAAATGCTTAACTCGCCGACAGAATCACTTTTCTTCCAAAATGAATGTCTGGCAAAAAATAGTTAATTTTGTTGCAAGCCGCTCTGAAACCAACCGGCAAATTACTCAAAATGCTGAACTCGCCAAGAAAATCCTCTTTTTTTCGTAAATGAATGTTTGGCAATAAATAGTTAATTTTGATGCAAGCTGCTCTGAAACCAACCAGCAAATTACTGAAAATGCTTAACTCGCCGAGATAATGATTTTTATTTCTATATGAATGTTTGGCAAAAAATAGTAAATTTTGATGCAGCCGGCTCTGAAACCAACCGGCAAATTACTCAAAATGCTTAACTCGCCTTGAAAATCACCTTTGTCCCGAACTGAATGCTTCGCAAAAAGTAGTTAACTTTGATGCAAGCCGCTCTGAAACGAACCGGCAAATTACTCAAAATGCTTAACTCGCTGAGAGAATGACTTCTTTCCCGAAATGAATGCTTCGCAAAAAATAGTTAATTTTGATGCAGCCGGCTCTGAAACCAACCAGCAAATTACTCAAAATGCTTAACTCGCCGAGATAATCACTTTTTTTACCGAAATGAATGCTTCGCAAAAAATAGTTAATTTTGATGCAAACCGCTCTGAAACCAACCGGCAAATTACTCAAAATGCTTAACTCGCCGAGAAAATCACTTTTTTCGTAAATGAATGTTTGGCAATAAATAGTTAATTTTGATGCAAACTGCTCTGACACCAACCAGCAAATTACTCAAAATGCTTAACTCGCCTAGAAAATCACCTTTTGCCCGAAACGAATGCTTCGCAAAAAATAGTTAATTTTGATGCAAGCCGCTCTGAAACCAACCAGCAAATTACTCACAATGCTTAACTCGCCGAGAAAATCACTTTTCTTCCAAAATGAATGTCTGGCAAAAAATAGTTAATTTTGATGCATCTGGCTCTGTAACCGAACGGCAAATTACTCAAAATGCTTAACTCGCCGAGAAAATCACTTTTTTTCGTAAATGTATGTTTGGCAATAAATAGTTAATTTTGATGCAAGCTGCTCTGAAACCAACCAGCAAATTACTCAAAATGCTAAACTCGCGTAGAAAATCACCTTTTTCCCGAAATGAATGCTTCGCAAAATATAGTTAATTTCGATGCAAGCCGCTCTGAAACCAACCAGCAAATTACTCAAATGCTTAACTCGCCGAGAAAATCACTTTTCTTCCAAAATCAATGTCTGGCAAAAAATAGTTTATTTTGTTGCAAGCCGCGCTGAAACCAACCGGCAAATTACTCGAAATGCTTAACTCGCCGCGAAAATCACTTTTTTCCCTAAATGAAAGCTTCACAGAAAATAGTTAATGTTGATGCAAGCCGCACTGAAACCAACCAGCAAATTACTCAAAATCCTTAACTCGCCGAGATAATCATTTTTTTACCGAAATGAATGCTTCGCAAAAAATAGTTAATTTTGATGCAAACCGCTCTGAAACCAACCGGCAAATTACTCAAAATGCTTCACTCGCCGAGAAAATCACTTTTTTTCGTAAATGAATGTTTGGCAATAAATAGTTAATTTTGATGCAGCCGGCTCTGAAACCAACCAGCAAATTACTCAAAATGCTTAACTCGCCGAGATAATCACTTTTTTCCCTGAATGAAAGCTTCACAGAAAATAGTTCATTTCGATGCAAGCCGCACTGAAACCAACCGGCAAATTACTCAAAATGCTTAACTCGCCGAGAAAATCACTTTTTTTCGTAAATGAATGTTTGGCAATAAATAGTTAATTTTGATGCAAGCTGCTCTGAAACCAACCACAAATTACTCAAAATGCTTAACTCGCCTAAAAAATCACCTTTTTCCCGAAATGAATGCTTCGTAAAAAATAGTTAATTTTGATGCAAGCCGCTCTGAAACCAAGCAGCAAATTACTCAAAATGCTTAACTCGCCGAGATAATCATATTTTTCCTAAATGAATGTTTGGCAAGTAACAGTTAACTTTAATGCCAGCCGTTCTGAGACCAGCCGGCAAATTACTCAAAATGCTTAACTCGCTGAGTGAATCACTTCTTTCCCGAAATGAATGCTTCGCAAAAAATAGTTAATTTTGATGCAGCCGGCTCTGAAACCAACCAGCAAATTACTCAAAATGCTTAACTCGCCGAGATAATCACTTTTTTACCGAAATGAATGCTTCGCAAAAAATAGTTAATTTTGATGCAAGCCGCTCTGAAACCAACCGGCAAATTGCTCAAAATGCTCAACTCGCCGAGATAATCGTTTTTTTCCCTAAATGAATGTTTGGCAAGTCATAGTTAACTTTAATGCCAGCCGTTCTGAGACAAACTTGCAAATTACGCAAAATGTTCAACTCCTTAAGAGAATCACTTCTTTCCCGAAATGAATGCTTCGCAAAAAATACTTAATTTTGATGCAGCCGGCTCTGAAGCCGACCGGCAAATTACTCAAAATGCTTAACTCACCGAGATAATCACTTCTTTCCCGAAATGAATGCTTCGCAAAAAATGGTTCATTTAGAGGCAAGCCGCTCTGAAACCAACCGGCAAATTACTCAAAATGCTTTACTCGCCGAGAAAATCACTTTTTTTCGTAAATGAATGTCTGGCAAAAAATAGTTAATTTTGTTGCAAGCCGCTCTGAAACCAACCGGCAAATTACTGAAAATGCTTAACTCGCCGCGAAAATCACTTTTTTCCCTAAATGAAAGCTTCGCAAAAAATAGTTAATTTTCATGCAGCCGGCTCTGAAACCGACCGGCAAATTACTCAAAATGCTTAACTCGCCGAGATAATCACTTCTTTCCCGAAATGAATGCTTCGCAAAATATAGTTAATTTTGATGCAAGCCGCTCTGAAACCAACCAGCAAATTACTCAAAATGCTTAACTCGCCGAGAAAATCCTCTTTTTTTCGTAAATGAATGTTTGGCAATAAATAGTTAATTTTGATGCAAGCTGCTCTGAAACCAACCAGCAAATTACTGAAAATGCTTAACTCGCCTAGAAAATCACCGTTTTCCCGAACTGAATGCTTCGCAAAAAGTAGTTAACTTTGATGCAAGCCGCTCTGAAACGAACCGGCAAATTACTCAAAATGCTTAACTCGCCGAGATAATCATTTTTTTTCCTAAATGAATGTTTGGCAAGTAACAGTTAACTTTAATGCCAGCCGTTCTGAGACTAACCGGCAAATTACTCAAAATGCTTAACTCGCTGAGAGAATCACTTCTTTCCCGAAATGAATGCTTCGCAACAAATAGTTAACTTTAATGCCAGCCGGCTCTGAAACCAACCAGCAAATTACTCAAAATGCTTAACTCGCTGAGAGAATCACTTCTTTCCCGAAATGAATGCTTCGCAAAAAATAGTTAACTTTAATGCCAGCCGTTCTGAGACCAAACGGCAAATTACTCAAAATGCTTAACTCGCCGAGATAATCACTTTTTTACCGAAATGAATACTTCGCAAAAAATAGTTAATTTTGATGCAAGCTGCTCTGAAACCAACCACAAATTACTCAAAATGCTTAACTCGCCTAAAAAATCACCTTTTTGCCGAAATGAATGCTTCGCAAAAAATAGTTAATTTTGATGCAAGCCGCTCTGAAACCAACCAGCAAATTACTCAAAATGCTTAACTCGCCGAGATAATCATATTTTTCCTAAATGAATGTTTGGCAAGTAACAGTTAACTTTAATGCCAGCCGTTCTGAGACCAACCGGCAAATTACTCAAAATGCTTAACTCGCTGAGAGAATCACTTCTTTCCCGAAATTAATGCTTCGCAAAAAATAGTTAATTTTGATGCAGCCGGCTCTGAAACCAACCAGCAAATTACTCAAAATGCTTAACTCGCCGAGATAATCACTTTTTTACCGAAATGAATGCTTCGCAAAAAATAGTTAATTTTGATGCAAGCCGCTCTGAAACCAACCGGCAAATTGCTCAAAATGCTCAACTCGCCGAGATAATCGTTTTTTTCCCTAAATGAATGTTTGGCAAGTCATAGTTAACTTTAATGCCAGCCGTTCTGAGACAAACTTGCAAATTACGCAAAATGTTCAACTCCCTAAGAGAATCAATTCTTTCCCGAAATGAATGCTTCGCAAAAAATACTTAATTTTGATGCAGCCGGCTCTGAAGCCGACCGGCAAATTACTCAAAATGCTTAACTCACCGAGATAATCACTTCTTTCCCGAAATGAATGCTTCGCAAAAAATAGTTCATTTAGAGGCAAGCCGCTCTGAAACCAACCGGCAAATTACTCAAAATGCTTTACTCGCCGAGAAAATCACTTTTTTTCGTAAATGAATGTCTGGCAAAAAATAGTTAATTTTGTTGCAAGCCGCTCTGAAACCAACCGGCAAATTACTCAAAATGCTTAACTCGCCGCGAAAATGACTTTTTTCCCTAAATGAAAGCTTCGCAAAAAATAGTTAATTTTCATGCAGCCGGCTCTGAAACCGACCGGCAAATTACTCAAAATGCTTAACTCGCCGAGATAATCACTTCTTTCCCGAAATGAATGCTTCGCAAAACATAGTTAATTTTGATGCAAGCCGCTCTGAAACCAACCAGCAAATTACTCAAAATGCTTAACTCGCCGACAGAATCACTTTTCTTCCAAAATGAATGTCTGGCAAAAAATAGTTAATTTTGTTGCAAGCCGCTCTGAAACCAACCGGCAAATTACTCAAAATGCTGAACTCGCCAAGAAAATCCTCTTTTTTTCGTAAATGAATGTTTGGCAATAAATAGTTAATTTTGATGCAAGCTGCTCTGAAACCAACCAGCAAATTACTGAAAATGCTTAACTCGCCGAGATAATGATTTTTATTTCTATATGAATGTTTGGCAAAAAATAGTAAATTTTGATGCAGCCGGCTCTGAAACCAACCGGCAAATTACTCAAAATGCTTAACTCGCCTTGAAAATCACCTTTGTCCCGAACTGAATGCTTCGCAAAAAGTAGTTAACTTTGATGCAAGCCGCTCTGAAACGAACCGGCAAATTACTCAAAATGCTTAACTCGCTGAGAGAATGACTTCTTTCCCGAAATGAATGCTTCGCAAAAAATAGTTAATTTTGATGCAGCCGGCTCTGAAACCAACCAGCAAATTACTCAAAATGCTTAACTCGCCGAGATAATCACTTTTTTTACCGAAATGAATGCTTCGCAAAAAATAGTTAATTTTGATGCAAACCGCTCTGAAACCAACCGGCAAATTACTCAAAATGCTTAACTCGCCGAGAAAATCACTTTTTTCGTAAATGAATGTTTGGCAATAAATAGTTAATTTTGATGCAAACTGCTCTGACACCAACCAGCAAATTACTCAAAATGCTTAACTCGCCTAGAAAATCACCTTTTGCCCGAAACGAATGCTTCGCAAAAAATAGTTAATTTTGATGCAAGCCGCTCTGAAACCAACCAGCAAATTACTCACAATGCTTAACTCGCCGAGAAAATCACTTTTCTTCCAAAATGAATGTCTGGCAAAAAATAGTTAATTTTGATGCAACTGGCTCTGTAACCGAACGGCAAATTACTCAAAATGCTTAACTCGCCGAGAAAATCACTTTTTTTCGTAAATGTATGTTTGGCAATAAATAGTTAATTTTGATGCAAGCTGCTCTGAAACCAACCAGCAAATTACTCAAAATGCTAAACTCGCGTAGAAAATCACCTTTTTCCCGAAATGAATGCTTCGCAAAATATAGTTAATTTCGATGCAAGCCGCTCTGAAACCAACCAGCAAATTACTCAAATGCTTAACTCGCCGAGAAAATCACTTTTCTTCCAAAATCAATGTCTGGCAAAAAATAGTTTATTTTGTTGCAAGCCGCGCTGAAACCAACCGGCAAATTACTCGAAATGCTTAACTCGCCGCGAAAATCACTTTTTTCCCTAAATGAAAGCTTCACAGAAAATAGTTAATGTTGATGCAAGCCGCACTGAAACCAACCAGCAAATTACTCAAAATCCTTAACTCGCCGAGATAATCATTTTTTTACCGAAATGAATGCTTCGCAAAAAATAGTTAATTTTGATGCAAACCGCTCTGAAACCAACCGGCAAATTACTCAAAATGCTTCACTCGCCGAGAAAATCACTTTTTTTCGTAAATGAATGTTTGGCAATAAATAGTTAATTTTGATGCAGCCGGCTCTGAAACCAACCAGCAAATTACTCAAAATGCTTAACTCGCCGAGATAATCACTTTTTTCCCTGAATGAAAGCTTCACAGAAAATAGTTCATTTCGATGCAAGCCGCACTGAAACCAACCGGCAAATTACTCAAAATGCTTAACTCGCCGAGAAAATCACTTTTTTTCGTAAATGAATGTTTGGCAATAAATAGTTAATTTTGATGCAAGCTGCTCTGAAACCAACCACAAATTACTCAAAATGCTTAACTCGCCTAAAAAATCACCTTTTTCCCGAAATGAATGCTTCGCAAAAAATAGTTAATTTTGATGCAAGCCGCTCTGAAACCAAGCAGCAAATTACTCAAAATGCTTAACTCGCCGAGATAATCATATTTTTCCTAAATGAATGTTTGGCAAGTAACAGTTAACTTTAATGCCAGCCGTTCTGAGACCAGCCGGCAAATTACTCAAAATGCTTAACTCGCTGAGTGAATCACTTCTTTCCCGAAATGAATGCTTCGCAAAAAATAGTTAATTTTGATGCAGCCGGCTCTGAAACCAACCAGCAAATTACTCAAAATGCTTAACTCGCCGAGATAATCACTTTTTTACCGAAATGAATGCTTCGCAAAAAATAGTTAATTTTGATGCAAGCCGCTCTGAAACCAACCGGCAAATTGCTCAAAATGCTCAACTCGCCGAGATAATCGTTTTTTTCCCTAAATGAATGTTTGGCAAGTCATAGTTAACTTTAATGCCAGCCGTTCTGAGACAAACTTGCAAATTACGCAAAATGTTCAACTCCTTAAGAGAATCACTTCTTTCCCGAAATGAATGCTTCGCAAAAAATACTTAATTTTGATGCAGCCGGCTCTGAAGCCGACCGGCAAATTACTCAAAATGCTTAACTCACCGAGATAATCACTTCTTTCCCGAAATGAATGCTTCGCAAAAAATAGTTCATTTAGAGGCAAGCCGCTCTGAAACCAACCGGCAAATTACTCAAAATGCTTTACTCGCCGAGAAAATCACTTTTTTTCGTAAATGAATGTCTGGCAAAAAATAGTTAATTTTGTTGCAAGCCGCTCTGAAACCAACCGGCAAATTACTGAAAATGCTTAACTCGCCGCGAAAATCACTTTTTTCCCTAAATGAAAGCTTCGCAAAAAATAGTTAATTTTCATGCAGCCGGCTCTGAAACCGACCGGCAAATTACTCAAAATGCTTAACTCGCCGAGATAATCACTTCTTTCCCGAAATGAATGCTTCGCAAAATATAGTTAATTTTGATGCAAGCCGCTCTGAAACCAACCAGCAAATTACTCAAAATGCTTAACTCGCCGAGAAAATCCTCTTTTTTTCGTAAATGAATGTTTGGCAATAAATAGTTAATTTTGATGCAAGCTGCTCTGAAACCAACCAGCAAATTACTGAAAATGCTTAACTCGCCTAGAAAATCACCGTTTTCCCGAACTGAATGCTTCGCAAAAAGTAGTTAACTTTGATGCAAGCCGCTCTGAAACGAACCGGCAAATTACTCAAAATGCTTAACTCGCCGAGATAATCATTTTTTTTCCTAAATGAATGTTTGGCAAGTAACAGTTAACTTTAATGCCAGCCGTTCTGAGACTAACCGGCAAATTACTCAAAATGCTTAACTCGCTGAGAGAATCACTTCTTTCCCGAAATGAATGCTTCGCAACAAATAGTTAATTTTGATGCAGCCGGCTCTGAAACCAACCAGCAAATTACTCAAAATGCTTAACTCGCCGAAATAATCATTTTTTTTCCTAAATGAATGTTTGGCAAGTAACAGTTAACTTTAATGCCAGCCGTTCTGAGACCAAACGGCAAATTACTCAAAATGCTTAACTCGCCGAGATAATCACTTTTTTACCGAAATGAATACTTCGCAAAAAATAGTTAATTTTGATGCAAGCTGCTCTGAAACCAACCACAAATTACTCAAAATGCTTAACTCGCCTAAAAAATCACCTTTTTGCCGAAATGAATGCTTCGCAAAAAATAGTTAATTTTGATGCAAGCCGCTCTGAAACCAACCAGCAAATTACTCAAAATGCTTAACTCGCCGAGATAATCATATTTTTCCTAAATGAATGTTTGGCAAGTAACAGTTAACTTTAATGCCAGCCGTTCTGAGACCAACCGGCAAATTACTCAAAATGCTTAACTCGCTGAGAGAATCACTTCTTTCCCGAAATTAATGCTTCGCAAAAAATAGTTAATTTTGATGCAGCCGGCTCTGAAACCAACCAGCAAATTACTCAAAATGCTTAACTCGCCGAGATAATCACTTTTTTACCGAAATGAATGCTTCGCAAAAAATAGTTAATTTTGATGCAAGCCGCACTGAAACCAACCGGCAAATTGCTCAAAATGCTCAACTCGCCGAGATAATCGTTTTTTTCCCTAAATGAATGTTTGGCAAGTCATAGTTAACTTTAATGCCAGCCGTTCTGAGACAAACTTGCAAATTACGCAAAATGTTCAACTCCCTAAGAGAATCAATTCTTTCCCGAAATGAATGCTTCGCAAAAAATACTTAATTTTGATGCAGCCGCCTCTGAAGCCGACCGGCAAATTACTCAAAATGCTTAACTCACCGAGATAATCACTTCTTTCCCGAAATGAATGCTTCGCAAAAAATAGTTCATTTAGAGGCAAGCCGCTCTGAAACCAACCGGCAAATTACTCAAAATGCTTTACTCGCCGAGAAAATCACTTTTTTTCGTAAATGAATGTCTGGCAAAAAATAGTTAATTTTGTTGCAAGCCGCTCTGAAACCAACCGGCAAATTACTCAAAATGCTTAACTCGCCGCGAAAATGACTTTTTTCCCTAAATGAAAGCTTCGCAAAAAATAGTTAATTTTCATGCAGCCGGCTCTGAAACCGACCGGCAAATTACTCAAAATGCTTAACTCGCCGAGATAATCACTTCTTTCCCGAAATGAATGCTTCGCAAAACATAGTTAATTTTGATGCAAGCCGCTCTGAAACCAACCAGCAAATTACTCAAAATGCTTAACTCGCCGACAGAATCACTTTTCTTCCAAAATGAATGTCTGGCAAAAAATAGTTAATTTTGTTGCAAGCCGCTCTGAAACCAACCGGCAAATTACTCAAAATGCTGAACTCGCCAAGAAAATCCTCTTTTTTTCGTAAATGAATGTTTGGCAATAAATAGTTAATTTTGATGCAAGCTGCTCTGAAACCAACCAGCAAATTACTGAAAATGCTTAACTCGCCGAGATAATGATTTTTATTTCTATATGAATGTTTGGCAAAAAATAGTAAATTTTGATGCAGCCGGCTCTGAAACCAACCAGCAAATTACTCAAAATGCTTAACTCGCCTTGAAAATCACCTTTGTCCCGAACTGAATGCTTCGCAAAAAGTAGTTAACTTTGATGCAAGCCGCTCTGAAACGAACCGGCAAATTACTCAAAATGCTTAACTCGCTGAGAGAATGACTTCTTTCCCGAAATGAATGCTTCGCAAAAAATAGTTAATTTTGATGCAGCCGGCTCTGAAACCAACCAGCAAATTACTCAAAATGCTTAACTCGCCGAGATAATCACTTTTTTTACCGAAATGAATGCTTCGCAAAAAATAGTTAATTTTGATGCAAACCGCTCTGAAACCAACCGGCAAATTACTCAAAATGCTTAACTCGCCGAGAAAATCACTTTTTTCGTAAATGAATGTTTGGCAATAAATAGTTAATTTTGATGCAAACTGCTCTGAAACCAACCAGCAAATTACTCAAAATGCTTAACTCGCCTAGAAAATCACCTTTTGCCCGAAACGAATGCTTCGCAAAAAATAGTTAATTTTGATGCAAGCCGCTCTGAAACCAACCAGCAAATTACTCACAATGCTTAACTCGCCGAGAAAATCACTTTTCTTCCAAAATGAATGTCTGGCAAAAAATAGTTAATTTTGATGCATCTGGCTCTGTAACCGAACGGCAAATTACTCAAAATGCTTAACTCGCCGAGAAAATCACTTTTTTTCGTAAATGTATGTTTGGCAATAAATAGTTAATTTTGATGCAAGCTGCTCTGAAACCAACCAGCAAATTACTCAAAATGCTAAACTCGCGTAGAAAATCACCTTTTTCCCGAAATGAATGCTTCGCAAAATATAGTTAATTTCGATGCAAGCCGCTCTGAAACCAACCAGCAAATTACTCAAATGCTTAACTCGCCGAGAAAATCACTTTTCTTCCAAAATCAATGTCTGGCAAAAAATAGTTTATTTTGTTGCAAGCCGCGCTGAAACCAACCGGCAAATTACTCGAAATGCTTAACTCGCCGCGAAAATCACTTTTTTCCCTAAATGAAAGCTTCACAGAAAATAGTTAATGTTGATGCAAGCCGCACTGAAACCAACCAGCAAATTACTCAAAATCCTTAACTCGCCGAGATAATCATTTTTTTACCGAAATGAATGCTTCGCAAAAAATAGTTAATTTTGATGCAAACCGCTCTGAAACCAACCGGCAAATTACTCAAAATGCTTCACTCGCCGAGAAAATCACTTTTTTTCGTAAATGAATGTTTGGCAATAAATAGTTAATTTTGATGCAGCCGGCTCTGAAACCAACCAGCAAATTACTCAAAATGCTTAACTCGCCGAGATAATCACTTTTTTCCCTGAATGAAAGCTTCACAGAAAATAGTTCATTTCGATGCAAGCCGCACTGAAACCAACCGGCAAATTACTCAAAATGCTTAACTCGCCGAGAAAATCACTTTTTTTCGTAAATGAATGTTTGGCAATAAATAGTTAATTTTGATGCAAGCTGCTCTGAAACCAACCACAAATTACTCAAAATGCTTAACTCGCCTAAAAAATCACCTTTTTCCCGAAATGAATGCTTCGCAAAAAATAGTTAATTTTGATGCAAGCCGCTCTGAAACCAAGCAGCAAATTACTCAAAATGCTTAACTCGCCGAGATAATCATATTTTTCCTAAATGAATGTTTGGCAAGTAACAGTTAACTTTAATGCCAGCCGTTCTGAGACCAGCCGGCAAATTACTCAAAATGCTTAACTCGCTGAGAGAATCACTTCTTTCCCGAAATGAATGCTTCGCAAAAAATAGTTAATTTTGATGCAGCCGGCTCTGAAACCAACCAGCAAATTACTCAAAATGCTTAACTCGCCGAGATAATCACTTTTTTACCGAAATGAATGCTTCGCAAAAAATAGTTAATTTTGATGCAAGCCGCTCTGAAACCAACCGGCAAATTGCTCAAAATGCTCAACTCGCCGAGATAATCGTTTTTTTCCCTAAATGAATGTTTGGCAAGTCATAGTTAACTTTAATGCCAGCCGTTCTGAGACAAACTTGCAAATTACGCAAAATGTTCAACTCCTTAAGAGAATCACTTCTTTCCCGAAATGAATGCTTCGCAAAAAATACTTAATTTTGATGCAGCCGGCTCTGAAGCCGACCGGCAAATTACTCAAAATGCTTAACTCACCGAGATAATCACTTCTTTCCCGAAATGAATGCTTCGCAAAAAATAGTTCATTTAGAGGCAAGCCGCTCTGAAACCAACCGGCAAATTACTCAAAATGCTTTACTCGCCGAGAAAATCACTTTTTTTCGTAAATGAATGTCTGGCAAAAAATAGTTAATTTTGTTGCAAGCCGCTCTGAAACCAACCGGCAAATTACTCAAAATGCTTAACTCGCCGCGAAAATCACTTTTTTCCCTAAATGAAAGCTTCGCAAAAAATAGTTAATTTTCATGCAGCCGGCTCTGAAACCGACCGGCAAATTACTCAAAATGCTTAACTCGCCGAGATAATCACTTCTTTCCCGAAATGAATGCTTCGCAAAATATAGTTAATTTTGATGCAAGCCGCTCTGAAACCAACCAGCAAATTACTCAAAATGCTTAACTCGCCGAGAAAATCCTCTTTTTTTCGTAAATGAATGTTTGGCAATAAATAGTTAATTTTGATGCAAGCTGCTCTGAAACCAACCAGCAAATTACTGAAAATGCTTAACTCGCCTAGAAAATCACCGTTTTCCCGAACTGAATGCTTCGCAAAAAGTAGTTAACTTTGATGCAAGCCGCTCTGAAACGAACCGGCAAATTACTCAAAATGCTTAACTCGCCGAGATAATCATTTTTTTTCCTAAATGAATGTTTGGCAAGTAACAGTTAACTTTAATGCCAGCCGTTCTGAGACTAAACGGCAAATTACTCAAAATGCTTAACTCGCTGAGAGAATCACTTCTTTCCCGAAATGAATGCTTCGCAACAAATAGTTAATTTTGATGCAGCCGGCTCTGAAACCAACCAGCAAATTACTCAAAATGCTTAACTCGCCGAAATAATCATTTTTTTTCCTAAATGAATGTTTGGCAAGTAACAGTTAACTTTAATGCCAGCCGTTCTGAGACCAGCCGGCAAATTACTCAAAATGCTTAACTCGCTGAGAGAATCACTTCTTTCCCGAAATGAATGCTTCGCAAAAAATAGTTAATTTTGATGCAGCCGGCTCTGAAACCAACCAGCAAATTACTCAAAATGCTTAACTCGCCGAGATAATCACTTTTTTTACCGAAATGAATGCTTCGCAAAAAATAGTTAATTTTGATGCAAGCCGCTCTGAAACCAACCGGCAAATTGCTCAAAATGCTCAACTCGCCGAGATAATCGTTTTTTCCCCTAAATGAATGTTTGGCAAGTCATAGTTAACTTTAATGCCAGCCGTTCTGAGACAAACTTGCAAATTACGCAAAATGTTCAACTCCCTAAGAGAATCACTTCTTTCCCGAAATGAATGCTTCGCAAAAAATACTTAATTTTGATGCAGCCGGCTCTGAAGCCGACCGGCAAATTACTCAAAATGCTTATCTCACCGAGATAATCACTTCTTTCCCGAAATGAATGCTTCGCAAAAAATAGTTCATTTAGAGGCAAGCCGCTCTGAAACCAACCGGCAAATTACTCAAAATGCTTTACTCGCCGAGAAAATCACTTTTTTTCGTAAATGAATGTCTGGCAAAAAATAGTTAATTTTGTTGCAAGCCGCTCTGAAACCAACCGGCAAATTACTCAAAATGCTTAACTCGCCGCGAAAATCACTTTTTTCCCTAAATGAAAGCTTCGCAAAAAATAGTTAATTTTCATGCAGCCGGCTCTGAAACCGACCGGCAAATTACTCAAAATGCTTAACTCACCGAGATAATCACTTCTTTCCCGAAATGAATGCTTCGCAAAAAATAGTTCATTTAGAGGCAAGCCGCTCTGAAACCAACCGGCAAATTACTCAAAATGCTTTACTCGCCGAGAAAATCACTTTTTTTCGTAAATGAATGTCTGGCAAAAAATAGTTAATTTTGTTGCAAGCCGCTCTGAAACCAACCGGCAAATTACTCAAAATGCTTAACTCGCCGCGAAAATCACTTTTTTCCCTAAATGAAAGCTTCGCAAAAAATAGTTAATTTTCATGCAGCCGGCTCTGAAACCGACCGGCAAATTACTCAAAATGCTTAACTCGCCGAGATAATCACTTCTTTCCCGAAATGAATGCTTCGCAAAATATAGTTAATTTTGATGCAAGCCGCTCTCAAACCAACCAGCAAATTACTCAAAATGCTTAACTCGCCGAGAAAATCCTCTTTTTTTCGTAAATGAATGTTTGGCAATAAATAGTTAATTTTGATGCAAGCTGCTCTGAAACCAACCAGCAAATTACTGAAAATGCTTAACTCGCCTAGAAAATCACCTTTTTCCCGAACTGAATGCTTCGCAAAAAGTAGTTAACTTTGATGCAAGCCGCTCTGAAACGAACCGGCAAATTACTCAAAATGCTTAACTCGCCGAGATAATCATTTTTTTTCCTAAATGAATGTTTGGCAAGTAACAGTTAACTTTAATGCCAGCCGTTCTGAGACTAACCGGCAAATTACTCAAAATGCTTAACTCGCTGAGAGAATCACTTCTTTCCCGAAATGAATGCTTCGCAAAAAATAGTTAATTTTGATGCAGCCGGCTCTGAAACCAACCAGCAAATTACTCAAAATGCTTAACTCGCCGAAATAATCATTTTTTTTCCAAAATGAATGTTTGGCAAGTATCAGTTAACTTTAATGCCAGCCGTTCTGAGACCAGCCGGCAAATTACTCAAAATGCTTAACTCGCTGAGAGAATCACTTCTTTCCCGAAATGAATGCTTCGCAAAAAATAGTTAATTTTGATGCAGCCGGCTCTGAAACCAACCAGCAAATTACTCAAAATGCTTAACTCGCCGAGATAATCACTTTTTTACCGAAATGAATGCTTCGCAAAAAATAGTTAATTTTGATGCAAGCCGCTCTGAAACCAACCGGCAAATTGCTCAAAATGCTCAACTCGCCGAGATAATCGTTTTTTTCCCTAAATGAATGTTTGGCAAGTCATAGTTAACTTTAATGCCAGCCGTTCTGAGACAAACTTGCAAATTACGCAAAATGTTCAACTCCCTAAGAGAATCACTTCTTTCCCGAAATGAATGCTTCGCAAAAAATACTTAATTTTGATGCAGCCGGCTCTGAAGCCGACCGGCAAATTACTCAAAATGCTTAACTCACCGAGATAATCACTTCTTTCCCGAAATGAATGCTTCGCAAAAAATAGTTAATTTTGATGCAAACCGCTCTGAAACCAACCGGCAAATTACTCAAAATGTTTAACTCGCCGAGAAAATCACTTTTTTTCGTAAATGAATGTTTGACAATAAATAGTTAATTTTGATGCAAACCGCTCTGAAACCAACCAGCAAATTACTCAAAATGCTTAACTCGCCGAGAAAATCACCTTTTTCCCGAAATGAATGCTTCGCAAAAACTAGTTAATTTTGATGCAAGCCGCTCTGAAACCAACCAGCAAATGACTCAAAATGCTGAACTCGCCGAGAAAATCACTTTTCTTCCAAAATGAATGTCTGGCAAAAAATAGTTAATTTTGTTGCAAACCGCTCTGAAACCAACCGGCAAATTACTCGAAATGCTTAACTCGCCGCGAAAATCACTTTTTTCCCTCAATGAAAGCTTCACAGAAAATAGTTAATTTCGATGCAAGCCGCACTGAAACCAACCAGCAAATTACTCAAAATCCTTAACCCGCCGAGATAATCACTTTTTTACCGAAATGAATGCTTCGCAAAAAACAGTTAATTTTGATGCAAACCGCTCTGAAACCAACCGGCAAATTACTCAAAATGCTTAACTCGCCGAGAAAATCACTTTTTTTCGTAAATGAATGTTTGGCAATAAATAATTAATTTTGATGCAGCCGGCTCTGAAACCAACCAGCAAATTACTCAAAATGATTAACTCGCCGAGATAATCACTTTTTTCCCGAAATGAACGCTTCGCAAAAAATAGTTAATTTTGATGCAGCCGGCTCTGAAACCAACCAGCAAATTACTCAAAATGCTTAACTCGCCGAGAAAATCACTTTTTTTCGTAAATGAATGTTTGGCAAGTAATAGTTAACTTTAATGCCAGCCGTTCTGAGACCAACCTGCAAATTACTCAAAATGTAGAACTCGGTAAGAGAATCACTTCTTTCCCGAAATGAACGCTTCGCAAAAAATAGTTAATTTTGATGCAGCCGGCTCTGAAACCAACCAGCAAATTACTCAAAATGCTTAACTCGCCGAGATAATCACTTTTTTTCCCGAAATGAATGCTTCGCTAAAAATAGTTAATTTTGATGCAAGCCGCTCTGAAACCAATCGGCAAATTACTCAAAATGCTTAACTCGCCGAGAAAATCACTTTGTTCCCGAAATGAATGCTTCGCAAAAAATAGTTAATTTTGATGCAAGCCGCTCTGAAACCAACCGGCAAATTACTCAAAATGCTTAACTCGCCGAGAAAATCACTTTTTTTCGTAAATTAATGTTTGGCAATAAATAGTTAATTTTGATGCAAGCTGCTCTGAAACCAACCACAAATTACTCAAAATGCTTAACTCGCCTAAAAAATCACCTTTTTCCCGAAATGAATGCTTCGCAAAAAATAGTTAATTTTGATGCAAGCCGCTCTGAAACCAACCAGCAAATTACTCAAAATGCTTCACTCGCCGCGAAAATCACTTTTTTCCCGAAATGAAAGCTTCACAGAAAATAGTTCATTTAGATGCAAGCCGCACTGAAACCAACCGGCAAATTACTCAAAATGCTTAACTCGCCGAGATAATCACTTTTTTTCCTAAATGAATGTTTGGCAAGTAATAGTTAACTTTAATGCCAGCCGTTCTGAGACCAACCGGCCAATTACTCAAAATGCTTAACTCGCTGAGAGAATCACTTCTTTCCCGAAATGAATGCTTCGCAAAAAATAGTTAATTTTGATGCAGCCGGCTCTGAAACCAACCGGCAAATTACTCAAAATGCTGAACTCGCCTAGAAAATCACCTTTTTCCGGAAATGAATGCTTCGCAAAAAGTAGTTAACTTTGATGCAAGCCGCTCTGAAACGAAGCGGCAAATTACTCAAAATGCTTAACTCGCCGCGAAAATCACTTTTTTCCCGAAATGAATGCTTCGCAAAAAATAGTTAACTTTGATGCAGGCCGCTCTGAAACCAACCGGCAAATTACTCAAAATGCTGAACTCGCCGAAATAATCATTTTTTTTCCTAAATGAATGTTTGGCAAGTAACAGTTAACTTTAATGCCAGCCGTTCTAAGACCAACCGGCAAATTACTCAAAATGCTTAACTCGCTGAGAGAATCACTTCTTTCCCGAAATGAATGCTTCGCCAAAAAAGTTAATTTTGATGCAGCCGGCTCTGAAACCAACCAGCAAATTACTCAAAATGCTTAACTCGCCGAGATAATCACTTTTTTCCCGAAATCAATGCTTCGCAAAAAATAGTTAATTTTGATGCAGACCGCTCTGAAACCAACCGGCAAATTACTCAAAATGCTTAACTCGCCGAGAAAATCACTTTTTTGCCTAAATTAAAGCTTCGCAAAAAATAGTTAATTTTCATGCTGCCGGCTCGGAAACCGACCGGCAAATTACTCAAAATGCTTAACTCGCCGAGATAATGACTTCTTTCCCGAAATGAATGCATCGCAAAAAATAGTTAATTTAGATGCAAGCCGCTCTGAAACCAACCGGCAAATTACTCAAAATGCTTAACTCGCCGAGAAAATCACTTTTTTTAGTAAATGAATGTCTGGCAAAAAATAGTTAATTTTGTTGCAAGCCGCTCTGAAACCAACCGGCAAATTATTCAAAATGCTTAACTCGCCGCGAAAATCACTTTTTTCCCTAAATGAAAGCTCCGCAAAAGATAGTTAATTTTCATGCAGCCGGCTCTGAAACCGACCGGCAAATTACTCAAAATGCTTAACTCGCCGAGAAAATCTCTTTTCTTCCAAAATGAATGTCTCGCAAAAAATAGTTAATTTTGATGCAAGCCGCTCTGAAACCAACCAGCAAATTACTCAAAATGCTTAACTCGCCTAGAAAATCACCTTTTTCCCGAAATCAATGCTTCGCAAAAAATAGTTAATTTTGATGCAGACCGCTCTGAAACCAACCGGCAAATTACTCAAAATGCTTAACTCGCCGAGAAAATCACTTTTTTGCCTCAATTAAAGCTTCGCAAAAAATAGTTAATTTTCATGCTGCCGGCTCGGAAACCGACCGGCAAATTACTCAAAAGGCTTAACTCGCCGAGATAATGACTTCTTTCCCGAAATGAATGCATCGCAAAAAATAGTTAATTTAGATGCAAGCCGCTCTGAAACCAACCGGCAAATTACTCAAAATGCTTAACTCGCCGAGAAAATCACTTTTTTTAGTAAATGAATGTCTGGCAAAAAATAGTTAATTTTGTTGCAAGCCGCTCTGAAACCAACCGGCAAATTATTCAAAATGCTTAACTCGCCGCGAAAATCACTTTTTTCCCTAAATGAAAGCTCCGCAAAAGATAGTTAATTTTCATGCAGCCGGCTCTGAAACCGACCGGCAAATTACTCAAAATGCTTAACTCGCCGAGAAAATCACTTTTCTTCCAAAATGAATGTCTCGCAAAAAATAGTTAATTTTGATGCAAGCCGCTCTGAAACCAACCAGCAAATTACTCAAAATGCTTAACTCGCCTAGAAAATCACCTTTTTCCCGAAATGAATGCTTCGCAAAAAGTAGTTAACTTTAATGCCAGCCGTTCTGAGACTAACCGGCAAATTACTCAAAATGCTTAACTCGCTGAGAGAATCACTTCTTTCCCGAAATGAATGCTTCGCAAAAAATAGTTAATTTTGATGCAGCCGGCTCTGAAACCAACCAGCAAATTACTCAAAATGCTTAACTCGCCGAAATAATCATTTTTTTTCCTAAATGAATGTTTGGCAAGTAACAGTTAACTTTAATGCCAGCCGTTCTGAGACCAGCCGGCAAATTACTCAAAATGCTTAACTCGCTGAGAGAATCACTTCTTTCCCGAAATGAATGCTTCGCAAAAAATAGTTAATTTTGATGCAGCCGGCTCTGAAACCAACCAGCAAATTACTCAAAATGCTTAACTCGCCGAGATAATCACTTTTTTTACCGAAATGAATGCTTCGCAAAAAATAGTTAATTTTGATGCAAGCCGCTCTGAAACCAACCGGCAAATTGCTCAAAATGCTCAACTCGCCGAGATAATCGTTTTTTTCCCTAAATGAATGTTTGGCAAGTCATAGTTAACTTTAATGCCAGCCGTTCTGAGACAAACTTGCAAATTACGCAAAATGTTCAACTCCCTGAGAGAATCACTTCTTTCCCGAAATGAATGCTTCGCAAAAAATACTTAATTTTGATGCAGCCGGCTCTGAAGCCGACCGGCAAATTACTCAAAATGCTTATCTCACCGAGATAATCACTTCTTTCCCGAAATGAATGCTTCGCAAAAAATAGTTCATTTAGAGGCAAGCCGCTCTGAAACCAACAACAAATTACTCAAAATGCTTTACTCGCCGAGAAAATCACTTTTTTTCGTAAATGAATGTCTGGCAAAAAATAGTTAATTTTGATGCAAGCTGCTCTGAAACCAACCAGCAAATTACTGAAAATGCTTAACTCGCCTAGAAAATAACCTTTTTCCCGAACTGAATGCTTCGCAAAAAGTAGTTAACTTTGATGCAAGCCGCTCTGAAACGAACCGGCAAATTACTCAAAATGCTTAACTCGCCGAGATAATCATTTTTTTTCCTAAATGAATGTTTGGCAAGTAACAGTTAACTTTAATGCCAGCCGTTCTGAGACTAACCGGCAAATTACTCAAAATGCTTAACTCGCTGAGAGAATCACTTCTTTCCCGAAATGAATGCTTCGCAAAAAATAGTTAATTTTGATGCAGCCGGCTCTGAAACCAACCAGCAAATTACCCAAAATGCTTAACACGCCGAGATAATCACTTTTTTACCGAAATGAATGCTTCGCAAAAAATAGTTAATTTTGATGCAAACCGCTCTGAAACCAACCGGCAAATTACTCAAAATGTTTAACTCGCCGAGAAAATCACTTTTTTTCGTAAATGAATGTTTGACAATAAATAGTTAATTTTGATGCAAACCGCTCTGAAACCGACCAGCAAATTACTCAAAATGCTTAACTCGCCTAGAAAATCACCTTTTTCCCGAAATGAATGCTTCGCAAAAAATAGTTAATTTTGATGCAAGCCGCTCTGAAACCAACCAGCAAATTACTCAAAATGCTTCACTCGCCGCGAAAATCACTTTTTTCCCGAAATGAAAGCTTCACAGAAAATAGTTCATTTAGATGCAAGCCGCACTGAAACCAACCGGCAAATTACTCAAAATGCTTAACTCGCCGAGATAATCACTTTTTTTCCTAAATGAATGTTTGGCAAGTAATAGTTAACTTTAATGCCAGCCGTTCTGAGACCAACCGGCCAATTACTCAAAATGCTTAACTCGCTGAGAGAATCACTTCTTTCCCGAAATGAATGCTTCGCAAAAAATAGTTAATTTTGATGCAGCCGGCTCTGAAACCAACCGGCAAATTACTCAAAATGCTGAACTCGCCTAGAAAATCACCTTTTTCCGGAAATGAATGCTTCGCAAAAAGTAGTTAACTTTGATGCAAGCCGCACTGAAATCAACCGGCAAATTACTCAAAATGCTTAACTCGCCGAGAAAATCACTTTTTTTCGTAAATGAATGTTTGGCAAAAATTGTTAATTTTGTTGCAAGCCGCTCTGAAACCAACCGGCAAATTACTCGAAATGCTTAACTCGCCGCGAAAATCACTTTTTTCCCGAAATGAAAGCTTCACAGAAAATAGTTAATTTTGATGCAAGCCGCACTGGAATCAACCGGCAAATTACTCAAAATGCTTAACTCGTCGAGAAAATCACTTTTTTTCGTAAATGAATGTCAGGCAAAAAATAGTAAATTTTGATGCAAGCTGCTCTGAAATCAACCAGCAAATTACTCAAAAGGCTTAACTCGCCTAAAAAATCACCTTTTTCCCGAAATGATTGCTTCGCAAAAAATAGTTAATTTTGATGCAAGCAGCTCTGAAACCAACCAGCAAATTACTGAGAATGCTTAACTCGCCGAGAAAATCACTTTTCTTCCAAAATGAATGTCTGGCAAAAAATAGTTAATTTTGTTGCAAGCCGCTCTGAAACCAAGCTTCACAGAAAATAGTTAATTTTGATGCAAGCCGCACTGAAACCAACCGGCAAATTACTCAAAATGCTTAACTCGCCGAGAAAATCACTTTTTTTCGTAAATGAATGTCTGGCAAAAAATAGTTAATTTTGATGCAGCCGGCTCTCAAACCGACCGGCAAATTACTCGAAATGCTTAAGTCGCCGCGAAAATCACTTTTTTCCCTAAATGAAAGCTTCACAGAAAATAGTTAATTTTGATGCAAGCCGCACTGAAATCAACCGGCAAATTACTCAAAATGCTTAACTCGCCGAGAAAATCACTTTTTTTCGTAAATGAATGTCTGGCAAAAAATAGTTAATTTTGTTGCAAGCCGCTCTGAAACCAACCGGCAAATTACTCAAAATGCTTAACTCGCCGCGAAAATCACATTTTTCCCTAAATGAAAGCTTCGCAAAAAATAGTTAATTTTGATGCAGCCGGCTCTGAAACCGACCAGCAAATTACTCAAAATGCTTAACTCGCCGACAGAATCACTTCTTTCCCGAAATGAAAGCTTCACAGAAAATAGTTAATTTTGTTGCAAGCTGCTCTGAAACCAACCGGAAAATTACTCAAAATGCTTAACTCGCCGAGAAAATCCTCTTTTTTTCCTATATGAATGTTTATCAAAAAATAGTAAAGTTTGATGCAGCCGGCTCTGTAACTAACCAGCAAATTACTCAAAGTGCTCAACTCGCCGCGAAAATCACTTTTTTCCCTAAATGAAAGCTTCGCAAAAAATAGTTAATTTTGATGCAAGCTGCTCTGAAACCAACCAGCAAATTACTCAAAGTGATTAACTCGCCGACAGAATCACTTTTCTTCCAAAATGAATGCTTCGCAAAAAATAGTTAACTTTGATGCAGGCCGCTCTGAAACGAACCGGCAAATTACTCAACATGCTTAACTCGCCGCGAAAATCACTTTTTTCCCGAAATGAATGCTTCGCAAAAAATAGTTAACTTTGATGCAGGCCGCTCTGAAACCAACCGGCAAATTACTCAAAATGCTTAACTCGCCGAGATAATCATTTTTTTTCCTCAATGAATGTTTGGCAAGTAACAGTTAACTTTAATGCCAGCCGTTCTGAGACCAACCGGCAAATTACTCAAAATGCTTAACTCGCCGAGATAATGACTTCTTTCCCGAAATGAATGCATCGCAAAAAATAGTTAATTTAGATGCAAGTAGCTCTGAAACCAACCGGCAAATTACACAAAATGCTTAACTCGCCGAGAAAACCACTTTTTTTCGTAAATGAATGTCTGGCAAAAAATAGTTAATTTTCATGCAGCCGGCTCTGAAACCGACCGGCAAATTACTCAAAATGCTTAACTCTCCGAGATAATCACTTCTTTCCCTCAATGAAAGCTTCACAGAAAATAGTTAAATTTGATGCACTCAAAATGCTTAACTCGCCGAGAAAATCACTTTTTTTCGTAAATGGATGTCTGGCAAAAAATAGTTAATTTTGTTGCAAGCCGCTCTGAAACCAACCGTCAAATTAGTCAAAATGCTTAACTCGCCGCGAAAATCACATTTTTCCCTAAATGAAGGCTTCGCAAAAAATAGTTAATTTTGATGCAGCCGGCTCTGAAACCGACCGGCAAATTACTCAAAATGCTTAACTCTCCGAGATAATCATTTCTTTCCCGAAATGAATGCTTCGCAAAACATAGTTAATTTTGATGCAAGCCGCACTGAAATCAACCGGCAAATTACTCAAAATGCTTAACTCGCCGAGAAAATCACTTTTTTTCGTAAATGAATGTCTGGCAAAAAATAGTTAATTTTGTTGCAAGCCGCTCTGAAACCAACCGGCAAATTACTCAAAATGCTTAACTCGCCGACAGAATCACTTTTCTTCCAAAATGAATGTCTGGCAAAAAATAGTTAATTTTGTTGCAAGCTGCTCTGAAACCAACCGGAAAATTACTCAAAATGCTTAACTCGCCGAGAAAATCCTCTTTTTTTCCTATATGAATGTTTATCAAAAAATAGTAAAGTTTGATGCAGCCGGCTCTGTAACTAACCAGCAAATTACTCAAAGTGCTCAACTCGCCGCGAAAATCACTTTTTTCCCTAAATGAAAGCTTCGCAAAAAATAGTTAATTTTGATGCAAGCTGCTCTGAAACCAACCAGCAAATTACTCAAAGTGATTAACTCGCCGACAGAATCACTTTTCTTCCAAAATGAATGCTTCGCAAAAAATAGTTAACTTTGATGCAGGCCGCTCTGAAACGAACCGGCAAATTACTCAAAATGCTTAACTCGCCGAGATAATCATTTTTTTTCCTCAATGAATGTTTGGCAAGTAACAGTTAACTTTAATGCCAGCCGTTCTGAGACCAACCGGCAAATTACTCAAAATGCTTAACTCGCCGAGATAATGACTTCTTTCCCGAAATGAATGCATCGCAAAAAATAGTTAATTTAGGTGCAAGCCGCTCTGAAACCAACCGGCAAATTACTCAAAATGCTTAACTCGCCGAGAAAACCACTTTTTTTCGTAAATGAATGTCTGGCAAAAAATAGTTAATTTTCATGCAGCCGGCTCTGAAACCGACCGGCAAATTACTCAAAATGCTTAACTCTCCGAGATAATCACTTCTTTCCCTAAATGAAAGCTTCACAGAAAATAGTTAATTTTGATGCACTCAAAATGCTTAACTCGCCGAGAAAATCACTTTTTTTCGTAAATGGATGTCTGGCAAAAAATAGTTAATTTTGTTGCAAGCCGCTCTGAAACCAACCGTCAAATTAGTCAAAATGCTTAACTCGCCGCGAAAATCACATTTTTCCCTAAATGAAGGCTTCGCAAAAAATAGTTAATTTTGATGCAGCCGGCTCTGAAACCGACCGGCAAATTACTCAAAATGCTTAACTATCCGAGATAATCATTTCTTTCCCGAAATGAATGCTTCGCAAAACATAGTTAATTTTGATGCAAGCCGCTCTGAAACCAACCAGCAAATTACTCAAAATGCTTAACTCGCCGAGAAAATCACTTTTTTTCGTAAATGAATGTTTGGCAAAAAATAGTTAATTTTGTTGCAAGCCGCTCTGAAACCAACCGGCAAATTACTCGAAATGCTTAACTCGCCGCGAAAATCACTTTTTTCCCAAAATGAAAGCTTCACAGAAAATAGTTAATTTTGATGCAAGCCGCACTGAAATCAACCGGCAAATTACTCAAAATGCTTAACTCGCCGAGAAAATCACTTTTTTTCGTAAATGAATGTCTGGCAAAAAATAGTTAATTTTGTTGCAAGCCGCTCTGAAACCAACCGGCAAATTACTCAAAATGCTTAACTCGCCGCGAAAATCACATTTTTCCCTAAATGAAAGCTTCGCAAAAAATAGTTAATTTTGATGCAGCCGGCTCTGAAACCGACCAGCAAATTACTCAAAATGCTTAACTCGCCGACAGAATCACTTTTCTTCCAAAATGAATGTCTGGCAAAAAATAGTTAATTTTGTTGCAAGCTGCTCTGAAACCAACCGGCAAATTACTCAAAATGCTTAACTCGCCGAGAAAATCCTCTTTTTTTCCTATATGAATGTTTATCAAAAAATAGTAAATTTTGATGCAGCCGGCTCTGAAACCAACCAGCAAATTACTCAAAATGCTTAACTCGCCGAAATAATCACTTTTTTTCCTAAATGAATGTTTGGCAAGTAACAGTTAACTTTAATGCCAGCCGTTCTGAGACCAACCGGCAAATTACTCAAGATGCTTAACTCGCTGAGAGAATCACTTCTTTCCCGAAATGAATGCTACGCCAAAAATAGTTAATTTTGATGCAGCCGGCTCTGAAACCAACCGGCAAATTACTCAAAATGCTTAACTCGCCGAGAAAACCACTTTTTTTCGTAAATGAATGTCTGGCAAAAAATAGTTAATTTTCATGCAGCCGGCTCTGAAACCGACCGGCAAATTACTCAAAATGCTTAACTCTCCGAGATAATCACTTCTTTCCCTAAATGAAAGCTTCACAGAAAATAGTGAAATTTAATGCACTCAAAATGCTTAACTCGCCGAGAAAATCACTTTTTTTCGTAAATGGATGTCTGGCAAAAAATAGTTAATTTTGTTGCAAGCCGCTCTGAAACCAACCGTCAAATTAGTCAAAATGCTTAACTCGCCGCGAAAATCACATTTTTCCCTAAATGAAGGCTTCGCAAAAAATAGTTAATTTTGATGCAGCCGGCTCTGAAACCGACCGGCAAATTACTCAAAATGCTTAACTCTCCGAGATAATCATTTCTTTCCCGAAATGAATGCTTCGCAAAACATAGTTAATTTTGATGCAAGCCGCACTGAAATCAACCGGCAAATTACTCAAAATGCTTAACTCGCCGAGAAAATCACTTTTTTTCGTAAATGAATGTCTGGCAAAAAATAGTTAATTTTGTTGCAAGCCGCTCTGAAACCAACCGGCAAATTACTCAAAATGCTTAACTCGCCGACAGAATCACTTTTCTTCCAAAATGAATGTCTGGCAAAAAATAGTTAATTTTGTTGCAAGCTGCTCTGAAACCAACCGGAAAATTACTCAAAATGCTTAACTCGCCGCGAAAATCCTCTTTTTTTCCTATATGAATGTTTATCAAAAAATAGTAAAGTTTGATGCAGCCGGCTCTGTAACTAACCAGCAAATTACTCAAAGTGCTCAACTCGCCGCGAAAATCACTTTTTTCCCTAAATGAAAGCTTCGCAAAAAATAGTTAATTTTGATGCAAGCTGCTCTGAAACCAACCAGCAAATTACTCAAAGTGATTAACTCGCCGACAGAATCACTTTTCTTCCAAAATGAATGCTTCGCAAAAAATAGTTAACTTTGATGCAGGCCGCTCTGAAACGAACCGGCAAATTACTCAACATGCTTAACTCGCCGCGAAAATCACTTTTTTCCCGAAATGAATGCTTCGCAAAAAATAGTTAACTTTGATGCAGGCCGCTCTGAAACCAACCGGCAAATTACTCAAAATGCTTAACTCGCCGAGATAATCATTTTTTTTCCTCAATGAATGTTTGGCAAGTAACAGTTAACTTTCATGCCAGCCGTTCTGAGACCAACCGGCAAATTACTCAAAATGCTTAACTCGCCGAGATAATGACTTCTTTCCCGAAATGAATGCATCGCAAAAAATAGTTAATTTAGATGCAAGCCGCTCTGAAACCAACCGGCAAATTACTCAAAATGCTTAACTCGCCGAGAAAACCACTTTTTTTCGTAAATGAATGTCTGGCAAAAAATAGTTAATTTTCATGCAGCCGGCTCTGAAACCGACCGGCAAATTACTCAAAATGCTTAACTCTCCGAGATAATCACTTCTTTCCCTAAATGAAAGCTTCACAGAAAATAGTTAATTTTGATGCACTCAAAATGCTTAACTCGCCGAGAAAATCACTTTTTTTCGTAAATGGATGTCTGGCAAAAAATAGTTAATTTTGTTGCAAGCCGCTCTGAAACCAACCGTCAAATTAGTCAAAATGCTTAACTCGCCGCGAAAATCACATTTTTCCCTAAATGAAGGCTTCGCAAAAAATAGTTAATTTTGATGCAGCCTGCTCTGAAACCGACCGGCAAATTACTCAAAATGCTTAACTCTCCGAGATAATCATTTCTTTCCCGAAATGAATGCTTCGCAAAACATAGTTAATTTTGATGCAAGCCGCTCTGAAACCAACCAGCAAATTACTCAAAATGCTTAACTCGCCGAGAAAATCACTTTTTTTCGTAAATGAATGTTTGGCAAAAAATAGTTAATTTTGTTGCAAGCCGCTCTGAAACCAACCGGCA